>NC_134456.1:194417033-195017033 GCF_047948215.1 Lycorma delicatula | reverse complement strand
TCGCTTATAGAAACTGTGTTGATAGGTGATTTTCTCAAAAATTAGTACTGAAAAGATGGTTTTTTTCGACGTAGAATATATTACCTTTATTAATTAAGGTAATCAATCTTATTTTCCGGTTAGGCCAACCACGGACCACGCAAATTTCATTTCTTCTGGTTTTTATTTTCTCCTTTTCTGTCATCCCTCCGCGTGTTTGGACTTTGTTTCATCCGGCTATTTCATACTTTCGTGTGATTCTTTTCCTTCCTCGTCGTTTCAAACTCAACTTACTGTATTTTTTATATGAGTTCGTTTCTTTTTTTTCATTTCTGTTCGTGGGTTCTGCAATTCTTTCTTCATTTGTTGTAGATAACCGTGGTTGCTCTTTTGTTCAAGAGTTTAATTAATTCTTGTTTATTTAGTCTGTGATCGTCCATTCTGTATACATGGCCCAGAAGTTTAACTTCTTATTCTTAACATTTTTACGAGATCCTCTATTTCTTCGTGTAGTTAACTATTTATGTTAAAATAGAAAAGTTTAGTTTTTTTAAACTTTTTTTCAAACTTATATTAGCTAAATTTTAGTTTTTTTTTCTTTCGTTAAACAAACTATAGTGGTATTATTTCAGATTTTAAACTCATGATTTATACGGCAAAAACCTTTTAATAATATGCTATTTGTGTACGTTAAGTTTGCAATCCACTTTACTAATTTAATGGAAACGTTTAGTCTTAGACAGATGTAAGAAAATGTAGAATTTTTTAAGTACTGTGGTAATAAAACAAAAGAGTGTTGATGTTATTAAGGGAAGGATAAAAGAAATTAACAAAATTGCTGAGCGCAGAACGTTTTATATATTTACAGGTTAACCTTTAATTACTTTATATACATTTATATATATATATATATATATATATATATATATATATATATATATATATATATAAATGAATGTTGTTTGTTTGTCCCATATGCGTTCCTATGCCATTCATCCGATTGGGATATAATGATTGAGTGCAATTTATCACGGTTAGCGTTTTTTATCGTAAAATTAAAAATTTCATGATCCCTGTTCTAATTTCAATTCATTTACTCTGATATTAGAAAAAAATCTGATGTGGGCAACACATGACTTCCTTGTACGCCTATTAAATTATATTTACACATTTTTTTAAAATGAAAAATGCATAAAATTTTATTTCATTAAAAACTACTGATATTTTTTCATTTTTTTACATACATATGTACGTACAGACGTCACGCCTAAACTAGTCAAAATAGATTCAGGGATGTTCAATATGGATATTTCCGTTGAAATCTGGAAACCGACATTTTTCGCGATTATAATATTTCCTTTACTTCGTATAAGGAAGTAAAAACATGTAAAAAAAATTAAAGAAACTCGAGAACGGATATTTCCTTTTACTTACTGCTAAACCAACAAAATGTTTACAACTATCATTATTATTTTTTTAACGATATAATTCTGTTTAAAAGTAATAAATTACTCATTTAAACGTCTGTATGGTCAAACCTTAATGGACTAATTTCAGTCTCTAATACAAAATGAATTTGACATATATACTCATGTTGTGTGTAGTAATGCATTTTGTTATTTAGTCTAAATAATCTTTAATTATTTTATATATTATTTATATATATAAAAAAAATGAATGTTGTTTGTTTGTCCCGTATGCGTTCCTATGCAATTCATCCGATTGCGATGTAATTTTGGTATGTTATGTGCATGCCTGTGAAGGTTTCTGAATTACTTTGAACACGCTAGGTGGTGCTGGGGGTCGAGATATTTCGAAAAATTGTATTTATGGTCCGATTTGGCTCGTATTCAGATATATATTTGTTACGTGAAAAGTTAGATTTTTGTAAAAAAATGGATCAGCTAGGTGGCGCTGGGGTCGAGATATTGCGAAAAATAGTATTTAGTCTGATTTGGCTCATATTCAGAATATATATTAATTACGTGAAAAGAAAAATTTCTGCAAAAACTATACCCGCTAGGTGGCACCGGTGTCGAGATATTTACGAAAAAAATAAATATACATACAGACTTTCTCCTTCTCTATATATATATAAGGTAGTGTTCGTATGTGTGTCCGCTGTAGATAAAAAAAACTACTGGACCGATTTACGCACAGGAAAATGGGAAATGGAGGAAATTGGTAACGCAATAGGGAACAGGGAAACAGAGAAATAAGGGAATAAAGGGAAGTAGGATAAAAGTAAAAAACGTAATATTTTGTGAGGTCCCTTAATGTTTTATCAAACTTTCAATTGTATTAATTTGATCTATATATATACCAAAATCTATCAATAGCTAAGCGTTGCCGGGCCAGCGCTAGTGTTTTATAAATATTGTGTTGTTTAATTATGTTTGTCGTAATTTTATGTGGAATACCACATAAATTCTGTTACAGATGTGCATTATATGTACGGTTCATAAACGTTTTAGTAGTTGCGTATTTGAGTCGTTTTATTTAATTTAAATCACGTGCAATATGAAGTTTAATTGAAAATTACTGTTTATTTTAGAAAATAAATAAATAAACTAAACCGTTATTAAAACAAAGGTTTGTTTTAATATCTATATTTAATGATTAATATTTCTTTGTAGTAGATTTCTGAAAATCATTTTGCACATTATTACTGTAAATTCAACATTCTAGTTTTGAATATATTGATAATATTGTTATTTCTGTCTAACTTATTTTGAATTTATCGCAGAAACAGTCAAAATGTATGGTATTTCTATAAAATGACAGTGTAAATTAATTTTAAATTTTACCGCATTTAAGCTACAATTATATATATACTCCAGTCGATCATATACGTTACCTATGAATTATTTTATATTCAATTAAAAGTTTGATTTGACGTCAATCCTATGTAAAAAGTTAGGCTTTTATTGATTTTCACTCAAACTAATCAAAACCTTATCTAAAATTTACGATTTGATAACTTTTAGATGATTTATATTTAAAAATATATACATAAAGGTTTTATTACTTTTTTAAAATTAGGATAGATTTTATAATTAGAAATTCCGTTATCAATATTTTAAGTTAGGTTGATATTTCATGAGGGTGATATTTAGCTATTTATTTACTTCCTGTATTAATAAAATAGTATGTAACATGTAGGGTGTAGGATATTTAAGTCGATTCGTATGTAACAATATTATAAGGAAATCACATATAAATGAGAGGATTTGTTTGAGTAAAACATATTTTAATATCAAAAAAGAAATAATAACTTAAAATTACCGTTTTACAAGAGAAATTATACAGAATAGCTTAAAATTATATGTAATTTCTTGGTAAAAAGAAACATTTTACTTAGTGAAAAAATCTAATTCCATTAAAAAAATTCTAGGAAAATAGATTTGATTATCGTTTTTTGTTCCAGTATCTTGAATGAAACATAAAATGACATAGGGTTGGTTATAGCTTACTTTAGACAAAGTATACTTAAAAATAAAATGATTCCGATGTAGGAAGTAATGCTTCATACGCGTACGATTGGCCTGAATTTTTAATCGTTCCTTTAAGAAAATTTATATTTGGCTGTAGTTTTACTTTGTTGAATCTGGTAGCTACTATTTTGTTGATCATCACCTTCTTTTTATTATTATCACTAAAAAATTTGATGATTACTATAAGATTGGGTGAGATTGTTTGGATTACTAGGAGAGAGTTTCTATGGCATTTTATATTTTTCTTTTATCATCAAGCCGCATCAATACACATTACCATATAATCCACTGATATACTACACATTTAGTCCTTCAAGTAATATCTTCATTTTTTTTTACAACAGGGACTGGATAATGAACTTTATAAAGTAATTCTTGATAGATGCTTCTTGTATATGAAATTCTGTAAATTGTTTTCTCTTTCTTCCTCCATTTACTTTTTTTAACATTCTTTTCTGTATAACGTATACATTAACGGTTTGCATATGAGCATGTCCGTTTCTTTAAATTTGTGTTATTTACAACTTATTTTTTTTGTTAAAAATGATTTATTATTTTTTGAATAAAAAACTATGATGAAAGCAAAAATGGAAAATTGTAATAAATATGAATTAAGGATAGATTTTTACGTTTACTATTGTCAGCAGATGATATAGGATTACTCACTGTTACGGATTTTACCTTTTCAGAAATTTACTTCCGATGTTCCCTTTAGAAGTTTTGAAAACTTATCGATTGATTTTTATACTTTTGTACTTCATGCATTACTCAGAATTTTGATGATCGGAATATTACCTCTGGTATAAACTTTCCGTTTTCTTCTTTTTTGGTTTTACATTTTTTATAAATACGATGTAAAAGTTTGATTGGAAATGGGTTTGAGGAAGTTGAGGTATCTTTTATACTTTTAAGAATGAACGTACAAATTTTACGCCTGAATAAACAGAACATGAATTTCAGCCGCTCGTGGCGACATTACAGTTTTACCTTAAAGTGTAGCTAGATTGTTACCGTCTCATACAAAATTTATAAACATTGTGTGAGGTGATATATCGCTATTTCTTAAGAGAGAAATATCTCCCATACTGCTTTATCTCTTACATCCAACAACACACAACCGAATTCTCAATTGCTGTCACGATTCCTACAGTTAACAACAATATTAGTGTACTGAAATAAAACAGATTGTTTTGAATAGTATTCATTGAGAATAAACAAAACACATTGTAACTATTCAGAATTTCATCATATCGGTGGTTAAATGACTGGTGTTTGAGTTGGACTATTTTATTATTTTAATTAAACATATCTTTTTTTTTATATCTAATGTGATCTTTTACTGGCTATACAATATTCAGTTTTTCAGAAATTAAAATTTGAATCTGAAGAAGATTAAGTTAACAAATTAATTACATATGCAGCGACAATTGAGTTATAAATGTGATTTTAATATGAACATTGAAAATTCATAGGAATTTCAACCATTTTTTTCTTAAAATTATTTTTTATAATTTTCGAATATTTTTTCTGATGACCTGAAAAAAAAGACTGGGATATAATAACGTTCATAAATAAGGTCGCTTTAGTTGGACATTTCCACACCGATGGATCATATTAAATATACATACCACTACCATCACTACATTATTTGTTTATTACTACCCTTTAAAAACACCTAGTACATCACAACCCCATTGGATTACAAGTTTAAATGGTAGATTACGAGGGAATGTGCTGTAAGGTTTCAACAAGGCGTTCATTTTTAAAATTCTGTGACACCCTTTCATGAATTTCCTTTTTATTATATTTCATATTAGTTCATACCGCATTTAAACAATCATACTACGCAACTTAGATTTAGCAGGCTAATTCTGATTTCATTTACTTACAGTTCACTACGCACATTCAAAATTATCAAAATAAATTAAAATTATTTATTTATAATAATAGTTTGCTTATATTTATTTAAATATAAGTAAACTATAATAGTTCTTTATTTATATAATAGTTTCTAGTTGCAAACAATCCTTAATTGTATGTTTGTGCGATTTCGGATTAGTAATCCATCCTCAGGAACATTGATGGGTAATTACTCCACATATCATTAATTATATTAACTTCAATTTATAAATAAAAATGATAAATATATGAATTGATCGTCAAAAGGTAAAATAATGTCAACGTTATCTGTTATGTCAGTATGAAGGTCTCAATTGTTATGTTCATTAGCATGTAGCAGTATAACTAACCTAAGAATCAAAATTGTTGTTTAATATTTGTTTGAATAATGCATCATTTTCAAATTTCGTTTGCTCATTTATCAAATTTTTATTATTTAAGTATACATAATATTATTCTATAATATTTGTTTTATGAAGGTTATTGGAATATTCAAGAATATTAATAAAATTATCTGGGTTGTAATTATGATGATTTTCTAATAAAATGAATATATTTTCTTTATAAAATTTCTTTATTAGAAATATTTTACTTTTTATATTTTTAAATTACCCACTCTATACCGTTGTTTCTACTTTATTTTATAGAATATAGTCTATTTATTGTAATACTTAGGATTTGTATTCCAAACTTCCTATTGTCGCCGAAATACATAATACAATCGGTGAATTAAATCGTCACAACACACAGGTGAATTTCTGCTGGATTTCTAGCCATGTGGGATACGTGGGTAATGAATGTGCGAATTCCGCTGCTAAAGATGATGTAGTCAACTGGTTTTCACCACTCCAGTTATAACTACCGATTTTATTAATTCCATTAAACGCACATTTCGAATAAGGTGGCAAGATGACTAGACCCCTACAACGGATAATAAACTCCGACACAATCAAAAATACGATGTTTCATGGGACTCTTTATACAGAAAGATTTGCCGAGAGATAGTGTTCCTGTGCCTGTTGCGATTGGAACTTACCGGAGCTACTCATGGATACCTGATGTCAGCGGAGAGCGCACCACTGTGCCTCCGATGTGACTGCCTCTTGACTGTGCACCACATTTTTGTGGACTGCGTATATTATACGGCCTTACGTCGAAAATTTAGATTTCCGAGGGACATACGTCGCGTCCTAGGAAATGACAAAAATGTACTAGACCGGGTGTTTTTACATTTAAGAAGAATTAACGTGCTTAATAAGATTTATCCCGTCATAAATTTTGATATTATTTTATTAATCGCGTTACGTATATTATCCTAAACGTGTTGCGTTTCTTTACTACTTCACTTTTATTCCTATTATTATCTTAGTTTTCGTAATAGTTTTAAGCCTATTTTTGGCTTATGGATATTAGTATTTTAATATCCGAGAAGGAGCCTCTTGTTATTGTTTTGACCTGGTCGATGATAACGTGAAAGCGTTTTTCACCTCCCCCCCGCCAAAAAATTGCCTATTTCAATACATACATTTTGATTTTTTTTTAATTTTTGTATTTTCCGTACCTTTTATTTAATTTAAATAAGGTGAGAATTGAATGGAAACTGAACTTCCAGAAAGTAATTACTGACAAAAAAACCCTAATGTTGTTACTGACTTTAACTGATGAATTATTTAAATCATTTTTTAACTGGTTGTTGAAAATGCCGCAGTGATAATGCAGTAAATATAATGAAAAGAATACTTTTTTGTTTCTCGAATTCGATTATTAACCAGCTCTCGATTACTTGAAATCCTGGAATAATATTCCAACAGCCAAATCTTTATTGTTAGTAGTTTTATGTTTTATTTATTATTATTATTAGTAGTAGTATTATTATTATTGTAATTTAAAAATTACAATTAAAATTTTTTATTTATTATTAAAAAATCAATTATATTTTTTTTTATTGCTGCTACTGATAGTTGGCAGCTGGCTGAATCACGGGTGACTGGAATCTATATGTCCGGTAATTACAGCCGATAAGGGCCGCCGTCCTGTTATAAAGACAATACAGACGGCATAGATACCAATCTTTCCCTGGTTGAATGAAAAATTCACCCCGATAAAGATAGCGCGATATTCGAGTTAACAAACTTTCTTTTTGTTAGAGATCTCGATTCTTTAATACCTTGTATTACTCGTATTGAGTAGTCACGATCAGTACTCGCTCATCACATTCTGTAGCAGGGATATAACTAGAGAATAGTAATTGTGTTTAGCTGTGTTATAAACACGAAATTATTGTGTTTATCTCACATTTGTCTCTAAATTGGTAACAGTTAACATGAAATACATTATGGTTTATGATATGCATTATTACTAAAATATTTCGGGACCTCTATGTTTTTATATTAATTTAATGAAAAATTATATCTTTGGAATGTTTAATTTTTTTAGTTGTAGTTTTAATCGTTATTGAATGTAGTAAAAATCATCACTCTAGATATTAAAACTAAAATTTGATCTAATGTCCATTACATAAATACAAACTTCTCACCGATCTGATAACATTTATTGGAACAAAGTTTTACGATCTGGTTACCGAGAAAAATTTTTTGTCCCCGTCGTTGTGATTAGTGAGAAACTATTTCTTGTGCGGAGACGTAGTAATACCTATTTTCTTTCTTAACCCATCTACTCGTGACAAGATTACAGACTACATTAGAAAAACTGAAGGGATTGTTATATATATATTTCTATAAAACCGAATTACTAAAACATTAAAGATATTCAGAAACATAAAATTTATTTTCAAGGAGAATAATGATACGAAATAATATTCCGTTGTTTTATATATATATATTTTTTTTTTTTTTACATTTTTGATAATTTAAAGAGAAAGTTACATACTTGACAATTGCAGATATTTTAAAACGATTTAGAAGTTTGGAATTCACTTACTACTTTTCTTTTTTTTTTAAATTTGTGTTGAAAATAAACTTTCATTATAGATAACGCTGTCATTCTTATCAGTTTTGAAGTAGTGATTTATAAAAAGGGATAGTAACATTAGAAAGTTAGAAAAATAACTCTAATCACTCGTTGAATAGAATTTGTTTTCAGTAGCGCCTAATTTTTATTCATTGAAAGTTATCTCTTTTTGCATGCAATTTGTGTTGAAGTTAAATTTTTAGTAATGCAAGAAAAACAAATTCTAGATTGTGGTGTAGAATAACTTTTGAATCCGATTTGAATAACATATCTTAAGAGTCCAGTTTCACTCCTTTCAGTTGCTTCAAAAAAGAGATGTAAATTAGATGTTAATAGTTTCTTGTGTACTTTGTGACTGAGAATATAATTAAAACTTCACAAACTTTTTTAATTAATTTTAATTTGTTTTTATTCTTTTAAGGAAGCGCTTTACTAAGAGTTGCTTTGATACAAATAGTTTAAAAGAATTTTTTTATCGTTTATTTAATTTTTAATTTATTTTTACGTGCATTTAATTGCAGATCTAATGTAGGATTGAAATGTATTTTCTATTTACTGGATTTTTTATTTATGGTTTAATAATCCTTTGTGTTATTATATTAAGCAATACCGCAAGCAAAAAAATCTAGTGTGTAATATTAATCAGCCATTGGATAATAAAACATCGTTGCAATCATATATATTTTAATTTTTTTTTTTTTTATTTGATGGTTTATTTTTAATTTTTTTTACAAGATAAATTTATTGCTACTAGTGTGTTTGGAAAACTTTGGAACGTTTCAGTTCTTTGATGATTAATAAGTACTGAAGTTTTATTATATTCTGATATCTTCTAATATTATATTTCTATGAAAAAGGATTAAATTTATCTGGTAAATAAGCTGTGTTTATAAAATTTTGTAAAAAATGCAGAATTTCATGTTAAAAAATTACGTTTTAGTTTTTTCTTTACACAAGGGAAACTAATCCACATTTAGTATGACGGTAAATTTGTAGATTTACTGTTGTATATTTTGCAAAAATGTAGTAATTTGTGTTAAATATTCAGAAATATCGTGAAATATTTAAGTACAGTGGTACTGTATAAAATAAAAGTTCATTTGCTTAACCCGTAAAGAATAAAACTGACAAAACAGCTGTAAAAAATATGAAGCTTATTTGTACATTTTTGTTTAAAATAATTTTCAATAACGTCTTCTGAATTTTGATTTGGCTTTGTGGTAATTATTTATATTTAATATATTTATATTATTCCTTGTGTTAATATTTTAAATAATTAATATGAACTATACATCTTTTTTTATTTATTTTTATTTTTTTTATATAATTTATCTTATAACGACATAATCTGTATGGTATATTATTATATACCGATCAGGATTAAAGATTTATTTATTATACTAATATTTAACTAAGAGTAAAACTTCTTCAATTAAACGACAAGTTTTTCTTCTGTTGGTATGTAGTGGAAAATGTTCTAAGTTATTACAAATTTAATTTATCGGTCATTTGATTTATAGATGTGTGTAATTGAAAAGTAAGAAAAGTGGCCTACAAGATGACGATTAGCTTGAGTGGTTTGATTGAAATATTGAATGATTAGTCGATATTTTCCCCTCGAGTGAAACTTAACTAATATCCGGGCTGATATACGTAGTACGTGAGGGTGTGAGAAATTCCAATCAATTTTCGTCAAGTACTCTTTTATTGGTTCATTCGAAGGGGTTTTGTTGAATTTTGAACTTAAGACGTTATCTGGATTTTTAAAATTTAAATTTAGTTTTAACGTATTTTTCTTATAGATTTTTACGTATGCTATAGTGGTAATACGTAATTACAGTTATAAGTTAGTGTTTTATTATTAGTGAGTTTCTCGTTACATATACTGGAAACTGTTTTACATTTTTTTATTACGTAATGTATAGATTATTGTTGTGTGAATTGTTTGTCATTATTAGCGCGCGCGCGCGTTTTATATATATATATATATATATATATATATATATATATATATATATAAACATAAAAAAAATAGAGGATACTTAAAATGTGTAGATTTACCTTTCTACACAAAGTAAAACATTTGTCAGAGATCATGAGTGTCAAAGCTGTTAAACCATTGTTTTACTGCCTCTTTCATTTAAATTATTGATCATTCGTCACTTCAAGCTTTCTTGTACCTAAAAGAACTTTATTTGATAACAATCCTTTGCATAATTTTTTAGAATATACCTTCATTTTTTTTATTAATTATTACTAAATGTTAACTGAAATGGACCGCCTCAATGGGTCAGCCATTTACATTATTGATTACTGAACACAAGGCCGAAGATACCTTGTTTACTTTTCGTAAAAAGATTTGGATTTTTGAGGCGGGAAATCTTTCAAGACTTTCAACGAACATCGTTTATAACTTAAAAAGTTATACTGTGTATATTAATGAGACTCATTTTCAAAACATTGAGTCCCAGCTCCGTAACAAATATTTTTCAAAATGAATTTTTCCCAAGATTCCAAATTTTAGTAATTTTTTCCAAAATTTGACAGTTTGAATTTTGTAATATTCAACATACGACAAACTTAATATTTCTTTAGTTGTTGACTTATGTAGAAGATCACAATCGTCAAAATCAGTAAGTATATTTAAATTGTTAGTGTCAGGACTCGCTTCGCCCGCCCGATCGTCTAGCCAGGTCGCGGAGCTTTCTGGACACCCAACGCGTTCGTTATATCCTAATGGTTGTGTTAATATTAAATACTTTACAGAAATCCATTAGAAAAAAGTTAGTAATTTTATTTTATTATATCTCTGTTGCTATGTTAATGGAAATGTCAAAAGGATTAATTTTAAGTAAAAGGATTAATTTTTTATTTCTTTAATGAATATTAAATACTAATATTCACCCCCAAGGGGGCTAGGGCCTCGATCTATGACGTAACATCTTTCTTGGGATAACATGAATGTATCCTGAAAATTTAAAAGCAAACTTTGTTGGTTCCCGCTTGATGCTGTTGCAAACAAACGAACAAACGTTCGCATTTATTTATGTATTAGATTTTTTTAGAATGATTCTTGTAATGAATCAATAATGATAAAGAATTAAGTCGTGAGATACTTACGTATATCTCACGATTTAATTCGGTTAGTTAGCTGCAATTCAAGATAACCTTGTTTAGAATTTTTGTATAATTTCAAAAATTTATTTTGGTGTTATCTTTATTCAAATCTTTATTTATTGTTAGTATCATTCAATTATCTTCATTAAGCTAAGTTTGCTTAAAAAGTTTTTATTCTATATTCACAAATAGAAAAAAAAGTTAAATTTGTACTGACATAAATTGCTTTTTTACTAGCGGATTATATATATATATTTAACTTAAAAGATATGACTTGGGTTTTAATCTTTTTTTTCCGTTTATGTATGTGTATTTAATCCATTTTGTACTGGTGTTTCGAATAAAAGAAAGGTGATAGAAAGTCGATGATGAATAAACACATGTCATGTCATATCGTATTGTGAACCCGACACGGATGAATGATACGTGAGTTACCGACATCCATAGTTGTAGGTATTTCTTTAACTAACTTATCCACACTTCTATTTACCATAGTTACTGTTTGTAATACATGTTTATTTTCATACAATGACATATCTACGTACTCTTTTTTCCACCCAAAAAAAATAAAAAAATGTTTGTTTTACATGACAGGTAATTTTGAATGCAAATGAAGGTACACTGGTCTGATAGTATTAACATGGTTAAATTTATTCTTGTTGTTTAGTTTTTGTTTAATTTTCTTTAGTATTCATTATAATTGATTATAGAAGATTACTTTTTATCATTTAAATTATTAATTTTTCGGTAATTAAAAAAAAACAATTACAGAAAACAAAATATTTTTATATTAGATTAGGTAACATTACTTTAAACATTGAATTCTTAGTTATAATAAATAAATTACAGTTATAATTAGTTTCTTTATTCGAATTTAAAAATTTTTATTTTTTATCGTTATATATTTATCCAATTATTATTTTTTTAACAAAATATACCTTCATTCTTATTTTTTACCTCCTGGTACGTTGTTAGGAATTGTTTACTAATTAATATTGCCTAGTGAAAAATATCAAAATAATTATACCGATCTCCTTAGCGCAGTGATAGTGTCTCGGCCTTTTATCCGGAGGCTCCGGGTTTGAATCCTGATCAGGCAAGGCATTCTTCTTACACTACAAAATTCCATTTCCATATCATATACAAGCTTCAGTCTTATGTGGAAATGTCATCAAAACATAAAATATAAATCTGGCGAAAGTGAATGAGATTGTAAATGTATTGAGCATCGAAAATAACCAGTTAATTTTTTGTAAAATGGGTGGGCGATTAGTAAAGGCTGAAATAGTGGCGTGTTTTTCCTATAACGATAAACCATTGCAACAAGCGTGCGTGACGATCTGGGGTTAATAACTTATTGTATATAAATTAAGTTATGTTCATTTCGCAAAGTTAATTGCTTATGTTAAATATCAGATGAAAATTGACGTAGTGTTCTGAAAAACTGTTTTCATAATACAAATTTGTGAAAAAACTTTTTCTCGTATTATAAGTTTAATTCGATTGAAAATGAAATTACGATATTTAATTTGTAATCTACAGTGCACAATGTAAACAAATGTGTTCTTATTAACAAACATTTAATTAAATGTATGTTTACATTTTTAATTTCGTTTGAACACCTTCGTTTTTAAGTTTTATATTATTAAAATTCATTTGTATCTTTTAAAAGTACTTGAATGTAAATATATTTTTTATTTTTACGCCTATCTTTATGTTGGAGTTAGGTCTGAGAGGTTTTGGTGGTATTTCAATGGCCGGTTGTCTTTTATAACGCTGATCTATTAAGGGAATGATTTATGTATATTTGCAGCGTGTCTGATCGGGATTCCAACCCGGGTCTTTCCGGATGAATGACAGAGAAGCTGCTATTCCGCCATTCAGCGGATGTACTGTTTAATTTTATATATATATATATAAATAATTAAACTAATATAATTATATCTAATACATAATTAAATTATACATATATAATTAAACAATAATTTGAAAATTGCATTCTAAATTAAATGGATGAATTGAATTAATTTTTTAATAGGCGTTTATTTGCAACTTGAAGTATTAAGTTTTTTGGTTTCGTAAAGCCTTACATGTTTACATGATCCCCAAATTTTGACTTAATGTATCGGACATGTTTATTTAAACCTTGACCGAGTTAATCCGGTAGAGAATAGTAATATTAATGCGTAGGATTTGACCGACTTAACCCTCGGTCTGTTTGATAAATGTATATTACGATAACATCCACGTTTTTTTTTTCCATCGCCATGTAGGCCTTTACTGCTTTAATCGATAATACCCATTTAAAATAATTGATTTACAGCGTATCATAAGGATGTATGTGATAGTCAATCGATATGATTTTTATGAAGGTTTCTTTTCTCGTAATCAGGTATTATTTGTCTTCATTTCATTTGTTCTTCATTCTACGTATCATAGTTATAATATTTTAATTATTAATGTTCGTGAAAAATAGAAGCCACTTCAAAATTAACATTGAATTGATCATCGGATATAGTTACAAAGTCTTAGTTTCTTCTTAATTAATGTTACGTTGATTAATTTGTAGTACAATTTTAAACGGTTGCTTATCGAGAACTACTAAAAAAAGCATAAATGAAAAAAGAGAAAATGAAATGTCAAAGTTTATCTATATTAATTCACTAGTTATCTAATAAAATGCCAATTAACATTAAAACAATATTTTTTTTTAAATGTTTCTTTTTTAAAAAATTTATATAAAAATTGAAAGAGATGATAAAATAACAACAATTAAAATATTAAGATGAATTTGTAATCGTAATATTGTGCCGATTGAACTGCTGCTAATCGACCGCTTTCGATCGTTTTTATGTATATACAGCGCTTTGCTCATACCGTGCGATTCTTTGCTTAGTTTTTATTTCTAATTATGAATCAAGCAGAGCAAGACGTAGTAATTGCTTGCTGATTATAAATGTTTATAAAAGAGGAAACAAAAAAAAAGGGGAAAAAAATTGCAACATAATGAAAAATTGCCCAAGAATTTTTGATTACGTACCGGCTTACGATCAATGTTCCGGTTATCATTACGTACGGCTTCCATGTATGCCTGTTATAAATTTATTGTTGTCGATGTCAGTAGATGTAGAAGATGAAGTGATAAAGATATTTTTCGGATACCAAAATTAGGTTAGCTACTAAAGCTAGAGAGAAACGCTGCATGTACTCTCCGTAACAGCCACTACCGGCTGCTTCGGATTCATGCTCAGAGTGGAAGTTTTCCCAATTAGGCAGTGATAATTTATGACGATTATGTCCAACATGCTTTTCTCAAAGGAAATAAAATCAGAAACTATTAATTGTCGGTTTATTGAGAGTCGTCCTACATAAGAAAATGCTTGTGTTCAACTTGTAAAAATATATATATATATGCGTCTACGTGAAGCTTGAATATGCTGAGACAGTCGTTCTCACTGCTTTTGTTTTTCATAATAAACTTCGTGAATACAGGTTTGAATTCTACATTAGTTTCCGTATGTAACACCTCGATTGTTATCAGCCCTTAATGCAATGAGGAACATCTGATTCCGGACTAATTCGGCAGAATATAAATACCTGAAAAAGTGGTTTTTACGGTTTATATTTCTTTATAGCATTCTATAGCGGGTTGGATCGTAAGATTATGTTTTTGTGCTGTACTGGAATGTCTTCTTTCACGGTCTTGACGATCGGTTTTAGAAATGGTCGAAGACGTTACGATTTGCTCATAGTTGAAGTACGTAGAGTAAATTAAAATTACAAAGCAAATTAGTACATGTGTGTATTGGGAAATCATCTATCCATGCAGTTCAGATGATACAGACCATTTTGAAAACCCACCGGGTTGTTCTAGTGGTGAACGCAAATCAGCTGATTTCGAAGTCGAGAGTTCCAACGATCAAATCCTAGTAAAGGCAGTTACTTCTATACGGATTTGAATACTAGATCGTGTTGTACCGGTGTTCTTTGGTGGTTGGTTTCAATTTACCGCACATCTAGAAATGGTCAACCTGAGACCGTACAAGACTACAGTTCACTTACACTCATACATATCATCCTCTGAATTAATACCTGACGGTGATTCCTGGAGGCTAAAAAAAAAAGTTTTAGTACTGAAAATTCGTAATAATTAATATTCTTAAACTTACTTGTAATGCAAGTTAAGTTTAAATATAAGATTTTTCCTTGACGCTTAATAAACATTTGTTAGGTATTTTTCTACTATGGAGTACTAGGATCCCTCTCTAATCCTCAAAGTGTTAAGTTTGAATGCCGATCAGACTTAGCATTTATTATATTTAAAAATTTTTCACAACGGTTTTACCCACGCATAAGCTTCAAATTTATGTAGTAAATCAATCCAATCATAATGAGAAATAAACAAAAAATTATTTAATTCGAATATAATGATCGCTTTTTCAAATGTGATCGAATTATCTGCGGCTGTTTACCATAGATAATACGAGAAGTGAATTTAGTTTAAAACTAAAATATACTTATCCGTACTTTATATTATTTTTAAAAATTATTAAATCTATAAAAGTCTTATATTAATTATAAAAACTAAATATATTATAAATAAAATATATTCTAGAATTGTATAAACTAAAAATTTTCAAAATTAATTGAATTAATTGTGAAAGGACTTGAGAATTTTCTAAATTGAAATCGGTTTTGGTTATAAATTATTTTGTCTAGAAATGAATTTGAATTAAAATTGAATCTTCTACTGTGAAGTAAATTTTACAGTTTACGTACGCCGTTTGTGTACATAAGCCATGAATAATAATCATCGTAACTATTATTAATCCATCAAATCTGATGTTAGATACCCTATATTATGTGTTAATTAAATAAAGAAACATAATTAATGTTTGAACAAGGGAAATGATTCATTCCATTAAATTAAGCCTTGCATGCTTTTTTACATTTTTCAAAAAACATTTCTGGGATATTTTTTAATCTTTTTAAATTTACAAATTTGTTTTGTTCGTTTTCATTGTATTATACGTTATCTGGTAAAATGGGTAGAAAATAGCTCCTTCTTCCATTGTAATTAAGATTGCCCAGATAACGAAATCGGCATCGATATTTTGTTATTTTGACAATTGAAATATGAGCCAGTTTCATTTTCTCTATTATGAAAAAAATACATTTAATTATAAGTGGTTCGTAAATAATATACGATAATCAATAAAAATACAATTACATTAGCAGTTATTTTATTTATAATTGTGTGGGGATTCCTTATTATGAGTAAATAGTCTACTTTTAAAGAGAGAGAATACAAATTAAAAACATTCTATGCTCTAGATGGATTTTAGAACCTATTTAAATTTTCTTATACTTATTTGTTAAAATATACTGTATAAGCTACCAATTGTTACCTTTGTTAATTAATAATCGAAAAAACTCGTTTAATATATATATATATATATATATATATATTTTAATTATCAAACTGAAAATTACTTTTAATAGATTTATAAAAAATTAAAATATCTTTAAAATTTGTTGAAGTCTTCTAATTACTTTCCAACATGGTAGAGGTTCAAACTATTGTAAGAAAATATTTGTAACATTACACCTACATATAGGTGAGATAAATGCTAATTTGATTTTTATCTAAAGAAGACGACAAAAGGGCAAATTTTAATTTTCCCAGGAGTAATGTAAAACACACTCTGCTCATATTAAATTCTAATTTAATAATATTCCGATAGGCTGAATGAAAAAAAAAAATGGAAAGAGCAAAATCATCAGAACTATATAGTTGATAAAAATTGTTTTCTATTTTTACAAACCGTAAATCACAAGCATGAATTAAATTCGCTAAAAAACTTTTAACTTAAAAATTACGAAGTTTTTATAAGATGAAGTAACATTTGGTTTGTAACTGATACTAAATTCTAAATCCATACGATTAGTTTATTTCATGTTTTGAAGTCCCACTATATTAACGAAAATGTTTTAAACTGTTAAATTAATAGCGAACGAAAATTTTTGTAGTATCAGCACCATTCTATTCTGCGATTGGCCAAACTAATTGCCCATTGTTATCGATCTAAATTTGATTTATTATGATCTTTTAGATCATTCTTTCTCAAAATGGCCGTAACGCCCCCTTGTGAGCGCTGTAGGCCTTCAGAGGGGCGGTAGACGGCCCACAGAAAATTGATAGGGTTCAGGCGATCTACGAAGGCGATGGCTGATTAAAAACAACGCAAAAATTATGTATTCCTTATATTTCAAACTAAAATTAAATACCTACTACACTAGTACAAAAAATTATAGGGACACTTATATTTCATGATAAAAAATGATTACATTCAGACTAGTTTAACTTGGCAACCAAGAGGCTTAGAGAGACGAATAAAAAAAAAACTTAAAGCTTGAATACTCTACTTTTTGACAGTATACTTCAGATTTCAAAAATCAAATCAAAAAAAATTCGGTGAGAAGAAAAGTTTAAAAAAAATTGGATCTTGTTTGATTAGTACTGATGAGAGCCCTTAGTAAATTCTTGAGTCAGATTCTTTTCATCATGCGTTTCAATGAATTTAATGTATATTATGTATATTATGTATATTATGTATATGTATATTATGATTAAAATATACGCATTCTACTGATGATTAAAATTATTAATCATATTTGGTTTATAGTTCATTCTATTCATTTAGATTAGCCGACCTCCATGACAGTAGGTAGCGGCTCGGCATTTCGGGCGAAGATCCTGGGTTCGAATCCCGGTTAGATGTGATATTTTTTCATACGCTACCGATTTCCACGGGGCTAATGAACAATGCTCTTGATGCTCCCACTCCTTCATAACAAAAACAACAATCCATTCAGATTAATTTTCTGGTACTAAGAACAACAATATTTCATTATTTTTTTAAAATGATTTCTTTACTATTTTGTTAGTAGAAATGATTTAAAACATTATTTTTGTCCTTAATGTTTGTTATACGTAGTTATTTTTATAGAATGATACTTCCGCCATATTTAAGAATATTCCTGACGTCTTTGTACGTTTTATTTATTACGTTATAATAGAAATATTTTTTTTTCATATTTGAGTAATTGTTAGTAAAACGTTAGGCGTCCACAAAATATACAGATGATAAAAACTTTTTTCTCTCTTTCAACGTTTAAGATTCTGCGAAATGAAATTTTGAATAACTTCAAAAAGAAAAAAAAAGAAGAAATTGTTTACTACAAAATAAGACACTTGGAATCTCAAAATCACTTCGAAGACAAGCAAGAACTCAGTTGTGACCGTACGTTGTTTGAATTACATTTAACACATGGCTATTTACAGCTATTTTTATTGGGCGTATTTTTTCCATAAAAAGCTCTTCCCCATTAGTTATCTTTTATGTCCGCACGTGGCAGTTAATTTGAGTGTATTATATCTTAATAAAAGTTTTATATAATTATTTTTCTGTAACTAAGTAACTATATATGCTAATTTAACCTGATTTAATACGTGTGATTCAAAATGAATACCGGGATTTTAAAGTTATTCAATATTTATTAAGTTTACTTACATTGATAAATTATACATGAAATGAAAGAGTAGCTCAAGCAGTTTTTCCTATACGTGTTCAACGTGAGCACCATTCATCACACGGCACACATCCAGGTGATACAAGAGTTCATCCCGTACTTTAATCAGCAAGCCTGGAGTAATTGAGGTGACACTTGCTTCAGTCCTGTGTCTCAAGTCGGGTAGTTTGCATATACACCTTATCTTTTGTAAACCCACATAGAAAAAAATCGCACGGGGTCAGGTCGGGCAAACATGAAGGCCACGGCAAACAAGCCCAGATCTAGTCCCCGGCGACCGATCCATTAGTCGGGAAAGATTTCATTCAACCGATTACGTACAGCGTTATGCCAGTGAGGAGGCTCACCATCTTCTTGGCAAATAACGTTCTGTGGTTTGTATTACAGTTAAGGAAAGAGCCATAGTTAGCATATCAAAACATTAAGTATTTTGTGCCGCAATATTTCGTGAGGATTATCTGATCCCAGGTATGCACATTATGAGTGTTTACTTCTCCATTAACATGAAATGTTCATTCGTCACTGAATATGACACAATAAAGAAAGTGTTCACGGTGCATCATTTTATTTGCGAAGCTAACACGCAAACCATAATCCGTAGGCTTTAGCGCTTGTAGCAACTGTAAACGATATGGACCCAATTGTAAGCATTTCCAACACAGACATCACTAGAATTGTTAATTTGCGGCTAACCTTCCCAACAGATTTCCTAGGACTACGCAGAAAAGACTCTCTTACTCGTTCAACATTGTCTGCGGATACATTCGGTTCTCCTGTACTCTTACCTTTACAAATAAAGCCAGTGGTTTCAAACTGTGGTCAAAATCTGTTATATGCCCACAACGCTGAGGTTAAGTTTAGACCTTAAGGTTAGTTAGTTAGTACTTAGAAAGCGCCACTGAAACGCTATATTGAAATAAGAAAATTAACAAAATTATAAATATAATTAACCAAACTTAATACACGGCTCACTAAACGTGACTAGCGAGCGAAGCGAGCGTAAGACTACATTCGTTAGATTATATTTATAATTTTATTTATTTTCTTATTTCAATATAGCGTTTCAGTGGCGCCATGTAAGTACTAACTACGGTTTGAACCCGGTCAAAGTCCGTTGTGGGCATATAACGGATTTTGACCAAATCGTTTATACCATCTATGAATAATATTGTAAAACCCTTTAAAAAATTAATTAACAAAATAAGTTTATTAGTAAAAAAATTAACCCGTTAATTTTTTTGTTAAAATTTATTTAGCTACATGAACAATTGTATTTATATCCAAAGCGGGAAAATTTATTTATTAGATTATATAATTACAACAGAACGCGCGCGCTCGCGCGCGCGCACACACACACACACACACACACATGTGTGTATATAATAAATCATATTTGGATTTTTGTAAAGCTCTTACATATTTGTATTTAAGAGCATGAATGTTTATTAAAATTATTCAAATTCTCAGCTTGTACCTTCCCGTAATGATTTAGGTAGTGTTCTGTAGATCAGTCTGTTGAAAGTTGTGTTCTTAACTGCAGAGCAGCAGTTCCAGCATCTGAATGTCATGAATAATTTATGTAGCGAACCTTGTGCAGCGCATAATACTGGACTAACTTACCCAATCACTCTGTCACACTCACTACCTCTCTCTTTCTTCCTCTTTTCACTCGTTCACCGCCTCTCTTTAATACATAGACACTCAGATTATTCTCTGATCTCTTGCACACCCACCTACTCGTTCGCTCTATAATAATATAGCCTGCTATTAACGGTCCGGCCCCTAGGCATATCGTCTAACACGCGGTGCAATAAATATTTTGATTGTACATATATTAAAGAAAAAATAACCTGTTACGTACTCCTTTAAGCTCTTTAAAAACAAGCCATTACTGCATTATTAATAGGGATATTAATTTATAAGAGGAATTTTTTTAATAAACGTATAAGGCATAGAACTTTTAAGTAGACGGTATAAATTTATTTACAAAAAAATTTTATTCCGCGAAATCTTTAACGTTATTAAACTAGTATTATTATGTTAATTAGATAGCGCAAAATCATATTTTTTCCTTACGTGGCTTCTTCAGGTAATATTTCGGAATAAATAAAACGGTACACATTCAAAATAATTGAAAATTGGCCTGCGCCTTAAAACATGTTTATCTTCGGTGGACTGTAATTACATCTATTTATGTTTTGTTTTTCATCCATGTAAATTCAATTATCGTCCGTAATTGATGATTTTTTCCCTTTTTTTGTAATTGAAGAAGTATATATAGTATATTTTAGTTATTGTCAGCCATGCATGTGGTAATCGAAGTTTTAATATTTATAATACCAGACTTCTAATAATAGTGATAAATTTCATCTAATTATAGAATTATTGTTAAATTATGTATTCAAAACATTATTACGTATTTTTAACCCGTCCGCTTTACATTATTCAACCGTTTATTTCAAATACCGGTTTATATGAAGATTGATATAACCTGAATTTGATTTTGGATTCACGCTTGGCATTTTCCCCTTTCATTTCTTATTAATTTAGTAAAACGTTATTTATTTATAATGTTTTGTTCTTTAACCTTTAGTTAATAAAATTAATTAAACGATGTGAAGTCTCCCGAAATATAAATAATAAAACTAAGCACTTGCAGCAACTCTTTGTGCAGCTATGAAGTTGAAAATTATTTTAACCTTTATGATCTTAATTGTTTTCTTATTCAAAGAGAAGTAATTAAAAAAAAATTAGTGTTTGATTTCTACACAAATAAAAATTGGTGTAAATTCTCAAATGTTCTACTCTATGTCTCTAACTTTAGATATAATGAAATATTAAAAACACCTCAAGTTAGTATGACTAATCAAATATACAAAAAGTTTTATTGTTTTTCATAGCTGTAGAATAGAAATCAGATAATAGGTTATAAAGATTGAATAACATTATTTTTGTTAGTTGATAACTTTTATTATTTGTTGTGAGATTTCGCCAGTTATTAGTTATTACTAACTAATAACTACGTATGAATTTATAAAATCAGCATAAACTAATATTATTTCATTTATAATTTATGAAAAAGTAATTATTTTATTTAAATAGTTAGCGACCAACAAAGCTACAGAAGAGTGCTTCACCATCCTGTTAGATGAGGAATCGAGACTGATAAAAACCTTTTTTTTATTTTTTTAAAGAATTGCAGTAAAGATCTGGAGTCGGAAGGTCCGTAGTGAGTACAGAATCGGCTCCAGAACTGGACTTTGAGGAACACCCAACCCAGTATCAAAGAATACAGATATGTCTTTACTGTACTCGTATTTCACCTGAGAAAGACTTCTTTCCAGGTAGCTGTGTAGGGTCAAGTAATACTGTTGAAGAAGGCTCGTTATCAATGTATATTGTAAAACAAGAAATGATACGAAAAATTTGTCTTATAAGGGTCGATCTAAGTTTCTTTAATAATCTTCTGTAATATTATTTTACGATAACTGTAAAAATTCGCAGGTGGTTTTGTTTTATTACGTAATCAGTTTTTTGTTAACCTATACAATTTCATTTTGTTACTGTTTCTCTTCCGAAAAAGTTTTAATAAAATGCATGTTTATAAAAGTTAATTCATCCTTCAGGTAACAATGCTCGTTTTCATTACTGTTTACATTACCTTACTCTCTCTTTTTCCTGTTTAGCCTCCGGTAACTACCGTTTAGATAATTCTTCAGAGGATGAATGAGGATGATATGTATGAGTGTAAATGAAGTGTAAGTCTTGTACATTCTCAGTTCGACCGTTCCTGAGATGTGTGATTAATTGAAACCCAACCACCAAAGAACACCGGTATCCACGATCTAGTATTCAAGTCCGTGTAAAAATAACTGGCTTTACTAGGACTTGAACGCTGGAACTCTCGACTTCCAAATCAGCTGATTTGGGAAGACGCGTTCACCACTAGACCAACCCGGTGGGTTTACATTACCTTACTAAGTATAATAATTTGAACTTACCAATTGTTTAATTTTTTTTAAATAACCATTTCTGGTTATTACTTTGAAAATTAACAATAACTGAGAATTAATCTCAATTCATCAATAATAATTGATAAATAATTATCATTTTCATCAATAATTGAGTTAATCGATAAATAATCAAATTATGCGAAGACAGTTGAGTTAGTTATTAAGCATTTAATGGGGCATTTTTAGGCTTCTTTGGACATATCATAAGGCTCATAAAATCGGATTTATGAAAACGTAAAAAAAAGTTTACCTTTCCTTTCAGACAAATCTCAGTAATAAAATAAATTGTTTAGTTTAACAGAAACGTGATTATACATATTTAATAAAATACGACCACTACCAATTTTTTTAAATATTATGATGTGATCATTATTAAACTTGAAATACATCAGAAAAATTATAGTGTAACCAATACGAAATTTTATTCTTAAAATGTACTTTAAAATGGCAGTGACAATATTTACCTGTTGTAAAAAAAGGGTACTTTATAAGTTTTTTCCACCCTAGCATTATATTTCCCCCTCCCAATACACTGATAAAGTTATGAAATTAATCCTGTTTTGGTAATGCCACATTTAGAGAAAAATAACTTAAAAAATGTCTAGTTGTCGATAGAACATAACATTCAGAAGTATTAAATATTTAAAAACCATCAGTTCTTAGGTGCAGTAGAGTTTTTCAATGTCAAACCCGATATTATTCTTTCATAAGGTAGAAAAAAATAGTTGCACAACTTTCATTAAATTCAATTATTTTTTAATACTACAATTCCTTTGGGTATATATTCGATGTGAGTCGTAGTCTAGGCTCGTACAGCAATTGCCTCGTTCTATGTGAATTGGCTTGTTTTTGGAAAATATGATCTTTCTGATATTGCTGCCTTAATTTCTGTGATTATAGTTTTAATAAAATATTCAAACCATTCTTGTACTGCAGATGTTCCAGGAGTATTTATTCGCTGAATGCACCGGTAAATGTAATGATCAGATTGCATAGTTTAGTAATTAAGTTGACAGCAGTATAGGTCTGCATACTCTTCTTAGAGCAGTCTTCATAGAAGTTATTCTTAGCACTTCCTATCTTTTCTGATGAGTTTGAAACTTAATAATACGTTTCATAAGTGGTAAAAAAATTGCCTCTGGGTATATTCCTTTTCCCAATCTATATTTTGTTAATTTTTTCAGTTTCATTTAGTTACTAAAAATTTTTCATCAGAAACTAAAAAAAAAACTTAAATTGATGTTCATAATTTTTTGTAATGTAACACGACTTCACGCTAGTGTGAAACGCGTAGATAATTTCTAAAAAAAATTCCGGTGCTTTTCAAAAATATGCCTGTAGCCGATCTGTAGTTAGTTGTTAGATTGGGCCACTGAAAGGTGAAAATAAATAAATAGTACACATGTTTTCTTTTTAAATATATACATTGTACTGTAATATCATTAAAATAATACAATGATACTATAATAATAAAATAGTAAAATAAAGTACGGTATTTTTTGAGTACAGTAATTTACTGTATAACTTAACAAGAACCTAACCTGTACTTCTCCATTAAATGTGAGTTTCAATTTACGCGATTTTATTATATGCGATTTCATTATATATGTTGTAGTCACTTATTCGAGTGTTTTTTGATTTAAAAATATTTGTAATTTATTTTATATCTATAATTAATTACTATTTTAGTTTATGTTCTGAATTCATTATTTTGTTAATTTGAGTCAGATTAAAATGTAAATTATGTTTCAAAAAAAAACAAAAACAAAACAGGTAGCCGAGTTGTAATACAGTATTAGGTAGGGTGTTACTTGTTAGGAGTGTTTTATTTATTCTTTTTTACACTTTCCACATTGTGTTAATATATCCTAATGTTTTATTCATTATATTTTCTTAACACTTTTTATTTATTACATTATGCTTTAAACATAACATCGTAACATTAAACGATAGACGCGATCATATAAAAAAACAACTTAGTTGTTACTTTTGTAATGGTTTTAACTTGATTAAATTACATCATTACTGTTAACATTTTTACACTTTGTTTACGTTTCAATCTTTTTAATTAAACTTTTTTTAATGCTTTTACTTTTTGCAACATTTCTGTTATATGTTGTGATTTTTACAAAATTAACTTTTTGATAAAATAATTAGTTATTCGTTTTCGATGAAAAAATGGATATTAGTTTGTTTCGACGGAGATTTAAAATACTATTATATTGAGAATCCTCAATTATTTTACTACTTTTGCTGTATTATTTGTTATCTTTTCAGATTGTTTGTATCAGTTTGTCATCTTTTGTTATTATTACTTTTTTTTAATGAAAAAATTAATATTGTATTTATTTCTGTGATTTAAAGTCGCATAATAAGAATTGAAATTTGATTTTTTGTTTATTAAAATTTTACAAAATTATATGTTGCCAGAAAGGATTATTTGAATGAATGGAAAAACAAATTCTGTTTGCGTAGATCGAAGTAATTTTGTTATAGTAAATTATGTAATTGTTAATTCAATTATCTTGTGTTTGGCAATAGAAACCGAATTAATGTATGTTTTACCGATTTTTTTTATAACGTAGAATTTTTTCTTTACAATTATTCTTGTTCTTTTAATAATTTATTTATACTGGAATATGAACGAAGATGGAAACTGTAAATTTATTACTAGTCTGAAATGGAAGAAAGGTATTTGTTTGTCTTTTTTTAGAATATTAATTGTACATTTTTTGCTTGTTTTTGTTTCTATTGTGGTCACAAATTAAAAAAAAAATATTGTGTGCTATGTGAAATATGTAAACAAATATCTAGTAATTCATCATTTTGCTTCTTTCAATTCTTTTTTTTCTATTTTAATTTAGAAAATAGCATCAACTCGTCATTATATTCCTGTATTTAAATTTTACTTACTTGTACGAAGTAAAGGAAGTATTTTGAAAAATTTCGGTTTTCCGATTTCAACAAAATATCCATTTTGACCATTCCTGAATCCATTTTGACTAGTTTTGGCGTGGCCTCTGTACGTACGTATGTATCTCGCATAACTCAAAAACTGTTAGCCGTAGGATGTTAAATTTTTGGATTTAGGACTGTTGTAACATCTAATTGTTCACCTCCTTTTTGATTGCAATCGATGAACCAAAAGTATCCAAAAAAGCCCAGAATCCAAAAAAAAATTGGATTTTGGTCTTTTTCTTAACTGCAGTAATAAGCCCTCATTTAGAGCTTTACAACAATATATCATAAGTGGTACTTATTTTTATTTTTATTGGTTCCAGAGTTATAACCAAATAAAAGTTTATTTAATGAAATATTTTAATCTTGTGTGAAGGCGTATCGGTTCGAATCAGACTTCATCTCGTTTTTTCTTTTAACTTTTTTTTAATATAAATATATTGATTTATTAATAATTATTAATCTCTGATTGTAAACAGATTTTTACGATAAATAATAAATAATATATATGTGAAAAAAATATATACATATATATATATATATATACGTGAAGAAATATATGCCCTCAAAGAAAAAAACTTTTTTTATTAATTGTCTTTTAAGTTGTGTTGGAGTATTATTTTTGTCGTGAATGTTTTTTTTGAACAAAAATTTAGCCTACGTGGGCGTAATTAGCTTTTTAATATGTAGTTACAGTAATTAAATAAAATGCAAAAGAAAATTCCAATGTATAATTGTAATATGAGAAAAGATTAAAACCAAATAAATGGCAAAAACAAAAGAAAATAAAAAAAAATCAGATGATTACAAAAATATGTTGACAAAAACTATATACAACAAAGTTTTGAATAAATAATTCAAAAAATTCCTAAAACAAAATACTTGTTATGAAAAAGAAACAAATACATTACTGAATTAATGTTACAATCATGTAAACTTAGTTTTGAAAACATTTATGTGATTTCTATGATAAAATGTTTTAATAACATTTACCGCTCTCACCCCAACCATAACTACAAAATTCACATTCCGATATTTACTTTATTCTTTACGGGTTGTCTGAAAAGTCTCAACATGAAGACTTCCATGTTGAGAGCCTCAACATGGAAGGTGGCAGCACTCGTCAACAAAAGTTAGGGAATGTATTTACGCATGCATTGAAAGGTACACGTTAAAATTTCAGTCATTTTGACCGTTCAGTTGTATGATAATCGTTTGAGTAATTCATTGTGAGTTTTTTTGTGAAAATGGAAAATTCCGAATATCGTGCCGTGATTAAATACTTGCATTTGAAAGGCAATACGCCTACGCAAATTAAAACCTAGTTGGAAGCTGTTTACGGAGACTCTGTCCCATCATTTTCTATAGTGAAAAGATCGGCAGCTGAATTTAAACATGATCGTAACAGCTTGGTTGATGATGAGCGTTTGGGACGGCGAAAAACTGCAACTACCACCGATATCATCAAAAAAGTTCACCAAACAGTACAGGACGATCGACGAATTAAAGTTAAACAGCGCGTTGGGTGCCGCGTTTGCTCGCTTTGGACAAATAACACATTCAAATGAACATTTCCAAGGTCCTGCTGGAAAAGTTTAAGCAAAACGAGTCGGATGTTTTGCGTCGATTCTTAACTGTAGATGAAACGTGGTTCCACTACTCCGCTACTGAGACGAAACAACAGTCAAAACAGTGAACTACAAAGGGTGAACCTGTTCCGAAAAAGGCGAAGACGGTTCTATCGACCGGGAAAGTAATGGCCACTGTTTTTTTGGGAGAGTAACGTAATTTTGTTTATCGATTACATTCAAAAAGGTAAAACAATAACGGGGCAGTATTACGTATCATTATTTGACAAGCTGAATTATTTTTTGCAGAGATTGTAAAAAAACGACAACATTTGAAGAAGAATAAAGTGCTTTTCCATCGGGACAATGCGCCTGTTCACGCTACGACGGTTGCCATGGTTAAAATTCACGAATTGCACTTTGATTCTGTTGACTACTCACCGTATTCACCAGATTTAGTCCCAAGCGACTTTATCTTGTTTTTTAACCTTAAAGTTTCGCTTGGAGGAAAGAAATTTTCATCGTACGATGAGTTTATCGCATACGTAAAGGCCTATTTTGCGGAGAAAGACTCCAGCTACTATTTGGAAGGGTTAAAGAGATTAGAGCATCGCTGGAAAAAGTTTATCGACTTAAAAGGAGACTTTGTTGAAAAATAAAACTATATTTGATAGAAAAAATACGTCATTCTATGTTAGGTTCAAAACCTTCAGACAACCTGAGAATATATTATTTTTGTTTGTTCTTGCTATTTATTTTATTATTTCAAATAAATTAATCTAAAAATTTTGATATTAGAAAGGATAATAGAATCCACCGAAGAGAAAAAGATGAAGAAGAAATGCAAAGATACGACAAGTAGTTACCTATAGTTTATGAGATGACTATCATCATCATAATGAATTAATTAAAATTTCTAAATCTAAAGATGAATTAGTTTAAGGAGTACTAAATATCTTTTTTCAAAATTTCAAAATCAGTTATACATCGCTATAATCTAAATGTTTCAGTCATGAAATCCGAAGTGCAGTGTATTATAATGCGCATTTTATAATGATAAATAAATCAAAGATATCATCTGTATCTTTTTCTTTAAATGTAGAAGACTTCTCAGATGGAGCGTTCTACAAGAATGAACCAAAAATCAACGTAAAACAAGAAAGAAACAAAGGAAAAAGGATATTATCAGAAATAATGTGAAGTAATTGTGTCTTGAAAGAAGCGACAGCAAGAAAATGAGAAAATAAACGACATAAAAGAGAGTGAGAGATGTTTTTGATAAAGACAAACTCAATTAGAATTGAAATGTGGTTTTCTTTTACAAACAGTCATTTGCCTGATTTGACCCTATTAATTTTTTTTTCTTTTCTCTGATAAACTTTTAGCCTCAACGTAATTACTTCGTTCTACTTCCTCAGTTATCTGTGCGGTGTATTCCATTCTTTGTCTTCTGAAAGTTTTTACCTTCTATTACCTCATTAACTATAACTGAATTCTTGATATGAGGCGCACCGACTTAGTTCGACTCTTTAAAAGATTCTGCCACAAATCTTGTCTTTCATTCGTCTTAAGATCTCTTCATTTTGTACTACATGAACCCATTTAATTTTAAAATCTTCTTGTAACATCACATTTCAACAGCCTTTTTTCAGTCCCTTCCGCTTTTTTTGCTCGTTGTCTTGATACCAGAAGACGCTATACACTACACAAATTCTTTTAATAATATATTTTTTTAAATCCCTATGTATTGTTGACAGATCCGTACTTGGTGCTAGCAGAAGTTTTACATAAAATCTAGTTTGCTTGTTCCATTCTGCTTTTGTTCGACCTAACTTTTTCCGACCTAGATAAATTTACTGCCTAAATAATAAAATTCTGCGACTTTCGGTCTCTTTGTTTCCTTATTTAGTATTTGATTCCTCATTACTCTTTTTTTTGTCACACTACATTACTCTTTTTTTTACAGACTTTTCGAAGAAAAGTACAATATAACTTTCGGTCGCTTGGGGGGAAAAGGGGGTGAAAATGAATATTGTTTACGTTTTGAGGTTTCAGGAGTATAAAAATATCATTCAATAAATGTGGTTTCTTTGTGTGTGTGCGTGTGCATATACATATATTTTGTTTATATAGGCCTATGTATAAAATTTTGTGGCTCAGAAATTTCCAAAACTATTAGATTAATTTCATTGAAATTTAGGTATGCTGCTGTATAGTGTATCTGTAGTTGGGCACGTGAAAATTTGATGAAGATTGATTGAGAATTACTTGAGTTACGCTCAATTTATAGATAACGAATAGTCTATATTCTTGCGCAGAACTGCGCAACAGTGTTTTTATTCTGAATTATTTCAAGTTAAACTTCTCTCTCTCTGCAATAAATACGTCCCGTTTAGTTCTTCTAATTATTATTATTATTATTATTTTGCAAAGTACTGTCATCAGCAAATTTCATATTTTTATCTTTCCTTTTTTGATACTTTTCCGTTCTCAAATTTTCCCTTTGATTCTTTTTACTGAATTTATATATAAATTGAAAAGCTATATACATATATATATATATATATATATATATATATATTGAAAAGCTAATTATATATCCAAATTTTTGAATCTGAATCGAAGCCTGACTTAATAATTTTCTATTTTCATCAAAGTTAGCTTATTATTGTACAAATTGTATTAAACTCTTCTTTCCCTGTATTTCAATCCCACAGAATTATGTGGAACATAATATATTACATTATTTCTAATATATGCTTTTTATGAAATATACTAAATCTAGTCCCTGCTATCAACAAGCGTCGAGTGTTAAATATGAAAACTAAGGAGGGTTTACATATATATAGAATTAAAAATAACTTTTAATCATTGAAAGGCAAACATAAAATTAAATTAATTAGATAAAAATAATAAAAAATAAAAAAAATTGCCGGAAATAAAGTGATAAGAACTGAAAAAATACAAACAACTTGCGTGATTAAATCAAAGTAAAAATCGTCAAGACGCAGTATACTGAAAATAAAAAGTTCCCGAATTTTTAGAAATAAAAAAGTAAAAAATGGAGGAGATAGGACTTGCTAAAAAAATTAAACCGCTACAAAAAGGTTAATGAAGTGCACCCTAGTTCTGTTTCTTCGTAGGCTATTATGATTTCTGTTACTTTGTGTGTAATATTCTAATTTCATTTGGTTTAAACTTACTGTACTTTTAAAATTAAGATCGTTTCCTTTTATCTGTGTAACTATTAATTATATCTTCTTATACTTTCAACTTTTATACTTACACTTTTACTGCAAACAGTACCTTTTTCACATTTCTTTTTTTTAACTATTCATTTAAACAATTTTTGTCGTTTTCTTATATTCGTCTGTCTTAAAAATGTATTTATTTAATAAAACACTCTTCTGCTACGGTATTTTATAAATTTATTTTTCGTTTAATCTGATAAAATTATTTAATATTAAGAATAAAATCCAAAGATAATTTTTTTCTTTTTTCTTTGAAATTTTATGCTGCACTAGATCATCAGCGATTAAATGTTAATCACAGAAAGTGTTTCTGAAAGGAGCGGAACCCCGGTTTGCAGTCACCAACTTTAAAAAAAATTGGAAATCGAGGATTCTACTTCCTTCTGATGAAAACACTTTCTTTAATTTACATTTATTTGCTGAGGATCCATTGTAGCATAAGATTTCAAGGAACAAAAGTAAATCTCTTTTTTAATATCTTTCTTTTCAATATTATATTAATTTATTGCGATTATCTAGTTAAAATAAATGAATCTATTCCGGCACTTAAGTTATCAAATGCCTACAGAAATTTAAGTGATAATTTACGTATTTATTTATTAAATAAATGTGAAAAAAATTCCCATTTCATTTGTAATGTTAAGTTTGAATAAAAAATGTGATTCTTGATCCAGTTATAAATTCGTATTTATACGGATATAATAGAGCGTTAAGTATTAAACGGCGATCTCATTAGTGAAAACCTTTCAAAAAATTCGTATTTTTCTTCTTTTTTTTTTATTGGAAAAATCTACTTTTTTGGAATATTTTTTTAAAAATTTTGTAAAGATGGTTCTTGATATTCAGATTTTAAAAAAAAACTTTCTGTTTATGTATGTTCAAGTGCGCACGAGAAAGAGGTAGATGATGGACAAAATAGAACATGAAATGTATGAAAGTGATTTAATAACTTAAAAAGCAAAGACTGTTGATCCAAATATTCTCTCTCATGTAATGGAATAAAATATGATAAAGGTGGTGGATGTTTTTGAACAGTTTTGTTAATGGAGTAAAATTAAAAAGTTTAACAATTTACTTAATAAATGTATTTCATAGTTGATGTAAAGGATAGATTATTTATTAGAGATCGTATTTTCTACTAATTCTTTTGTCAAAATGCTTTCGAACTTAGAATAAACTTGATAAATTAGACGTCGAAAAAACAGACAATATCGGGTGGAAAGTTAAAGAAGTAATCACTGTTTATTTTATCTACTCATTATTGATGGAGTAAATACTGTAATTTTATTTTGCTATATATATATATGTTAATCCCGTGAAATCCATAGGGATTATATACTTTCTGGTAATCGCTGTTCCTAAAGTAAAATTATGTTTTACATTTTATTTAACTGTGTTCTTACATATATCATGTATAAACAATTTTTCCCTGCTCGATTTATGTTAATATTTAACACAGTAGAATACATAAATTGATTTCGATAACGCAGACACAGGCCATATTTTACGCTGTTTTTACGGTAGTTATTTTACCGTCATTTTGCAATTCCGTTTATTTTTTTCTCTTAAATGATTAGAGTATCAGAATAAATACTAGTGTATAGATACTATTTTAAAATAGTAAACTCTCTTTTAAGTAGGGATTAGTAATACGCCACTTTTTACTTAAATTTCAAGCTTCAAAGTGAAAAATTTAACACAGATATATATTTTCTCATAATGCTTTATATGAATTAAATTAATATTGCTTACTTTATTGTTACTATTACGTTTTTAGTGTTATTTATAGTCTTTCATTGCGTTTAGTTTCTTAATCACACTTATTCCTTGGGTATTTCTTCTCGCAGATCGTATTGCGTAATGTAATAATTTTTTACATTTATTTAAAAATAATTTCCGGAATATGCTTATTTGTTCTTAATTTTAGCTCTCTAATTTTAAAAAAAATTAAATCAGGGCGGCTTCGGTAGATAATTTTTTTGAAATTAGGTATATTTTATTTGGAATTAAATACACCTCGTAGAGATTTTTGTTCAGAAAACAAACGTTAGTTAAATTTCCATCGTCATTAGGATTCAAACCCCTTTATCGGCATATCAGTTAATGTACAAAAACATCATTTGAAAGAGTAGTTTATGTAGTGAGATAGTAAAATAATTTTGTTTTAATAAGATTTACCGTACCATTGAGCTATCAAATGGTACTAAGAGTATTATAAACATTCGTTCAGTTTACTCACCTTTTATTGCCTATTTTAGGGCAGCTGAACTAATGACTTGAACAACATTGACTTTTCTAGAGTATTTTGCTCCGGTGCATTGATGACATCTGCGTTATTTGTACAGCGAGTGCAATGCCGGCTGGATATCTGATACTCTTTCTGTTTGTCGTCCCCTCTCGCTCGCTTTCCATCCTGTCTTCTACTTTTATGATATACCGACGACCTTAATGATAAAGAGTTTGCTAAACGACTCCATACATCAGCTATTGTTATTTTTTTTTGTTAAAATTACTTTTAAAATGTTTACCGTGAATTAAGTTTTTTTCTTTAAATAAAATTACGGTTTAAACGTGTACTTTGCTACGATGTATATTAATTACAATTTGGTTCCCTTTTTCTTTTATGTGCACATAGATAATACTTGTTTTCCTTTTTTATGTTTTATTCGTTTACTGAATGAAACTTGTTGTTTTCAAATCTAATTTTATTGAGCAGTGGGACATTGGATTAAATATAGCGTACGATAAAATTTTGTTGGAATCTATAAAAAAAAGACTGTGGAACAGATGCAATTGTATTTTTTACTCGATTACTCTACAGGTAGGTTAAGTGCAGTATTTGGGTAATATGTTTTGTTGTTTATTTGTATGATTGTTTTCCATTGTACATCTTGAACAGTAGATTTTCGTAAATTAGGTATCAAATGATTCTTCTCAATCATGAATCTGACAATATAGTCTTATAATTAATTTGAATAAAACATTAAAGGGTGCTGTTTGTGTCTTATTCTACCAGCCAATAAGTCAATATTTCAAACTATTTAAATAGGGTGTAATAAAGTAAAAATGGATTTCAAAACGTATTATATTTTTATTTGTATAACTGTGTATAATGAAGAATTATTAAAAAATTAAAAATGAGTATAATTTATTAAAAGTGATTGTAAAATATTACGTTCACTTATAATATTCTATATACTATAAAAAAAATATTAACAAGATTAATTAAAATAAATTGGAAGACCTTTTTTTAAAATCCAAATGTGTGTGTGTGTGCGCGCGTGATTTACAATTAAATTAAAAACAGAAGTTAAAGATTGATCTTAAATTTAATCATGAATAAGACATTAAATCGTTGTACTCTGACATGACTGACGTTGGGTACAAGCCAATAAAAAAAATACATATTTAAAAAGTTTTTTATTATTTACTACATCTGACCCCGTTACAGGTATTTTCGTGCTAGAGAATCTTGCTATTATTAATCATATAATAGCTTTTCCCTTTTTTTTATTTTTCATAATAAAAATAATTTATTACTCTTTCGATAAGTATATTGACTTAGATTTATTATCACCGACTACAATTGAGATTTTTCGTTTTTAGGTATTTTAACATGCTAAAAATGTAAATTTTGTTGGTTTTATCTATGTAGTTTTATTATAATTTAATTCATTTGCTCTGCGTTTTTTTTAAAGTTAAGATCTTAATTCAAATTTTGGCCTCTTATCAAGCCCAGTATTTTATAATTTCAAAAACTCTTTTAAAGTTCCTAAATTTCGTATAAATTTGGCTTTGATATGTTGTTATATGTGTATATTCTTCATATTAATAAAAGTTTTACGGTATTATTAATTCCACCTACGAAGTATGTATTTTAAAAATAAAACAGTGACCTACAAAATTTTTAAGTAATTTTTATATCGTTCGTTGTATGAGAACTAGAGAATTATTTGTGAATAAGATTTTCGTTTTGCTTGTTTGAAATGTTTTTTTTCGACACTGGTCGCTGAGGACCACATAGAATAGTTCATTTGCTGTTAGTTTTTTTAGTTTTCCATTACTCCTTCATTCTTTCACTGTGCCGCTTCCTTCTTTCTTCCAACCGCTTTTGATTAACGAATTGTTCTTCTCCTTCTGGATCTCTTCAATTCTAAGATTTTTTCTTAAGCACCCTTCTGTCTTTTAAATCTGACACATTTATGTTTGCTACCGTTAGGTCCTCTTTACCTGCTTGAACTATTTAAATTTTGCCTTCTCGCCATTACACTTGTCAAAAATTCTCGTCGCAAGTCTGTTTGCATTCTTGTCAGATGACCAGTAGAATACCAGTCTTCGTTTACGTATTCCTTCCGTGATTCTGTATAACTTTGGGTAAGTTACCTCATTCTTCCTTAATTTCCAACCATCGTTAGTTTTTCTGGGTCCTAGGATTTTCCTTACTATCCATCTTTCAGCAAGTTCCAGTTTATTTGTTTCCCGTTGGTTCAGACCTACGCATTCTGTCGCGTATAAAACTCCTATTCGGATTACGTTGTTTTTTGAGATTTTGCTCATCCTTGAGACCCGTTTCTTATTGTATTGGTCGTCCTTCGTAGACCATAGGAGTTTAGAATCTTGTTGAACCTGATGATGTTTTCTTCCTTGTCAGCTCTTGTAATCGATTTTATAATTAATGCGTTTCTGTTTTCGTACTTTTCTAAGGTTTTTTTCTCCCTCTGAATAGGATTACACTTTTATAATTTATTTACAGTAAAGTTGGTGTCACCATAATCTATTTCTATTTCCATGTGCTTCCGATTCTATTAACTGTTGCGTATACTTTCAGTTTTCCCCCGAAAGACAAGATTACCTACAGTCGTTCTTAGTTCCATATAAATGTGACTTTTTGATTTTTGTTAATTTGTTTAATTAAAGTATCTTCTTTTTAACTGTTCATATTACTAGCTGTGATTTGTCTTAAGCGTGTTTATATTTCTTTTCAAAGAAAATCATTTTTTTGTTTTTATTTTCAGATTTACACAAACTTTATAAAGGAATATAAACGTCTGTCAGCGTATTTCTTATTCTATAAATTTAACTTAACCGAAACTGTTTTTTGGGGCGGGGATTTTAAAGTAATATTACTTTTTTAAATACATAATTTTGAGCTAAATTTTTTGAGGTATTAAAATGTGTGTTACAAATTCCGTAATATTTTCCCATGTACGATATTGTTTTTATTAAATATGTGTATCAAATGTACGTATTAGTACTATACTTCAATGTTTCTCAAACTTTTTTTTTATGACGGACCGGTAAAATTATACAAAAATATACAGGGACCGGCAGATCCTCAGCTTAGATTTTTTGACGAACAAAAACTTACCAATTTTTATTTTACTAGTAATTAAATTTACATATACGAGTACATAATATTAATTATATCCTTTCTATCTATAAACAAAAAACAATATATGAATGAAAATCAGAAAATAAATAACAAAAAATAAATATAGGTTGTTTTATTTAAAAATAAAAACTGCAAACAAATCGTATTCCAAATTGTAAATAATGAAATGTAGTGAGAAATTTGTTGTTGCTCATTTTGCACAATTGTCTCAATGTCGGGTTGTAAATTACTAAATCTATTAGAAGAGATGAATTTATTGATAAACGATTTTTTGTTTTGGTTTTAGTAAGTGTCATAGCTGAGAATCCAACTTCGCACAAATATGTAGTTGCAAAGAGAAGTAGCATTTTCATGGCTTTGTTATGTAAATTTGGATATTACTTTTTTATTTCAATCCAAAATTTAATTAAATTCATAGTTGAAAGTTTGTTCTTTAATGTTGTCTGAACTCAGTTTCTAGAGACGTAAATTAATAACTACTAATAATATTTATTAATTACTTAAATTTATAATATCGCAGTTATTCTCAGTAAAAGAATTAGTTATCCATAAATTCATCTCCTGCAAGTTTATGTTTGTGGGAAAATATTTTTCAAATCCATCATATAATGAGTATAAATGTCGACTCATTACTACATTCCGGTTATCAACTATTAACTCCTTTTTTTGTAGTAATAAAATCGTACTAAGAACTACATCAGGATTATTATCTTTAATTTTTTTTTTTAAAGAAAATTTAACTTTTTTTTAAACGCATCAGTTTTGTCAAATTAAATGTAATTGTCATACTTCTCTGCAAACTTAAATTTAAGTCGTTTATGTAAGAAAATATGTCATTAAAATATGCCAATTTCGCAGTCCAATGAGTAGTGGAAAAATATTTTGATAACGGAGACTGTTTTTCTACCAAAAATATTCCCACTTCCGTCCTTAATTCGTATGTCTGGTGAGCAATTTTCCTGGCGAGAGCCTTCTTACTTCTGCATGAAGTAAGAGATGTTGGTGTTCTCCTACCTCTTGACAAACAATGGCAAATAATCGAGAGTTAAGATCTCTTTTCTTTACGAAATTAAAAATTTTTGTCGATTCCAGGAGAACATCGTTTAATTCAAGTGACGTATTTCTAGCTGTTAAGTGCTGGCGATGTATATGTCAGGAGAAACGATTTCTTGAATCCTTTTTGTTACTCCGCAACGTTTCCAAATCATATTTGCTGTTCCGTCGATACGCAGGCTAATACAATTTTTTCAGTTTAAAGAATGGTTAATTATATACGAATTCAGTGAATAAAAAATTTCGGAACTTGTCGTGTGGGAATCTAAATCCTTACAAAATAATAATTCCTCTTTAATTTCTTCAGAAGAATAGCTAATATACTACGGTACATTAGCTATTCTTCTAAAAAAAAAAGCTATTTTGCTCTGCTACTTACGAGTAGCAGAGCAAAATAGCTTTTAGATTTGCTTCCGGTGGTAGCAAATTAGCTTTTAATTCTTTAATATTTTTTATTAACTGGTATTCAGTATTTTCAGATAAAGTTTCAGTTCGACGACTAATCTTATCGTTTGAAAGAGGAATTTATCTGATCTGATCTGCAGCTGAGGGTCCAAACATTTCGTTGCAAACATCAATTAACACCGGTTTAATTAAATTTTCTCCGATTGTGAACTATTTTTTTTTGTTTTGGCTATACGTAGCTCAACTAAATATGAACATTTCTATTAAAATTATTTTGAATAAAAGTTTCTTTACTTTTTTCTTTTGGAGATTAGATTCTTGTTTTTATCGTTAAAAATATACCAGTGATTTTTGTTCTAGTTCGGGGATGTCTTGATTTTAAATGTCGCAATGTTTTTGACGGTTTCATGGTATCATTATTCTTAATTCCTTACATATTATGCCTATTAGATGTACATCGTCTTCCGTAGAATCCGGCCAAAGTATAAACCGTATTTCAAGTACTCATTATTGTGGTGCCTTGTGAAATCAGATTTATTTTTCTTGTTTGGTAGACATTCGTTTTCTGTTTCCAATGAAACTGCAAATTCTGTGACACTTGATTTTTCTATATTTCTAATTCCCGGAGTAGAACTTTCAGCGCGGAAAAATTATATAAAATTCCTTGTCTTTTTTTACTCATTCTAAGGGGAATAAAAATTTGTATTTTGCAAAAATTAAACGTAAAGCACTTCACTATAATACTAGTAGTCGACTGCGTAAAGTAAAGAATGTAATTGTAAATGTAGTGTTTTCAATAAATTGAACATGAGAATAGCTGTCGTAAAACAAAGGTACCGCCCAAGCCACACTCTTTAGTGTGACGTTGTTTTGATATTTTCCGCTACTACACTTCATGCGTCGCGGGATAGTTTATAGTTGCCGATTGTGGCAAAGAATATATTGCATTCAATAAATTAAACATGTACCAGTATTCGCCAATGTATACGTACAGAACATTATTAAATTTATAAATGTTTTATTACCGTTTTCAGTGTTACCGTTTTTTAGTGTTCATTTTTTCTCATAATTTTAATTTTTTTTTTTTGTCTGCTGATTTGTTCAGGGACTGGTAGCATTGTCTTGTAGACCGGTGGTTTAGAAACATTGCTTGCCCTTAACACTTCTTTTATTGTAAATATAATAATTGCAGTGTAATAAAATAGTCAACAAACTGCAACCTAGCAGCAGAATATAGTTACATTATTTTACTGATTTATTTACTACTTACTGCCTTATTATTTTTTTAATTATTTTTTGTAGTTGCTTACATTTAAAATTTTACTGATTTTTCGATGAAAATTACGGCGTTACATTCGGCCGCATGGATGGAGTTGGGGATGAAAATGAATTTTCTGTACGTTTTAAGGCATGAGAAGTACCAAAATACCATTTACTTAGAATCGGGTTTCCTTATATTGTATATATTGTTGCGTGTTCGTGGCTCGATCAGGATATTGACAGATTGATAATTGAAAATGTTTATATAATTACAATTTATTAGTTTAAGAACATATGTAAAACAAGACAGATCAATAATAATAATATTATTATTATTATTATTATTATTATTGATTGCGGTTGATATTACAACCGCAAACAATAATAATAATAATAATAATAATAATAAAAAACAGTGATTACATACAAAATAGAATTTAAAGTAATTCTCCGTATTTATTTATACGTAGTTAAATATAATTCAGTCTCATTGACAAAAGGCATAACCATGACCGCTAGTCTTAACACTTTTAACTAGTAGGCTTGTATTAACAACAATAGTACAATATATGACAAGTATAAAGTTCTATAACTGCAAATATCTTTGCTGTTCACAAATAAAACTGCCCTAACACTTTATGGATGAAATTTAGTACATTATCTCTCTCACTTATAATCTAACAATAATTCACCCAACCATTTCTTGTTTTCATGTGCTGTCCACACTGGAATTACTGACGTCACCTTAATCGCGTTGAACTTAGTTCACACTAGAAATTTGCTTCTTCACTGACCTCCTCGCGGAATACTTTCGCTTCAAACTCATAATCACTTCTCGCTTAGAACTCTATCGTAGCACCCTCTCGTAGACTCTCCTTGCAGACTGATTTCACAGACTCACATCTTGCAGACTGATTGTCAACTGGTCTTCCCCGGAGTATTTATACTCTATCCTCTTTACCTTCAGGATCTGAACCCAGCTGAGTGTGAGAACGATCGACCGAGCCCTTTCATTTTCATGCATTCCTAACCTGGGTCCTGTAACTCTTCTCACGGAACAACATCTGTTTAGATGTGTCAGCGGGCTGTATTACAAAGGAGGATTTTAAATTGACCTGTTAGCTTTAATAAAAGGGTTTCTTTTAGCCCCTTTTTGGATTCCTCTTTGTTATAATTTCTACTACTTTCTTCTTAATCGGTGGATTTTGTGGCAAGAAAATCTCCAAAACTATTCTTTCAATTTCATTGAAATTTAGGTATGCTGTATTAGTGTATCTGAAGTTGTGCATGTGAGAATTTTTTGAATATTGGTTGAATAGTTCTTGATTTACGATCAATTTAAGATAAAAAAAATTGAAATTATGTTGACTGTATAGTAATCTATTTTTCATACACACTTATGCAGTAGTGAGTTGAAATTTGTTTCTTATTATAGTAGTGCTTTTTTGAAGTGTAAATATTTATGGATCAAAGGCATTTTTTGTAAAATTTTAGATTTAAATGAGTCGATACGTTTACAAAAGGAAACAAAATAGAATAACGAAAAGTCGATCTTCTTAAACAGAATTTCGCAAGCATTTTTAAAATTATTCTTTTAATCTAAATTTCTACATATTCCTTATGAAGAAGCAGAGATCATTGTTAAAGCAATAAGAGTTTGGAAAAGTATAATAGTAAGTGGAAAAATAGATTTTTTATAATTAAATACACTAGAAGTCGATTACAACGAGGTCCTTAGAAACGAGAATCCGGTTGTAACTAGCATAAATAAAAAAATTGGTTGGTTTCCAATATTATTAATGCATATTAAAGTTTGCTTTAACCAGGTTAGAAGTCGGTTGTAACGAACAAATTATTTTCTTTAAAATAATAAATTTGTTCCCTAAATAATTAAAAACGTGTATGATATTAAAATACAAGTACAGAAATTAATTGTTAAAATCATTAGTACTGTATATTTGTAATATTGAATGTTATAACGACGTTGTTCAGTTAGATTAGGGAGGCAATGAACTCTTCATAAGTGAAAGTGGGTAATAAGAAACAACCCGATGGAGTAGTAAGCCATGTATAATTTTGAACTGCCTATTTCTGGATTCTGGAAAATTCCAGAATCCAAGAATTCCAGAATGAAGTTTATGCAGATAGTATGGCGTTGGAAAGTGCGAGTACAGTCAAGTTCAGGTAGTCGCTGCTTTGTACAGTAATTCGTGTGTTTAACTCGAGCAGAAGTCAATGAATTTTCAGCGAGCGTTTTGTAGTATTTTTGATAAATTTTTACTTTACAGAGGTAATCTCGGGCGCTTAAACGGAAATTCTTGCCGCAAATTAAAAACAATTGAGGAATTAGAAAGCTGGCAATCTAATTCTAACGTATGTAAAACTCATGGGCTTTCTACTTCCACCTCTCGACGGTTTGGAAGAGCTAAGATAAACTAAGGGTAACTTACGGAAAAATTAGTCTCAGTTAAAGAAGATAAGACTGAAAAAATGATTTGGAAGAAGCTCTTCTTACGTGGTTCAAAGCGAAGAAAAGTGAAAACGTTCCTATAAATGAACACATTTTTAAAGTTCAGACGGAAAAATTTTCTGACTAACTAGAATGCAAAGGGCTTGTTTGTAGCGATGGTAGGCTGAACCGGTTTAAAAACTGTCATCAGATTTTTTTTAGTCAGAATTCGGAGTTTTATCAGCTAGTGAGTTATGATATCGTGCATTATCGTTAACCTCCACTGACTGAGTAAGATGATCGCGAGTTAATTTTTCAGATCCCCATTTCTTAAAATACTTTCTTTATTAAATTTTAAGTATTATTGACGATTTCACGCGCTTTATTATGAACTTTTTTTTATTTTTAATTACGAATTTAAATTCTGCCGTAACAAGCGAAAACCAAAAATATTGTTAATAATAATAAATGCAAAACCATCCATTTTGGATTATACTTTAACGTTTAAACCAGAAAAAAATTTCATAAAAACTACGAAACGAAAGAAAGAATATATCTTTATTTTATACCTTTGTAAGAGCCCGAGTACCCTTACAGGACACTAAAGATTAAACTAAGCTCATTTATTCACGATAATTTATGAAATAATTGTGCTACTGCAATTTAATTTTCTTGTTCAGAATGATACGAGATGAATTGGTCCATTATTTTTTAGCTTAAAATAAAGGGTTTTATCAGTGTTAAATTAACCATGTAAAAATATGCTTGGGTAAATAACTTGGGTGATTTTTTTTGCAATGCAATTAATAGAAAAAACTTATTTTCTTATTCTTAATGTATATATATATATATATATATATATATATATATATATATATACATTAAGAAAAAACAGTATATATATATATAAATATATATATATATATATATATATATGTGTGTGTGTGTGTGTGTGTGTGTTCACGCGCGCGCGAAGGGGTGTGGGCGATTACACATAAACGTACGTTGTTCATGCGCGTACTCACAGAAGCCATCTCTTTTAAAATTGAGGAGAATAGCAGTAATTTACTTTTACTTTAATATGTGAAATTAAAAGAATTATTAATATGTTAATACTAATTCTGATTTTGGTTTGACAAAACAACGTACTGAACTGACTAATTACTAATTCTTATACAACTCATCGAAATAAAACTATCAAAAAAATTCTTGAACAATAAAAAAAAATCAAATAAAAATAGATTAATTTTGTTGCTACAGAAACATTATTAATAAATTCTCATTTATTTATCTAATAGGAGTTACAGATGTCATACGTACATTTGCTTCTCTGTCTTTGGAGTGAATCTTAAATTGATTTTACAGAGGATACCTCCCTTCCGATCCTGTTATTATGCCAAAAACACAACACAAACAAGTTAGTCTCGTGAAGACGGGTGGGGATTTTTGACGCTATATAAGTCTGATCTTTTTATGAAGTGCACGTAAATAGGCTCGCGTTAACTCTCATTTCTGTTGTAGGTAGATCAATCACGTTTCAATGTACACCGACATCGATTCGCGTCGATGGGTGGGGTTTTAATCTAGATCATAAATTGATCATTTTAAGCGTGCATTTTGGAAGTGGTGGGAAGGGACAGAAAAAAGGGTAGTACTACAGGGTAGGTTCGCGCTCGCTCGTCTTGTACACGTAGATTAACACATTTCACTAATAAATCCTTAAAATTACACTAAGTACCACAGGGTCGCGAGACGGGAGAGTATCGTACATACTTACACTATGAAGTGCAGTAACATTTACACAAGCAGGAACTCACACGTAGGGGCTTTCCTGTCAAATGAATGTGGATACCAGGTGTGTTTTAACAGGAAGGAGTGGACGTATCCCTCAAATATTAATTTGTTTTTCTTCAAGAAATAAAAACCAGTAAACAAAGTATTTAAAATAAAGAATAAAACTGCACTAATATATTAATTGCTTTTACACCGATAACTTTTAAAATAAAATTTTTTTGATTACTATTATTCAAAATAAATATGTAAAAATATATAAATGAAATAAATCTACAGTAAACTTGAGATAAAGTTTATAAATAGCTGAACAAAAAAAAATTATCTTCATTTATTCAAATATTTTAATTTATTACTAAAAAAATTTACTTATGAAAAACATTTTTATGTAGACGTATAATGTTATAGATAGAATAGTGAAATGTGTATCATAATAAGCACCTGCCGTTCACAGCCAAGCTTGTACTTCCCCCTGGTTCAATGTACCAATAGATATGTATATTAAATTCGTTAATGGGTAGCGATAAAAAATAATCCATTGAACAATGAATATTCTTTTTTTAATTGGACTAGTTTTGTTTTTAATCAGACTAAAACGTAATTATGAGTAAATTTGAGAAAAATAAGAAAAAAGATTAGCTTATAAAATACTTTATTACAAAAAAAAACTTAGGTTCCAACAATTTACGTAACAGATTCGGTAGCATTATCTCTTGGACGAGTGGTTGAGAAAAACTGCTGTACTATACTATAGTATTATTATTACTGTTTTATATAAATTCTTGTATCCCAGTCGCGGCTTCGCCCTCGCTACATGGTTACTTGCGTTCCGTCGCGGTCAGTTTTTTTTTTTTATTTTAGGTGTAGCCAGTCGCGACGCACATACAGTAACAGTGGCGGTTGAGCCGCCGCGCAGTACACCGTCGCACTTCATAAAAATAATTAAAATTGTTTTTAAATATTCATCTGAAAAGTATTTTCAAGATCAAATCTAGTGAATATCTTGTTTTGTATAGAGTCGGAAATGGGGAAAATTTTAAATCATTGTTCATAATACTTGTACCTTTCTTCACTCCTTTCAACTTTGAATTTCTAAAAATCTAGAAATTCGTTTTTAGATATTCACATGAAGATTACACATAACAAAAATTAAGTTGATATTTTCATTTATTACCGAGAAATTAAAAAAAAAAAAAATTATAGACCTAAAATGAACTTCTAGATTTTTTAAAAACATTTTACTCTTTAAACTTGGAAGATCAAAAATTTAGAAATTGATTTTTAGATATTTATATGAAGATTACATACACCATAAATCATGTTGGTATCTACATTTGTAGCCGAGAAATTAATTTAATTTATACTCCTCCATTTAACTTTTTAAACTCGGAATTGCAAAAAGATACTTTCTTAGAATACGCTTACACCGTTAAGAAGAACATGTTTACAAATTCTCATCAATTTATCTTCAGTAGTTTTTACTGGGCGTTGATAAATCATTCAGTCAGTAAGGACAAGTTGATTTGTAGGTACAGATTTATACCCTATAAGTGTAATTTAAGAATTTGTTTATTAATGTAAATTATTTATTTATTACTGATAAAAAATGTTTTGATTTTACTTATAATAGTTTTATTATAAATATCGTTCATTATTTTCGATGTAGATTTATTTCATTTATTTGATCTAATTAATGAATATCGATTGTTTTGAATTTAATTCTGCTATTTGCAGAATATTACGATTGTAAATTATTTATTTTTACGATATTTGGTTATTTATTACTTATTCCAATTTTATTTAATTATATTACGTATTGTTTTTTATTGGACCATAAAATCAGAAAAAAATTGCCTATACGTGTCGATGTACAACGTACTATTTAAAAAATTATTATTTTCGCTTCCTTGTACGAAATAAAGGAAGTATTGTGACGCGAAAAATTTCGTTTTCCAGATTTCAACGGAAATATCCATTTTGACTAGTTTCGCCGTGACATATGTATGTATGTATCTCGCATAACTCAAAAACAATTAGCCGTAGGATGTTGAATTTTTGGATTTAGGACTGTTGTAACATCTAGTTGTGCACCTCCCCTTTTGATTGCAATCGATTGAGCATAAACTGTCCAAAAAAACCCCAAAATAAAATAAAAAATTGGATTTTGGACGTTTTCCTAACTGCAATAATAAGCTCTCATTGAGAGGTTTTCAACTATATATCATAAGTAGTGGTACTGATTTTCATTGATTCCAGAGTTATAACCAAATAAAAATTTAATTAATAAAACATCTGGATCTTAGGGGAAGGCTCATCGGTTCGAATCAGACTTAATTCCTTTCTTTTTTCAACTTATTTTTTTTTAATTTAAAGATATTGATTTATTAATAATTATTAAACCTCTCATTGAAAAAAAAAAACAAGTTTTACGAAATAATAATAATAAAAATATATGAAAAAGTATCAGAAGTTTTTAATGAAATAAATATTTTATGTGCTTTTCATTAAAAAAAAAAAATGTGTAAAGGTAATTTAATAAGCATACAAGGAAGTCATGTGTTTTCCACATCAGATTTTATACTTTTAAGTTAAGGTTGTATTCTGTTTTTCCCGTTTTGTATAATAAACTTCAGTTAAAAGTAGCACATTTGATTAATTCACTTTTTTAAGAATTTTATGAAATTAAAAAACGCTAAGAGTACGAAAAAGGAAGCAGAACTTAATTAATTAATCCTATTTTAACTTAGTTTATTTTCCGCAGTAATAATTTACCGTTTGAAGAACATTTTTTATTCAAGCCATTCATTACGGAAGGTTACCTATCAACAGCTTTATTACCGTCTTGGTAATTATTTTATGGGGTTAGATAAAGGGTTGTAAGGGATATGGGAAAGGAGCTAATGGTTGAAATTCTCTTGGGGCTGTTCAGTGTTCACAATGTTTCAAATGAATGGATCGGTTTAGTACCGCTGTTTTAATAGGGTAAATGTCGGCTGGCTGGTATACTGTACCGTGTGCTAATACAATCTGACTGAGGCAAGGAAACTCGGTATGTTAAGCGGTGTATAGTTCATTGTTTAAACGGATACAACTCTGCGGTTTACATGACATCTCATACGATACTTTTCAGTATAATTAGCGTTCGTTTATTTGATTGTTTTTTTTTCTAAGATTATTTCTGTAATTACCCAATAAAAATGTCACCCTACGTTCATGTTATTGTTGTAATATGTATTTCATTGGTTTTGTAGAATATTTAACATTATGAATGACTCAACATGGTGTGATTAATGAGTTTTTCTCCTGAAATTATTAAATTATTTTTAATTTAGCCCATACTATATACAAATTATATAAATGATCTATACTATGATATATATATTTCTTGTGTGCGTGTGTATGAAAGTGAATTCCTCCTAAACGGCTGGACTGATTTTGATGAAATTTTGTGTGTGTGTTCAAGGGGATTCGAGAATGATTTAGATTCACAATTTGGTCCACTGGAAAATGTTTTTATAATTATTTTTTTATTTATAAGTAGTTGTTGATTTTGGAATGTTTTACATTGGATCCGGCAGACTGCACTACCATCGCAGTATCGAATATTCAATAATATTCTACTTTAATTTTAGTTTGTCCCGACAGTTGGTGCTGCGATCAAATTGAGAAAAATATTTCGTAATTTTGTGTTATTATTGTGTTACAAAAAATCGCGAGAAAACATTTTTTTTATAAATAAGAGGCTAATAAATCAGGTGGAAATGTAAACAAAGGAAAACCAATCAGATCAATGCAAGATGGCCGCTGTCAAACACAACGACCAATCACAAAGAGCCCGTATGGCCGTTGCCAATGTAAACAAAATCACAACTGATTAAGTAACAGGTAAGCAGCACTGCGATCGCGTTTAGAATTGTGCGCGTATTGAGAAATATTATATTATTATTTATTGAAATAACGTTTTAAAGTGTAATTAAAAAAATATACATTGTGCAAATTTGTAAGGTACAGTATTGAAGTGAAAATGTTTTTTAAATTTATTTATATGTTGTTGATCTTGGGATGGTTAAGGTTCACAGTTGGGTCCGGTAGGCAGCGTGTGGGTCCGGTAGGCAGAGCTGCGATCGCGTTTTAGAAGGTTTTTTTTTAATTTTTGGGTTATCAGTCAAACCCGGTAGTTGGTGCTGCGATTGGATTCTAGGAATTTTTTTATTTTGTTGCTTTTTCGCATATCAGTTACTTGCGTCGTTGCCTAGTGTTGTTCTTACATTAAAATTCGAATAGTTTGGAATAGAATAATTTCGATTAAATCCGATAGGTAGTGCTGTTCTGACAATTGGATTTATTTACATTCTGACTTTTATAAAGTGAAAGGTTAAATTGCTAATGTTCAGTTTTTAAGGTTTTATGAAACTTTCAATTGTTGTCATTTAATCTGTATGTATACTCAGATCTAGCAATAGCGAAGCATTTCCGAGTCTGCTAGAATTGCGCGCTTATTGAGAATATTATATTATTATTTATTGAAATAACGTTTTAAAGTTTAATTAAAAAATGTAAATTGTGCAAATTTGTAAGGTGCAGTATTGAAGTGAGTATTTTACATGATTTTTCATGAATTTTAATGATGTATACACGTGCATTCAATAACAATCAACTTAACCTACAAATTTAAATTGTCAGTTCTCATTTGATTCTATGCAACTTATGAAGTATTGAACGGCTCTTTGAAAAAAAAATTTAAGTTTGTAAAATAAATTATAACATTTATAAAATTAAAATATAAATTACTTATAATATAGTTTAAAGTATATTTAAAAAAATTGAATTATAATGTTTTAGCTGATTAATTTTATAAAAAGTTTTCTAAAATTATTTTTAATTTACAATTATCTAAAATTTCGTAAAATAGATGTTAAAATAAAGAATGAGAAAAATAAGAAAAATTTCTACTAAAATTTTAACTACATTGCTTTTTTACAGTGCTTTAATTTTTTTATTAATTGATTAATTAAGCTGTTACATGGGTATGAAACATCAAAATTATTAAATAAAAAAAAAAAATTTGTAGGAGGTACGTTTTTAGAATGATGTTAAGTGAAAATTAGTAGTAATGTGGATGAAAATTTATTAATTACACTAATTATTAATTTTACGACGTTTCGATTTTTAATTCAATTTTCATCGGACATCTCAATATTTAGTGAAAAAAAATATTAACCATACTACACATGATTAATCAATAAACCCATTACAATAGTACAACAATCACAAACTGATAATATCATACTAATAGTCATTTTAATAAAATTTAGAACACATTCCTCCTAATTTTAACTTAATTAAGTTACTTATATTTATGTGTATGCATTTATTACAGAATAATGCACAAAATTAGAGAAACACTCTTACCTTTATTTTTTTACTTTATCCTAACGTTTTCAAGCTTAGGCCCATCTTCAGGGATATTTTTTATAAATTTTTAGACTGTTTACATTTGCACATTATTCTATTAGCTTTTTATATTTTGTAAAAATTGTTGGTTAAAATAAACATTTTAAAAATTAAAAATATTTCTTTAAAACATTTAAGATAAATTAGAACAAATATTTGTTCAGTCAAGAATGAAAAAGTCATAACGTATAAGAAGTAAAGGTATGATTCTGTGCTTTGCGGAGCCTGAAAGAATATTATATTGTATATATAGATATTTACGAAGAGGAAAAAATTTGAGTATAAAAGGTTTAACCTAAATATATATATATATATATTCGAATGAACTTACAGACATTGGAATTTTTACAATAATCTAACAATATCTCTCTCTTTTTTTCCTGTTTAGCCTCCGGTAATTACCGTTCAGATAATACTTCAGAGGATGAATGAGGATGATATGTACGAGTGTATATGATGTGTAGTCTTGTACAGTCTCAGTTCTACCTTTCCTGAGATGTGTGATTAATTGAAACCCAACTACCAAAGAACATTTGTATCCAAGATCTAGTATTTAAATCCGTTTAAAAATAACTGGCTTTACTAGGACTTGAACGCTGGAACTCACACTTTCAAATCAGCTGATTTGGGAAATCGCATTCACCACTAGACCAATACACCAACCTGGTGGGATAACTGTGGTTACACCTGTGGGTTAACGACCCCAGGAGTAACCAGCATCACTTTTCAGCATTACCTTCTGGCAACTCCTGTAGAGACGTGGAAGTAGATTGCCCCCAGCCTATCTTAGCCACGTACTGGGGCCCAACAATATTATATCTATTTCACCTTTTTTATCACAAACACAGGTCACTGTGGGTCAGCCACTGTGACTAATATTTTTAAATATTACAACAATTAAAAGTTTTAGAATTACTTCTTTTTATAAATCTGTCGTTGTATGGAGAAGATCGTTTTGGTTATTTGATGTATTCAAGACGGTTTACTATGTTTTTCAAAAATATTGTATAGAACGTTTATCAAAGAACTCATAATAACACTATTTTAACTGTGACACGAGCATTGTATATTTTCGAACGTGTTCATTAAATTCAAGTATTTTTATAATAATTTGAAATTTTTCTTTAAAATTTGATAGCAACACATTTTGTGAATTTTTATCGAATTCATTATTATTTCTTTAATTTAATTCTGGTGTGAGCAACTCATTTTTAAAGAAACTCGATTAATTATTTCATGTTAAAATATTGTTTTTCTCTCTGATCTTGAGCGAATTTCCCCAGAAATTTTAGCGGAAAGTACCTTGGCGGTGTCGAAGAAGAAACTCCAGCTATTGAAAAAAATGCAAAATAAGAAGTTGATAAAAAAAATTTAGAAGTCCACTATTTACATAACAACAACAGTAAATATCTCATTAATATTTTATTTATTTATTATTTTTTTTTAATAATAAAATAAGTAAATTTTCAAAAATTTTTTTTAAATGGAAAAAGTTTAGATGTTGTTAATTTGTAAATTATTTATCAGTATATTATGTCTATATACTTAGAAAAAAAGGTTCTTTTAGTTAATTTTATCTTTAATAGATTTCTCCGTTAATTTAATTTGAGAATTAAATTTATACAAAAATACGAGTTTATATAACCTGTTTCCGCTGTTAAAAACATTTATTATAAATATTATGAGAAGAATATTTTAATTTGTAATCTACTTATTTAAAGAAGCTTAACTTGTTAAGGGGTACTATAAGGATACTGAAATAAAAGTTGACTGTTAAAGAAGATAAATCTCTGAAAAATTTCCACGGACATAAGCTTCCTAAGAAGAAAAAACTTTTAATGTATTTGGGTAAAAATTAAGTAAATTTAAAATTGTAGCCAATTTATCATTACTTAATAAAACTTTTGTAAATAAAACTTTCGCAATCTTAATATTAATAATTTTTTTCTAAAGAAAAGTTATTATCAATGGAGTTATTAAAGTTTAATACTTTTTTAATTCTATCTACAAATTCTTTTTTTTTAAATTTAAAAAAATCTTATCCTCGTAGAATGTTATAAAATTTTTAATTTTTAATTAGTTTCAAGATAAATATTTTCGGGTATTTAGTACTTTTAAATCATGGTATGTATTTTATTTATATTGTAATTATAAAATAGCTTGTTCTATAAGTATAAAAAAATTCAATCCTAAAGTATAGAAAAATCCAATCCAATTATAAATAAATAATTAGATTGGATTTTTCAGATTTAGATGAACTTTATACGAAATACAATTATGATCCATTCTTAATTATTTTCAGTTTAAATTCTACCGACATAATGAAAAAGGTGCTTGGAAATATGATCCTGATGCACTGTTCTCATTATCAGCAGCATCATATTGTTCTGGTTTTCTGTATGAGATAATGTCGTGGTTATTAAATTATTTTATTAATCATCATAAATGCCGAAGTTCTATACTTTTCTCTGAAAGCAAGGAACTAATAGAAACGAACGTATTCATAATTTCTATATTACATTTTGCATTGTGTGTATCGGTTTAATTTCACTATTTTTTTTTTTCAAAATTGGGTGGAATAAGGTTTCGTAGCTTTAATTAATGCTACAAATAAAATCATTTATAATGTAAATTAAGATGTTTTTCAAGTTTCCTGTGTCGGCTGAATAAACATAATAGCTTCTTAAAAGTATATTAGTTATAGACATAAGGAAATTTGGGTATTCTGCTATTATATTTTTAAATATTATTTTATTTTTGGTTTTTAAAATAGCTAAAGTACTTAAAACTTGTCTCTTACATTAAATCATAAAAATCGCTGTTATACAAATTTAAGATTAGTAAAGAAAAACTGAGACAAATTTGTAATACTTTCCTGACATTGGTTGTATATTCTTATGTGTAGAAAAATAATGATACATGAAAATAGATTAAAAACGTTTTGAAATATCAAAATGAAATCGATATTTATTCGGCTCCTCTACTCCCAGTATTGTCTCCTAAGTATTTTTTTTTATTTTTGGTCAGTTGCACTACTACTATGCCTAGGAAGATGTAAAAAAAATTCGGTTAAAAAATAAAAAAATATAGTTTTTTCGATTTTTGGAGAAGAGGAAATTTTGGGTTAAAACGTTTTTTTTTTAATATGCACGAATGTATTGAGCTTAATATAAAGCTAAAAAATAAAATATAAAGCATAAAGGGGTTATATTGCAGAATTTTTAGAAATTGACCCTCAAAAAAAAATGCACCCCACCCCTGTAGATATTGATCCCAAACTTTAACCAACAAATTGCTTCATACTCACGAGTCTTTGTACAAAATTGGTTTATCCAGTTATAAGTTATTAAGCATCAGACACGCACATACGTACGAACATAACTCACCACTTTTTTTTTTGTTTTTTACCTTTGGTAATAAAACGTCGAGAAATGAAAAAAATCCATATTCGATATTTAGGGTGATTTCCATTCTTGTAGCATAGTTCTACAGCTACGATATAAGAAAGTAAAAAATATATAGGAACTGAACATCATTTCGCTAATATGAGAACTACCCTTACAAAGAAAATATAATTTTCATGATTATAAAATAAATTAAATTGGGTGAGTAGATTCGTACTACGAGAATATAAAAGAGATAGGTTTTATATTTTAGATTTGACGTCATAGTGTTCGTACATCGTTTTCCGACATATTTGTCCGTAGTTTGGAGTATCATGCAGAATATTTTAAAGCAGAACTACTTTTATTTTTCTGATTTCATTGAAACCGTATTCGGATGAAACGTGTTCATCGCTTTAAAAATAGTAATTCTTTTATTCATAAGCTCTTTTAAATAATAAAACATTAAAAAAAGGAATTATTGTATATGTATACATATAACAACATTATAATATTTGAATTTTCTTTCATGTTAACCAGGCACGTAGTGACACTAGGCTCACTAGTGAGCATAATGACTAGTGAGCTAGGTATATCTAGGTAACTACCTAACTAGGTATAAGCTAACTAGCTATGACTGTTCATTGGTCGCACAGTAATAAATTGATCTTTAATGTCATGATTTAAATGTTAGGACAAGTAAAATTGATTAACCCACTGGGTTGGTCTAGTGGTGAACGCGTCTTCCCATATCAGTTGATTTGGAATTCGAGAGTGTCAGCGTTCAAGTTCTAGTAAAGTTAGTAATTTTTTCACGGATTTGAATTGTAGGTCGTGGATCCCTTTGTTCTTTGGTGGTTGGGTTTCGATTAACTACACATCTCAGCAATGGTCGAACTGAAACTGTACAAGACTACACTTCATTTACATTCATACATATCATCCTCTGAAGTATTATCTGAACGGTAGTTATAAACGGCTAAACAAGAAAAAGGAAAGAAATAGTAAAATTGATTAAAAATTTATAATCAATTAGTGGCTTATACCTAAGTTCACAATTACCCCTAAGTTTAATAAGAATATTAATATTAATGAATAGGTTCATGCAAATTCAAGACTATTTACACGTAACCCGAAAAATATTGATTAGAATATTGATTTTTAGTTTTCTATGTTATTAAATATTATGACAATGTTTACCGTTTAAAGTTGTAATTAAGTGAAATTTATCGTGAATTACAATATTTCTTTCATCTATTTCTCAATTAAACGCTCTATTGCAAGTGGATGATCGGATTTAAAGTAAATTCAGATTATGGAATTGATTATAAAGTTACCCGGCTGTAGAAAGTTTTAAAATGTAACGGTTCTTTTGCATTAAGTAGCGTAAAAATGTAAATTATGCATCGCATCATGTTTTTGCTGGTTTGCATCTTGCTAACGGTAATATTATTGTATAATTACTTCTTTCTTCTTTCTGCATCGTTTGATAATGGATTATTTACTGATATTTTGGTACACATTAACATAAATTATTTAACTTCTCGATTTTAATTTTATTTTCTAATGATAATTACATATTGTTGCATTTAATTTATTTGTAATTAGTTGATTTAATCAATTAATGATAATATCTATTTAAATTAATGATATATTCTGTTTTTATTTATTGTAATTATTTAACGATATTTAAAGATCAATTTATTACTGTGCGACCAATGAACAGTCATAGCTAGTTAGCTTATACCTAGTTAGGTAGTTACCTAGATATACCTAGCTCACTAGTCAATTTAAATATCAAGGATATTTAAATTGTACGTTGTTCTAATCTTATTCCCCATTTTTTAGTTAAAATTTTATATTTTTCTTGAAATATTCATTTTTTCGAAGTTAGTTTTCGGTGAAATAATAAAATGTCAAATTTTATGTGGATACGGGGACATCATCATGAAGGCTTAGATCAATAACCAGTTTCCTCCTCATAACTGGAAATTGTTACACGGGTTGATAATATTACGAATGAAAAATCAGAATATTTGATTTTAAAATGACTTTAATCCTAGTGTATCAAAATTCAAATTCTCTTTTATCTTGGTTTTTTATTTATATTCCTGAATAGCTTAATAGATAAATTTGCGAAAATGCTGTGTTAATGTTACATATTATAATAGATCAAAATTTGTATGCCCGAGTTCTTGGATATCTCAACTTTTTGGGGTTCTCTGATATCCGAGGAAGCAGGGCTGAATTAAACCAAGGAAAAGGAAGCTTAGAGGAAGAGAACTATCAATCAACGGAACGTTACCTCTGATCACTACAGTTTACTGAACTGCCCAGGACCTATCATTTATCTATATTTATATCATTTTTATTTTTTGAAAATATAATGGAATAATTGATTTTTAGAAATTTTTTTTAATATTACTTTACTTAAAGAAGAATGGTTTTTTAATAAATCTATATTAGAGCTACACTTCATCTGTTTTATTTCTTTATTTTTGTATGATTTTTCACCATATAAGCTGGAAGCTTGTGCGTGGGATATGAAATGGAAACTTTGCAGCGTATGATAAATGCCATGCCTGTACGGGATTCGAACCCGGGACCTTCGGATGAAAGGAAAGGCTGAGACGCTACCACACCGCCACGGAGATCGGCGGTGGGGCATTATTTAAATCCGAGGCGGAATGGTAGCGTCTCGGCCTTTCATCCGGAGATCTCGGGTTCAAATCCCGGTCAGGCATGGCATTTTTCATACGCTACAAAGTTTACATTTCATATTGCTATGCACAAGCTTTCAATATATATCCAACCCTATTAACGGGCACATGTATGTGGGTCTGTGTGTGTTTCCCTTAGCTTAGCACCGGAATGTACTAATCACTAGCGGAAAATCCCATTCGTTAGCGTCAATTTCTAGAGTTAATTTTCTAATTTAAACTTCGTTATATCCATTTTCATCATTCAAAAAAAAAAATATTTTTACACAAGAGGGATTACTTTTTTAGTTTTGGACACAAATCCCATTCCGAGAAGCCGCCTGCCCGGAGGGCCTAGCTGCCAAGGGCGTGGATAAGGCATGCATGCCTGTGCAGCTAGTGTGTAGCTGCATAGAATAACTTATTGGTTTACTTATTTTCAAATTTTTTACCGCTCTTTATCCGTTGCACGTGATGTCCAGTGTTCGTGCAGGTTTGGTGGTCGTAACCACACTTTAACATCTATGGCGACTTACCAGGCGTCTATAACCCCTTCGCTCTCCGGTCCAGCTCTTCGCCTGATCTCAGGACGTTTTTTACGTCAGTTCATGACTGTTCATCTTCTTAAGGTCTATCTTTCTGTTGCATGATGTTAGCCACGAAATTTGCTATTGTGACGAACCATTTTTCGTTGTCCAACATTGTGGAGATTATGTAACTTGAACTGGGGCCACGGACGCTTCAAATTTCTGTCTCTCGTCGCGCCATCTTCTACATAGGAAGACTACACGCTCAGGGGTGTCAATTTCTGAACAGTAAGGACACTCCTCGTTATCTTCTCTTCTCCTGTAGTATAAATACTTCTTGAAAGTCCCGTGCTGGTCAGAAACTGGGAGAGCCAATAACTCAGCTCTCCAAACTCCCTCCCGAACCGGGGTGCAATATGCGGGATTAGTCTGTGGGTCCATTTACCTTTGTTGTGGCATCCCATCTCGTCTGCCAGTCATTCATTATGATCTCAAAAGATTGCTTTTTGTCTGCTCCATCATAAATTATTTTACGGCAATTTGGCTTAAAGGTATCATTCGGGCAATCACCATAGCGGCTTCGGTTGAAACTGAACTGTATGCAGCTGCTACCCTTAAAGCCATTCGACGTTGCATACTTTCCAGAAATCGGCAATTACGTTTTATATTGATAGATCCCTCTTTTATCTCTGACGGCCGCGAAAATTGACTCCCATCGAAGGAAGCCAAAAGTGTTCTTTACATCTAATGTAACCAACACAGGTATTCGCCTGGTCCTCCGTGTTCCAGCAGCAGGCTGGTCGGCCCTTTCAGTAATAAAATTTGCCGCGTCAATTGTCGATCTCCACCGTTCGCTTCTACATCATCAAGAATTCGTTTAGCTGCCATTCTTTCTAACAGTTTGCATATATTGTTAGTCAGCGAAATCGATCTAAAGGTTTCGGGTTCATTTATAGTTTTAGGCTTCCGTATCAAAACTGTTCTGGTTTTTTCCATGACCTTGGAATTTCTCCACTTAATATTCATTACTTATTAATTGTTCATTATTTCAATAACGACCCGGTGGTCGTTCTTACCGGTGTATTACCTCTATGATAATCTTGAACACTTCAACAGGGAGACCATCTGGTCCTGGACTCTTTAAATTTCATTTTTCATCCAGCGGCAAATAGTTCTATCTGGAAAGGGTCTGTCTCTTTACGCGTGTTCTGTCTATTAGTAAAACATGGAACAATCACCTTCAATCATTGTATAAAATTTTTTCGGATAGGCTTCTCCCCAAGGTCTTCGGCCTATTGCTTCAGCGAACCTTTTGCATCCAGAAATCGTTGTAATCATTCTTTGTGGATGCCTTCTATTCTCCACTCTATTTAATTCGTAAATAACCATATAATGGTCTGATAAGCTCTCTTCCTGTATAACAGCAATCCCGATAATCTCCTAACTAGTTGTCGAACACATAAGTTAAATCTATTACCGAGGTCGATAGAGCTCTCTGGAAGGTAACGGCTTCTTCATTCAATCACGCCAGGCCACAACAGTTAATTCTTTCTGCCAGTAAATTACCACGTATATTACGCACATTATCCCCGAGTTCTGGTGTCTTTGCATTAAAATCACCAGCCATAAGAATATTTCTACCTCTATACTGACGTACCACTTCTTCTAAAGCGTCCAGAAAACTAACAAAATCTTCAGTTGTAGTATTTATGCAGACAAATTATCGTAAAGTCGTAACTCTCATATAAAGGCTGTGTAATCAGTCGAGTTAGAGTTCATAAATATCTTGGTGTTTTGTTTGATGAAAAGTTGCTGTTTAGCAACCACATTAGGCAAGTAGCGGCGGACGCAGTCTCAGTGATGCACAAACTTAGGAGGATTGCTCGGAAGACTATTATGGTTGTCGGGCCGTCAAATGTACATGATTTACCGAGGTGTATATGAATAGAGTACTTCTTCAAAATTTAAGGAGTGTCCAGCGCAGAGCCTTAATTGTATGCACTGGTGTTTTAAAAACAACTTCCTACCACCGTATTGGGAAAGGCTCTCGCAATCGATTTAGTGGTGAAAGTTCGGGCAGCCATGTAAAGATTGCGAAGAGGTCGGGAGGCCGAGGTATTTGGGATGCGGTTTCGAGCCGGGCCAGTACCGGAGCGGAACGTGATCACAATGCACCAGATCTAAATTTCGATTAGTTGCCCATCTCCCGCCTGCGGAAGAGGCTCCAGAGCCTCGCTCTCTGGAAGCATAGCAGCTGGAATGGGATACCACGACTAAGGGAAGATCCTTGTATAAACTTATACAAGATTTAGGGGGATGATATGCCTTGAGCACGTTTTTAAGGGCAACGGGTGCCCGGATGCTCACCAACCACGGTAACTTGAACCAATATCCGTTTCGATCTGCGGGGAGGTCCAGTCAAATGAACACCTGATTTTTGACTGCTCTGCTCTTGGGGGGAGGGGCAGTGACCGGGCCACCCTGGAAATTAGAAGTCAAGGGGAAAATTGGCCACTCACAAGCGACGAGTCAATGTGGCGAGAGCTGCATTGTCGGACCGTGTGGGAGTTCCTAAATACGGTTGCTTTGTTCCACCATCCGTAGTTTGCTTAAGGGAAAGACTCTTACCGCATTGCCGTGGGAAGCTAACCCTGAATATGGCTGACTACCAGCCAGTTATTATGGCTCCAAGCACTATAAAATGGTGGACAGGTAACCTACCTGTCAAAATGGTGGACAGGTACCTAGGTTGCTGAATGCCGGCTGGCATTCTGCAACCTAGGCGTGGTAGCGAATTTCTGCCTTGACGAAATAAATTTTATTATGGATGTCATATATATTTTTAGTAGTTGACGGGGTGCGCCTACCCATTTTAGGAAATATATGACAATTGAGCGGTTGGGATACGTAAGCCGCTGGTGTATGGCACTGCGCTTAGCCCAATCACGCTGTTAAATAAGTCTAGGAGCTATGTTAGGATACTGGTCGCTAAACTGTTCGAGGCTCAGTTGCCGCTTATGGCACAGACATTCGGTCTTATGCTTTAGGGCGACCGAATAGTATGGTGGGAGAAATGCCAAGCAAATAAAAAAAAAAATACCGCTCTTTATCATGGAAATAATAATTAAACACTGTTTCACGATAGTAGGTTTTGTTTAATAATATACGAGTAAAATTATGAATATGAGGATTGGGATGTATAATTTTATTTTAAATATGTACGGGGGCTACGAAACTGATGTTTGTTTTGTTTAGGATGCCTTTATTTGTATATATTTGTACCTTTTAAATTAAATAATGAATCTGAATTCTTTATATTAGTAATTTCAGTATACTGAAAAGCTGTTGTGTATATTTTTGTTAAGTGTTTTTCAGTTATTGTTATACAGTTTCAAAAATGTTTGTTACTTGTAATTGATCAGTCCTAGAAAAATTAATTATGTCATTACAGCCAGTATTGTATAATACTAAACTGACTGAACCCCGTTTTAAAAATAATAGAATTATTTATAGTTACAATATTTAATTTACGCTGGGTTATTTATCTTCATATTTCAATTCGATTTGCATAATATTCACCTGTTTCAATTTTCATCATTATAATTTTTTTTCATACACTATTGTCAGTAATTAAAAATGCAATTATTTATTTATTTTAATGATTTGTTATTTTTCTTGCCTGCTAATAATTATTGCACGTGTACTATTAGATAACAAATAAATTATTCATGATAGAAATATTTATTTTTTTAATCGAAAATTCATATTGTACTTCTGTTTTTTTAATTCTTTGATTTCTATGATTGATAGGTACGTAATGTTGTTAAAAAAGAAAAGCAGTACATCCACTTTTTTTCTTAGTTTAGATTAATTTAATGTGTTAGATTAGTTTTAATATAACTATGTTGCTAGCATTTATTAGTTTATCTTTAGTCAACCCTTCTAGGTAGATTTCACACGAAAGCTTCCTATTGTATGGGTACCATGATTCGACTTCCAAAAAATTTCGACATATCTTCGCGTTTCACATCCCCCAGACTTCAAAACCACAGTCAGTTGAAAAGTTTATATATATAAACTAAATAAGTTAGAAAATTATCCAAATTAATAGAAAATTTTCTACTTTAATTCATTAGGTCAACAACAAAACAATTTTTTTTTTTATATTTGTCTAACCAAGGAATAGAATTTAATTATTCTTTATTTAATTATTATTATATACTCGTGTATATATGTATATATATATATATATATATATATATATATATATATATATATATATATATATTGCACTTTGTTGTGGACACGATAACTGCCGTAGTTTTGCGCCAATCACTTTCATATTGTTACTTAAAAATAACTCGTCCCAAAGTCTCGGCTGAGTTCGTTAACGGCCAAAATCGGACCATGGAGGTGGAAATAAGGGGGCTTTTTCGGAAAAACAAAATATCGGTATAACTTTCTTATTAAGTAAAATATGGAATTTTTTTAAAGTTCCTACTATTCTTTGGATAAGGGCTTAAAACCTACCCAAGTAAAGTTTTTTGATGTATCCAACCATTGGCTCATGGGTTTGAAAAAATGGGGTTTCGAAGACAAAAAGAATCATACCTTTCTTAAGCGCAGTATCGAATCAGTTTAAAGTGGTCGTTAGTCCTCTAAACATTACCTAAATTTTTTGTCTCAAACAATCTTTGATATGACCAAACCTTACGGCAAGGGATGACCAAAATATTGCTGGAATTGTAAGATGGGGCTTGTCGTATGCTAAAGATGTGAAACTTTTTTCACATGCAACCATTTTCGTATTGAGAAAATTTGAAGATTTTCTTAACTTAGAAATCTATTTTTATCCCCTATTTAGCTCCAGTGAAATCTACTTCCACCTTCCAGCGTGCCGAAACGGATTTTTTTAATTCTAAATACATAGAATTAAAAAAGAGAGTTTACGTGACTGGATGCCTATTGATCTTTCAATTTCACAATTAATTAAGAAGTTTATATAATTTTAGTGTTTTTCATGAAACTTCTAGTTTAATAATTAATAATTATACTTCAATAGAAAAGATTTTCACGGAAATACCAACAACTATAAAGACGTTCAGTCTGTGTAATGGATTATGTATGATTTATTATGATTTATGTATGACGTCAAAGTTGTATTTCTAGCCCCGTTCACATAATATTGCATTCTGCGCTGTCTAGGCGTGCAGACTATAACATCACCATTACCGAATCATCGATTGTTCAGTCGTAAAGTCTGCCAATTATGATTCAGCCACCAAGTGATTGATGGCAGAGCCTGATACTCACTCTCTCTCTTTCTCTTTCAATAATTCATCTCAGTAATATGCGTGCAAAATTAGGTGATAACTATCGCTACTATTTTGCTTTGTCTTATTCTTGAATTTGATTTGTAAAATGGAGTTTTGTTAGATTACTTAATACAATATTTAGGTTATAGCAATTATATATATATAGGCTAGCAAAAATTGTATGTGCTTTCCTAAAGTGTGTATTTTCTTAAAAGAGGTTTTTGACATTTATAGTTAATTAATTCAATAGTTCATTATGTAAGCGCACACATTCTTCCAAAGCAATGAAAAGAAATGTCATGTAAAAAAGGAAAAACATTTACCTAGTTTTATTGGTGTACCAATTTTTTCGTCTTTAGATCTACATTCATTTCCTCTACATTCGTTCCCTATCCTACCAATCATTTATAACCAGTTTCTTCCGCTTATCTAATTAAAGTCAGTTTTCTAGTTACTTAAGCGTTCTCTTGTAAATCTCTCGGTTGGCATCCGCCTGAAAATCTTTCATCAGAATCTTTGAGTCTCTGTCCTGTCAGCGCGATTAAATCATTTATAGTTTCTTCTGAATGTTGTTAAGTTATAGTTTTTTTATTCAGTATGTATTTTTTAGGCTTAATAATTATTTTTATCCTTTGATAATATCCTTTTATACTTAGATAATATTTATAATAAATTTTTCATTTAAACTACATATATGTGACAACTTTGTCATCTAGGTCATCCGCTTTCACTGTTCGATGATTATATTGGAGGGATAATCGGATTAGCGATAGGTTCATCCTGTAAACTAATAGGATTGTTTTTTGAACATCGAGATGAATGATTTCATTAATGAAGGTCAATTATCAGTCGGGATATCTATACCGCATTAAAAAATGACAGTTTGACGATTTCCATTTTAATATTTTTTTCTATGTGTGATAATAATTGATTAAGAATAGCCAAGTTCTCTTTTCTCATACCAAGTAATGGATAGTTTTCGAAGTTTTAGCGGCCTATAATCAGATTAATTTATTACATTTCTTATTTATTTCTTGTCCTCTTCCATCAGTTTCATTCTGTGTTCATAATACCTTATATTTTAGTAAGAATTATAAGATTTCCGTTTTCTTTTTCTCAGAATTACTTCCGATAATTTTCCTTTCATTTTATTAATAATAAATTGAACTTTACATTTCTGAAGGTTATTTGGTCTGTATAATTACACTGGTGAACAAAATTTAATAATTTGTTTGTTAAATGAGAATGAATGACTGATATTATTCTTATAGTATTTTATATGCTGATTTCATATATGTTAATAAATTTTTTCTATCGGGCTCAGTTGTTTTGCAGTTGAAATTTCTTTTGAAACAAAAAATGTATGGTGAACGTAATATGACAATACATTATTACATGCATTTTGTACTCACCTAAAATCTATTTCGTTTGGATTTTCTGCTGTAATTTACTGTAGGTAGATTCTTTCTCTTTCTTGTAAGTAGATTTCTCTTTATATTCCAACAATAGTCAGCTAACATTTTTGGGTTAATTTTCTTTGATATCGTGTTTCCATCGTAGATATCTCCTAGTAAAAGCGTTCTACGTGTTCATCACTGGTAGCGCCGAGATTGTTAGGGAAATAATCTAAATGTGAATGTAAGAAATGGATTTTGAGCGATATGTTACACCCAACTTCTTTATACTTTTGAAGGAGTTCACTCACAAGCACTTTGAAGTTACTGGCCGTATGATTTCACAGGAAGTTGTTTACTACGTTTTGAAGTGATTTCCACGCAACAGCCTCCAAGTCATTCATACATTTTTCAAACGTCGGATTACTCATTATTTTTCTTATTTGCGGTCCAACAAATACACCTTCCTTTATTTTAATATCGCTTACATTAGGGAATTGTTTTTTTAGAAACTGCACCGTTACGATCCATTGCTTTAACAAAATGTTTGAATAAACCTAGCATCTTAATGTGTAGTGGCGGAAGATAAATTTTTTTTTGTTTTACTAATGCTTGACTAACAATATTCTTCTCTCCTACAGTCAGTACTTCTCTCTTTGACCACTGCTCTTTTATTTAACCGTTTTTCCTATCTCTGCTATCCCTCTCGCACAAAAATCAACAGAAATTAGTGTATCCAAATTGCAGTCCAAGTAAAAGCGCTATTACTTTCAGATCTCTACAAATACTTCTCATTCTGAATCTTCTCAGTACAAGGTTTATAAGACTCCTTCATGTGAACACCGTATGCTAATGGTATTTATTTCCAATGTGAAGTAGAACAGCTTTCAAATTAAGCTTTGACGAGTCAATAAAAAGTCGCCATACATCAGGATAGTCCCAAAGCGTCCAGTAAACAGTCCACATCATTACAGAATACTAAGTTTTCGTACTGAGAGAAGAAATGTTCAAATTCAGACTGTCTGTCATAGAAAGCACTTTTTTAGTATTTGGTTGTAAAAGATGCCATCTTTTCTTTCCAGTATTCTTTCATACTTTCTTGATACCAGTATTTCTGCTTGAGCCAACCGGTAAACAATGTTACACAAGCACAGCAAATGCATTAATCTTGGAGCCCAAGATTTGTCCTGAACACCAAATTTACATCCAAAATACAGTTCATACGACTTTTTTGTCAGTGGAGTTATATTTCTTTTCTGAGACTTCAACGTTTACTCAGCAGATGTAGCAGAAAGTGTTTGGATGATTAATGCTGCTCCGAGGCATTGTTAATACATTACAATAACTAATATTGCTAAAAAGAAACAATTTATAAACACACTAATTTACATAAACTCACTCCACTGAACCTATACCTGCAAATACGAAAAACAGCTACAAAACTGAATGTTATACACCCGAGAACTCGCACTTAATGAGAATTAAAAATATTTCTAGTCTGCAAAACAGTTTATAAGTAAATATAATGACAGAAATAATTAATGAGGGGATGATGAGTTTTTACTAAGATGAAAATAGGAAGAATGAGTCACATTCTTATTCATTTTAATTAATGTGTAAATAATAAACATGATGACTAATGTTAACAAATCAATGTGACAACAATTACGGGACTGTAATAAGTAAACAAAAACTATTTAGTAGGTAAGTAATATAATAAAAATACGTTCACAAAATGCTATGCTTATGGAATTCATGCATGATACTACCTGACAATAATGGTATTTAAAAAAAACTTAGCCAGATAAAAGAATTCCGATTTCATATTTTAAATCAGCGTGAAAAATACTATAAGAATCAGTTATCCACTCTGATTTAACAAAATTATTGTTGATCAGTGTTATTTTTCTCAATTGTAATTTAATATTTTTACGAGTGATAAATTGCACATTAGACTCCTGGCTTACAATGTTCTTTAAACATGTTTAAAAAGAAAATAATAATACGGTTTGAAATTGATGTATTGGAAAATCCTTTCCTATGATTTTCCGACTGACTTAGTATTAAATGTAAGAAAAAGATAAAAGCTAGTTAGTTTCAGTTTAAGCTTGCACTCCCTATTCCTTCCCCTCGCACAAAAACACATACAAATGTTCTCCGTTGTTGAACTGTGATCGTATGCGTATATATACATATATATATATATATATAATTCAGTTTAGTTGTTTTTACAGTTAGTTAATTTTTCCAAGAATTTTGTATTAGATGTTAAGTGTTGCATAGGAGAGTTAGGGTTTACAGTCTTGTAAAGGGCTTCTTATGAAGGCGAAGAGAACATTATTTTGATTTTTATGTTCTTTACCTAACCTTTCTGCTTTTCAGGTTTCTCGGTCCATTTTATTCATATACCTCCGTTTCTACATATCTTTTTCATTTAATATCAGCATTAGATTTTTTATTTACCAACATTTTATACATTATGTATTTTATCTATGTCGACTCTCAGTTTCTCTAAATTTGCTTCATGCATAATTCTCCGTGTAAGTAGATGGCTTTTCTTTCAGGAACTGTATGATTGTTGTACTTCATTACATTTTTTTTACATATATATTTCCGATATTTTAATTCGTGTTTCTTTTAAAAGGTAGTTTACATCTTATTTTTAATACAAACCGTACCAATTTTTTTCATGCATAATCTTTTTATTTTCCGCTAGACTTCCAGCTATTCTAAGGGTATGTGATTGCATATTTTTTCTGATTAATCGTGTGTTACAAGTCAAAAGCATGTTGTCTACTTAAATTCGAGAATTTTGTTCCTTTTCCTCTTTTTATAGTTGGTTACAGGAACTACCATGTTAATCCATTTTAAATTTATTTTCATTTTTTTTGTACAAAATGAAAATATGTTTTATGTATCTTTAAATTCTGATATAGGATTGAGTTTATTTTTCGTGTGATTTAAAATCTTTTCTCAATTTTTTTGAAACTTTTAGGATACCCAATTCTTTTAAGACACGTAGTATATCTGATTTGAGTTCATAAATAATGTTTTAGAAAAGCAGATGTACAAGATCTTTAATGAATATATTGTGACATTGGTATTATAATGGAAAGATGATTTATTTTAAATGTCGGGATAAAAAATTTCCAGGTATCATGCATCTATAATTGGGTTATACAGAAGTCATTAAAATACAATACTAATTTGGAGATGTATCATCGAAATGGACCATTTCGTCTGAACTCATTATAAAACATGAATCCTAAACGTAAATATTTAAATGCTTGCACAGTTAAAGCCTATAATTATTTTTATCCTTTGCATTTACAACAGTTTTCGGTTTAAGTGAATCAGTATTATATAGATAAGGAACTTCCAGTTAAGTTCTTAAAGAAATGTAATTATTATACTTCAGTTAAAAGAATAAAATATTTAAAAATATTGTGCATGAATACCTCAACGATTTATTTTTGATTTGTACGCAAACCTAAATAAAAATTAATATGAATAATTCATTTTTATTGAAACTGAGACTTTTGTAAAGCATATTAAGAGCACGCTATTCGAATAAATCGACTGAAGTAGGATGCAGTGCTTCTACTACTATGAGTGTATCAAAGACAGTTCCGTTGTTGTAGTGCGCGGATTATGTCATTGCTATTTCTCGTTCATCCGCCCTCTTTTTGACATCTGCCGGAACATAAATTTTATAACGCTATGAAAGCGAGTCCAATGTACAACATGTATTTCCTTTAACTGGGTATCGCTGATGATATTACTTTGATGTTTATGTAGGATCTACTTCCTCTTTAACGTGTATTGATATCAAATCTATTTTTTTTCACTTGGCTATTTTACGTAATTACATTTGATAAATTGTGTAAAATACTTAAGATGAAAACACTTTTTTAACCGCTAATGTTTTGTTAGCCTACGCTAATATTTTGTAGTTGATGAACAAATTACTGATGAAGACTTATTCGTATTTCATCTTCCTAATTATTTTGTTACCAAAAATAACTTAATGATCTTTGCGAATTTTTTAAAATATATTTTTTAGAAAAAAATAAAATCTTCGCTAGGCTGTTAGTTAGCTGGAGGTGGACTTCTTACCTTTTCCAGCTTTTGACTGGACATGGAGATTTTGAGGCCTACCTCCATCACTTTGGTAAGCGAGAATCCCCTGAGTGCGTTAGACACACCTGAATTTACTATCTATCGGTGGAATAGATGGGACGTTGTCCAACAGAGTTTAGGGTTGAGTTGGCTCACCCCTGAATTGACTTGTGATTATATGCTTAGTGGAGGAGTCAGTGGGAATTTAGTAACACGCGTATGATAAACGTAAATACAAAAAAAAATTGTAACAAAAAACATAGCATATTTATTTTTTAGGAACTTTGAGGGCAGCCTTGCTCAGAAGAAGGTGGGTCGTCTTTGATGAGTACCAAGGACCCCTCTTGCTCTGGGGAATTAAAGAACCGAAGTCCCGGCTGGAGCCCTTCCTAAGGGGGGGAGCACCGGTTAGAGGCATAGCAACTTAAAGGACCGAGTCCCGGCCAATGGGGTGATCCTCTGTGGGGCACGGTATAGCCGGATCTCACGGGGTCAACCTGGGGGTTAGAGGCCGTGATACCCGCTGAAGCTGCGCAACGCTCCGGCGCAGGACTAGCCTCAGTGGTAATGGCAGGGGGAAAAAAAAGGCTGTTAGCAATTTTTCAGTGTTTCTGTATTCAGAAATTCAAGCTGTTATGCAGCTATGCTGTTATGAAGTTCAAGCTTTTATGCTGATCAGAGCTTTTTTCCTGTTCGCTTTATTTGAACTTTAATTTTAATTTGATGGATGAGTATTCAGCAGTTCTTGTTCTTTAGGTTTGTAGTTTTAAAAGTTCTGTTGAATTTTATTAATTTAAAGATTAAATAACATTTAAATTAATGCTAAATAAATTTTTTTTAATTATAATAATTGAAATGGGTGTAATTCTGTCAAAATTGTGATAGCTAGAAGTCGTAAATGACCAGTCTACCTAGCGCTTGGTACACTGATTCTCTTATAGGTTGCTAAAAACAAAACGAAACAAAAATACTTCCCTAAGTTCTGGTAGATTGAGAAAGCAAAGAACCTAATGGAGAGTGAATTTGAATGGCCAAATCAATTTGAAATTAAATTACAAATAATCTAATAACCCTATGTAATATAAGAAATAATAGTGAAAAGTTTATCGAAGAATTTCATCAGATTTTAACTTCGCATAAAACAAATTTCTCTACTTAACGAAAACCTTTAAAGAAGACTATAGAAGCTATTTTGTACATCAGGATCTTGGTACATGAGACCCAGAAGATATCAGTTAATATAAAATAATTTTATTTAAATACTAGAAGGTTAAAATACTCTCGTAAAGAAATACGTAACAGATTTCTTTATTTTAATAGAGCTTTTATGAAAAACATATATGATTAGTCGTTTTAAAATTAATTTAAACTATATAATAAGTAATTGTTTATTACAACCTTGTAACAAATTTATTTACAACATTGTAATTACTTATTATATACTTGTGGAAAAATTGAATTGTTTGTAAATACGAGTGTATAATGTAATTGAATTATTCATGTTAGGCACTAGTAATTTTAAACAGAACATTGATACCTCCGTTTCTCACTATAATTAAGCTAATCAACGCATGCAAGATTCATGATGCTACGATTGTGCATGAATTTAACACGAGAATTATTTTTTTTATTAAATAAGAGATTTATTTTTTGTGTGTTTGAAAAAAGATTATAATCAATATAATATTTTATTTTTGAAAATGTATAAGGTGTTAAATTTTTGTAACAGAATTTGGTTTTTCACCTTCTACTCGCCTCCACTCAGTTTTAAAAGATGCTCATCTGCTATGAGTATATGGAGATATACTTTATTCACTACGTTATATTGAGTACAATTTGGAAAAACTAATCGCATCAAGTTTTTATAAATTAAATAAATATTTGTTAATAAAGTCAATAATTTGTTTATGTACTTAGAAAAAATGAGGATTAACGATAAAAAAAACACAAAAAATATAACTAATTTTCACGTGATAATAATTAAACCAAGGACGATTTATAAAAGTTATTTTATCAGTTTTATGTAAAAATAATAGCAGATACATTTTTTTTTTTTTAATACTCTACTTTAAACACAAGTAGCATCTTTCTAGGTGCAATATATCAAATCGGTGATTGCATGCGACATCTGTATTATGACTTCGACCATTTGACTACAACCTCTTCTAGACAACCTCTTGTTTTTTGTAACCTTGGTGTTAAGTAAGCCGTTTCAATATTTACTTATTACGCATGTGTGAAAGATAAATTCACGAACATAACATTACGTAACATTGTAATATGCGCAGCTTAGTTATCGCAGTGCAAGAAAGAAAACTTGCTATTGTGATGTTAAAAGTAGATCTAAGCGTTGTAGTATGAAGGGAAAAAATATTTTTTTTTAGTTCAGATATTTTATTTTTCTAAATTTTTGTACCTTACTTTGGAATGTGAGCTTAAAAAGGAGTTTGTTATAATGTAATTGTTAGAGGTGTTTTCTTTTACTTTCTTATCGATTTATTTATAAGTTATGTTAATTTTTAATGTCAATTTATGTATTCAAAGTTTTTTTTTAGTTGATTATAAATTAAAATTTATTTCGGTGATTCCTTATAAATCTATTTGCTTGTTTGCAACGTGTTCATATCCGGTTTTTAATTAAAAATATATTTTTTTATATTTAAAAAGAATACTTCTTTATCATGTCATGCAGACTAGCAATAAATAAAGCATAGTTATTATTATTCGGTTGTCTCTGATTGTCAGAAATATTTTGGTTTCTAAAATATCGAACGAAATTCATTGTTTCAAGATTATTTACGTACGTGTAAATCAATTTCCAGTAGCTATTAATTGAGATAGGAATTAATTATTTTACAGTGGCATTTATTATGAATTATGACGTAGGAAAAATGGGTGAAGGGAATGGTCATTTCAGTCAGGGTTGTCGAACATATGATACAGTACCGTGAAGGGGAACCGTAGACCAAAATTATTATTTTTTTTTTTAAAGAATAAAACATGTGGTATAGTACCACGAAGGGAAAATTTGAAATAAAATTATTTAGCTTTAGCTTTTTTTGAAGTAGTATTTCATTAACCTCATCGAAAGTTATTTTTCAGTATTATATAACGTGATCATTGTAACTAATACTTTAATTTAATTTTAATTAATTACTTTAATTAATATTTTAACAGTTTTCTGAAATAAATTTTTATATTTTTGTGGCAACTATATTTGAGCGTTTAAAAGTGGAATTAAAGGAAATAACGATTTATTTTTATAAACATAATAAGAATTAATTGTAACAGTTTCAGATTTGAATTATAGGTAACAAATATGTACCGTGGAAAATATATTTCTATCTTCTTTTTTTTTTGAAAATTAGAATTTACTGAAATAGCTGAATTCTGCTTCTTGCTTTTTGTATAAGTATTGACTACAAGCTGTATGTACACCAATAGGAGGAATTGTTCCATCATTCGAATGAGGTCACATGAGTTTTGTGTAAGAGAACAATGGTTACAGTTCACGGTCAAATGGTCAATCGCTATTGATAGTGAAAGCGGTTATAGAAAGAGAGAGAGAGAGAGAGAGAGAGAGAGAGAAATAGTATGATGCGATGAGTGAAAAAGGAGATTCACTGGTAGGAGCTGTGGGTGTAATTTAAAAGAGAGTGAGCGTTGGTCGGAGTTATATCAGCTTTTGCTTCTGTTTCTAGTTTTGTAGCTTGTAGAGTATATCTGATTGATGTACGTTTCTCTTTCTAGTCCTTTTTCGTAATTCTGCCCTCATCCGTTCTATTTGTCAGGATTAGGAAAATTGGAAGTTCTGGTGATGGATGCGACGTATATAGCCCCTTTTGTCATTTCTTTTCTTTATTCAGTTTTGTTTTTTCTTTTTTTTTTTATTCATGAATTTGCACCAAATATATTTTTATTTGTTATTCATACACTAACTTTGATTTATCATAAAATATAATGGAAACAAAATTGTTTCTACGTCTCGATTTAATATCATTTAAGTTTCGAAGTAATATCAAAAATTTAATATCAAAATCAGAATTTTAATATCAGAAATCTATCAGTATCAGAATTTTAATATCAATAATTGTTAGTCAGAAGTTTTAGGTAATGTTTAGAGGACTTTTTTTTGTCTTCAGTCATTTGACTGGTTTGATGCAGGTCTCCAAGATTCCCTATCTAGTGCTGCAGGTCTTTTCATTTCGGTGTACCCCCTACATCCTACATTCCTAACAATTTGTTTTACATATTCAAAACGTTGCCTGCCTACACAATTTTTTCCTTCTACCTGTCCCTCCAATATTAAATCGACTATTCCGGGATGCCTTAATATGTGGCCTGTAAGTCTGTCTCTTCTTTTAGCTATGTTTTTCCAAATGCTTCTTTCTTCATCTATTTGTCGCAATACCTCTTCATTTGTCACTTTATCCACCCATCTGATTTGTAACATTCTCCTATAGCACCACATTTCAAAAGTTTATAATATTTTCTTCGTTTAGAGGACTAACGACCGTTTTAAATTAATTCGATACTGTGCCTATTAAGGAGGTATGATTTTTTTTTTGTCTTCGAAACCCCATTTTTTCCACCCCTTAGGCCAATGATTGGTGATATCAAAATAATTTACGTATATAAGTTTTAGGCCCTTATCCAAAGATTAGTAGGAACTTTAAACTAATTCGATATTTTACTTAATAAGAAAGTTATATCGATATTTTGTTTTTTCGAAAAAAGCCCCCCCCCCATCAAGGGTGGATTCACCCCCCGTTGTTCGATTTTGCCCATTAACAAACCCGACCGAGAGTTTTTGTGGGTCGTTCTATTTTAGCTGTAAATTTGAAAGTGATTGACGCAAAATTACGGCAGTTATCGTGTCCACAAAAATGTGAAAAAAAAATCTACGTATAAACTTTTGAAGTGATGGTGGTTTTGGAATCTGGGGATGTGAAACGCGAAGATATGTCGAAATTTTCCGGAAGACGAATCATGGTGCGCATTACAAGAGCTTTCTTATGAAATCTACCTAAAAATTTGAGTTTGGTAAAAACAAAATTTTATCCCTATACCAATCTAGAGTATCCCGCCATCAAATACCGCATGATTTTTATGTTCTTGTTATTTTATAGTAAATATGTAATTCATCGTTTCTTTACACTTGTTAATATATTTATAATGGTAACTGTTGTTGCCTTGTACCATCTGCCGTAAGTAAAATACAACAGACAAAGCGTCAAATTTTTTGACAGAAGTTATACAAACGTTGATGTTAATATTTCGTTCTTTTTAATTTTTTTTTTTTATAAAATAATATTCATTCAAAAAACTGTTATTGACGAAGAGTTATTAACACCGAGATGACTTTCGTTTGAAATGTTATGTAACCAAACAGGACTAAGAAAAATTAAGCCTGTAAGTTTATTGATTTGAACGAATAAGCAGAACGGTATTCAAATAGGTTTAATTTTTTTTTTCAATTTAAAGGAGGATGATTTTAATTGACCCGTGCATTTTTTTAATTTATTTTTTTTAGATTAACTTCTTTGATTATTTAATCTTGATATTTTTCAAGCTTTATTTCTATAATTTTTTTTATTTTATGGAGGAGAACTCCTTTGATGAATTCGTTATAGGTTTTTTCATATAACTTTATTTGAACATTATTTCTTAGCAATAGGTTATTCGAAATGATATCCAAAAGTCAAGAAATTTTTTTTTAAGTTTCAGTTAAAAATTTTTTATACAATTATCGTGTTTAAACTTAATTCGCGCTATGTAATACCTTCATTTTGACATTTATCTGAATTTTTAAAACTTTTTATCAAAAACCAAATTCTTGCAAGTCTTTTCTTCTTATGATGTTTTTTGTTTTAGCAAAAAAAGTCCCTGTACGGAAGCGATTTTTGTGGTATGTTTACTTAAAACTTTTTATCTTATGAGATCGAGATCTGATTACGATTTCGTAAGTTTTTGTTAATTGTTTTTAATTTGAAACCGATTTCATAATATCAGTTTTAGGGAAGAATTTTAAGTCTTATTTTTTTAACGGATATTTCAAGAAGTAAGTTTTGATTTTTTCTAAAAATTGATTTTATTCGCATAAAATAAATAATTTTAAATATTTTGGAACATAATAAAGCATTTTAAATATGACATCAATCGCCGATACGGTGTAAATGTATAAATAGGTTCTTATTTTCTACTCGAGTTAGATATGCATACATAAATTAAACTGTGTGCAGATCAGACGTGTAATAATTTTTATTTACTTTTCCTCCTTGTTGTTTGTCGGTTTATCTGACGGTTCTCTCTATCTGTTAGAGAGAATGAACACACACATACCTCAACTTGGTAAAGTTTTAATGGAAAAATATATTTATTAAATAAATGTGTCTATTGTGTGTGTGTATATATATCGTCAGTTTGCAATGTGCGCTTTGTAACATATGCTATTTCCGTGATTTGGCATCGGTTACCTCGAACGAATAGTTAATAATTATTATGTTTAGTGTAATTCAGTTGTGAAGTATATATGTTGTTTTGAATGGGCGCGGTACCACTTTACCTCTCCCCATTACAATGCATTACTTCCTGTTTTAGTTTCACCAGATGTTTCGCATTTCCTGGCTAGTAATAAGCTTTACTGAGTTCTGTATATTGGGTAATATTAGATCGCTCCTCTCATATATGTATATATAGATAGATATATATTGCCCCCATATATGTTTCAAGACTATTAATATAATTTAGAATGGCATAAAATAATATATTCAGCAAGTGAATATTATTCCTATATAACATAATTAATTTTTTTTCCTCACTTTTATGCTATGAGTTTAGTTCATGTGTGGATTATCTTGGTTTCATTTTTTTAATTTCAAAATGGCGTCATGCAATTTGGAAAATTTATTAAATTTTACGGTTCAGTTTTTTTTAGAAATGAATTGTAAATATTTTTCATCTTGAAATAATTAGTTCTTGGTGAAAAATTTAATTTAACATTAACAAGTTTTTTATATTAGCAATTTATGTTAGCATTATAATATAATTTGCATACAATAATATGTTTCTATAACCTAAAAGCTTTTATTCCAAATTATTTTTAATAAATTTATTCTGAATATTTTGTAAAATTACCATAATCTTACATTTTGTACTATTTAACAGAAAACAATAGATAAGAAATAACGATAACCGATTAATTTTCTTCAGTTGCGTATGTAACATTGAAGTATTATTAAATACTATTATTTTACTATGAGAATTAAAAATCTTATTGGGATTACTTTTGAAATATTTACCGCAATTTTTAGTACAACGTTAAATTAAAAATATTTTGAAAGATTGACATGGAAGGAAAGGAATTATTTGTGTTTTCTATTATTATAAAAGAAGTAGACTACGGTTGATGAGAACGAAGATTAACTGATTTTCATAGCTCTTGTCTTTTAAATTACTTAGCATCGACTGACGGAAAACTTTGTTGTTTACTACTGTATTTTTATTTGCTCTTCTAAATTTATAGATTTTGAAGATAGATTTATTACACTGTATTTCTTAAATTTATTAGAGTTTAGATAGTTTTACTTACTTTTGACATTATATCTTAATGAAATCCAGATTATTATTTAACAAACTTCAAGAAAGGAAGAAGTTTTCAATTCGATTCGTCTGGGCTAGACACGCGCGCGCGTACACACACATTTTTTCTTTATGTTCGAGATGTACTTAGTGAAGTGATTTTTTATGTAGAAAAGTAACTGAAATTTATTTTAATAATAAAAATAAAGTGTTAACATAGTTTTTTTTTTTTTACCGATCATTTCTTTCCCTTGGTGAGAATGGTTTTTGTCATTTTGTTTATCGTTTAATTTCTGGTGGTTCGGATAAATTTAAAAAAAATTGTTAAAAATTAAACTGATAACTGTTTTGGTGGAAGAATATTTATAAGATCTTATAGTATAGGCACGGAGTAGTATAGTGGGCTGCATACCACTAGTGTACCGGCGAAGCTTACACAACGGCTCGGCTTCAGTCGAAGAAAAGTTATAGTCGATATTTATACAGGTTTTGCTTTAAATTTGATATTTTATATTTTTTTCAATTCAGTTTCTTATCTAGTTCAAACCAGTATTTGCTGTTGCTGTTTTCTAATCATGACTTATGTTTAGTTTTTTCTCCTTTTTCTGTTATTTCTCGTTATTTTCATTCTCTTTTTTTGTGCACGACGTACTGCTTCTACTCGTACTTAATGCTGTGACATGTTGTCAGTTTTACCCTGGGGATATTTGGTTTTTCTTCTTTTTTAATTTCATTTTTCATTTCGTGGACACTAAAATTTATTTTTTCTTTTATGTCTGATTGTAATAAATGTCAAATTGTTTGAATTAACACGGGTTATGTAGGCTTAAAATTTTTTGTACGAGTTTGTATTATATTCATAACATGTAATATAATCTAAGTGTATATTAAATCTGTTTTTTCTTTACGGTATGTTTATTTTATTTATCTCTAATATTATTAAAACGCCAAAGGCGTTTTTTATAATGGCTATACGTATTTAAAAATATTAAAATGTACATTGGTTCAATCGCACTGTTTCAAATTTAAAGAAATAAAAAAAAGAAGATAAAAAAATTTCTACGTAAAAAATAAAACTTCAAAACAGTAAAAATTTATGTAATTTTTTTATAATTTCAATCATTTTTTTCTGTTTTACGAAATTTCTCCGTTATTAATTACCTAAATTTAAAAAAAAACCATACTCTTCGTTTCGTTTTTTGTCTTTGAATTAACAGCTATATTTTGGTAACCGTTGTTAAGATAGAGAAAATACAAACAATCCTCTTATCTCATAATAGACATTAAAAAAAAAATTATGTGATTTCTTTTTTAACAACGGTTAGATAAAAATTCACATCTCAGAAATTTGGACTGTTCACAAAAATAGTTCTTGGTTTTTTTTTTTAGAATTTTAATGATTTATAATTTAATTCGCATATAATTTGTGATCTTTCAAATAATAAATTATTAAATTTTTTAATTAAAACATGCGTTTTCAATAAACTACGTTTGCGTATTTCTTTCTTTTTGTAGATTCTTTAAAATGTATTATTATTATTACTATTAGGTAATACTTAGGTAATACTATTAGGTTATACTATTAGGTTACTTTTCGTACTCTTACAAAGTTTTGTAGTTCATGATGTTCTTTCATGCCTAGCTGGAGTTCAAATTGGTTTTGTGAAAATACAACATTATTATACAATTATTTTCGAAAACAAAATTCAAAAAGAAAGAAAGAAATTATTTCATACAAAGAAATAGCACATATTTAATTTGCTAAGGCCATGTGCTCTAGTTAAGCCAAGGGACAAATTAAATAATCCCATTTTCTGATTAGTGCGAAGTTTAGCGATATTCTTCGTACGTCCGAAAATACGAAAATAGTTTTTGTTTGTGTATGTCACTTTTTATTACAAATTAAAAAAAAAAAAAACAATTTATAGTCTAAATTGTAAGGGGAGTTTTCCAGTGAATTTTTTTGTCGTTGGGAATTAAAAGTATGTGAAACTTAATTATTGCTATTTAGCTAGTGTATTGATTAAAATTTTATGTATCCTTTATTTACGTATTAATTTTGTTTTAATTCTAGTAGGTCAGGGAAGTAAAAAGTTTGAAAAACTGAACTTTGTAGGAAATACAAAGAATATCGCTAGACTTCGCACTAATAACAAAACGGGATTATTTAATTTGTCGCTTGGCTTACAAGAGCACATGCCTTTAGCAAATTAAACGTCTGCTATTTCTTTGTTTGAAAGAACTTTTTTCTTTCTTTTTGCATTTTGTTTAGATTGACATTCGTTTTGAATGAGTTACCTTTTTTGACCCGAAGTAATAGTTTTTAAATCGGTATTTAATTACTTCTCAAATAAAGAACTGTTATTGATTTTGTTACCGCTCTACGAACAGATGAAGTTCGGCGCTGGTTCTTAAATAATTAGAGTCATAAGTTGATGTTATTATCAATTGTTTATTATATTTAAATATACTTTTGTACGTATAAATTGAATGTTTAATATACTTGAAATATTAAATGAATTATTTATATATTATTAAATGTTTATTATAATTGAATTATGAACTGGAACTGTTACTGAATGCGATTGTACAAGAATTGCCATTTGTAGGCGATTGGCTGTAATTGTGACTAGCTGGAACTGAACAAGAGTGATGATTGAAGAATTAATGATGATTGACTACAAGAATGACAATGAACTTGATTAAATAATGTTGCTAGTTGGTGGAGCCGCTGCTTCGCCAGGACCCGAGTGTATCCGAAAGGAGCCGTGTGAACTGTTAGGAGCCGAGTGATGTCGTGAGGAATCGAGTGCATCCGAAAGGAGCGAGTGATGTGTAAGGAGCCGCTGAACCGTCAGCAGCCGGATGCATACAAAGAAGCCGAGCGTACTGTAAATATCCGAATGAATCCGATCGAAGCCGAAGATGTTTAAATTTAAAAATCCTATTCATTAAAGTTCAAACATTTAAACGATAATTACAAAATATAAATATGTAAAGTGTATTTAAAAATTAAAGAAACCTAAGTCCGAACAACCACGTTCGGTGGAATTTCTTTGCTGAAAAAGAAAAAAAATATTTTCAGTAATGTTTCTGTGTAATCATTCCGTCTGTTTATATTTATATGTATGTGCATTTACAAACATTACGTATAAAGAAGATAGAGTTCTCAGTTAATTTTTCTTTTTTTTTCTTTCAAGAAATAGATGTAGATATTATTTTAATTATTACTAATTTACCACAAGTACGCGATAGATTTTGCATGGAAATTTAATTTATGAAAACTTTACATTTTGAAATTGAACCTAGAAATTTACAAAAGAAAGGCAGATATGCTTCAGCCCGTTGGGAGACAGATTATTTATTTATAAATTATATGAACAATATATTTATGAAAATACTGCAAACGATTGGTAATAGTAACTATATACATAATATACTTTTTATATACATAGCAATACATGTGATAATACAACGGAATAGTACTATTTCTATTAATGCCAAAATAGTAGAAATAATTATTACCAAATAATTTTAGTATCCAATTGTAATATTAATTAAATATGACTGAACTAACAGAAATACGTTTTGGCTTGGTTAACAATTAAATCTATAACTGGGGCTGTGCAAGCAATATTGGAAGGTAATTTAATTACAATAATTTTATTTTAAACGAAGATTTCATCAAATACATTCAAGAGGACGAAATTACGCGTAGTAATTATGATGTAGATAGTTTTATGGTCAACTGCGTTATAAAAATTAATTTAATAATTAATCTGATGAAAAACAGTACAATTTTTGTTTTTGATTTTCAAAAAAGATGCCTCTGATTTTATGTCTATTTAAACTTTTAATGAAAAACACATCAAGTAGAGTTTTCATTACAATTATTTAAAAAAAAAGGAACCGACATCAAAATGCGCTAAAAAGTAAGAAATAATATCGTCCAGATACTTATATTAATTCCTTAGGAACGTTATTGAAATTGGCGCCAAAATTCATGATCATAATTATGTGGTACTTGATTGAACCTATAGATTGCGTATATAAAAAGACGGGATAATCCCTCGCTGTGCGCGGTTGCCTCATCCAATTTTCTAAAGAGTGAATTTTACTAGTATAACTACAAATAAATTAAAAAATTATCATTTAGTATAGTACTAAACAAACATTTTGTTGTTACTGTACTACTTTTATCATTTAAAAACAATATTTTCATCCGTATTTTGGAAGAGGTTATCAGCATAGCAAGGCAGATGCACTGTGTAAATGTTTGCTTACTATGGGAGACAAAATGCACCTGATTTAGAGCTGTGCAACTCTTGTTTCATCTCTGCACTTTTTCCCGCGGTAGATGTTAACACATTCACTCCATTAGTCTACTCTATTTCATTTGAACGATGAGGTGATCGATTCATCTAAAGCCTCTTCCTGCTCCTGGTTTTACTTATTTTAATCCCTCATTCATTTTCTAGCCCTTCAATCATCTAATGGAAAATTTATAGAATATCTCGATCGTTTTTAGTGAAATCTGTTGATTTACTTTTTCTTAAATCTGTGTTTTCAAATACTGTTTTAAATATTTTTATAGTTTTGATTTATGTATAATTAGCAAATCACCATTCGCTATGTTTTACGGAATAATGGAATCTCTGAAATCATTTTTGATATATTTTCTAAGGAAATGGTTAAAGTAAAAATTCATTTCCGTGATTTATAATAACTGAACAATAATTTCTATGAAAATTTACGACTCGAGAAGGCGAAGTTCACATTTGTGGAGGAGTGCATCACTGTTTTTTTTTGGCTATAGACAGAGATGGAGGTATAACACAGCAGTACAGTCTGGGCTTAGTTCTATTGAACAAAGTGACATGTTCTAAACAAGAAATGTTATCCGTTTAAAATAGGTTACTGTATTTTTTGGAACCAGTAATTTCTTTTTGTTTACGGTAATAACACAATTTGAAATAAATTAAACCTGCAATTAATACTTTCTGGTCATATAATGTTGCTGCCTCTAGTCAAAGGCCATTGATGTTTTGTTCAAATTTCTTGGTTTGACGCAGAAATAAATTTTTGGCATCAGTTTTAATTTTTTAGTTAACAATAAACAGGAGACAAAAAATGACATGGAGTTCATTGATTTATTAAATAACTTGCATTTTGGCGAAGTTACAACTCGCCAATTGGAAATACTTTGCGAAAGAAGGAGGGTACCTTTAACAGACAATTTTGCTGATAGAAATGGTGTAAGAATATTCCCATCTGTTAAATTAGTTGATAAGTATAATCGTAGTATGACTGATATGATATAAAACCAAATAGAGTTTATATTATTAACACTATTGATGAATCACGAGAAGCTGCAGCGTTGGGAAAACTCCCCCGGGGAATGTTAATCCGGTAGACGACAATAACAATGGTGGCCTGTTGCATAATGTATAATTGGCAGGGGGTTCAAGAGTTATGTTAATGCGTAATATATCGATTTCTGATGGTTTGGTAACGGCGCTGTGGGAATTGTAAAGAAACTCAAATGGCTTGTCCTACGAAGGGACCAACTGGAAAGGGGTGAGTGATTAAAAGCGGTGTTAATAAAATTCGATGACGAAACAATAGGTACAAAAATTAAAGATGAAGGAGGTTATGTACCTATTATACCAGTAAGTACAACGTTTTAAGGTACTAAAGGATATGAAGATTTAGAAAGATGTATGCTACCTTCAATTTTAAGTTGAGTTGTAATAGTGCACAAATTGCAAGGTATAACATTAAATAGAGCTGTAATAGATTTGGTGGGAAAAGGTATTAAAAAGACAAGTCTATGTTGCTGTTTTGAAGCTTGGATGGTTTACTTACTTGTTCGACCTTGCGAGACCGCAAAACACCGTGTAATATGATGCACGTATAGAGAATTATAAGATTCCCACTGTCTCTACCGATGCTGTATATTTTATGTAATTTATATTGGGTCTGAAAACTTTAAGACGAGATATCTCGATTTTTGATGATTTTATTAACGGTTGTACATATCTTGTGCAGAAACTCACATTACTTGTACAGAAGACTCTATATAACATAATCTAACGTGACGCATACATATAGAATATTGGATTCCCACTGTCCCTACCAAGCCGTCAGACGGTGAAAAAGTTTTGTCAATTTTCAGACCGATTTTTGTGTATAAAAATGTTTTTAATCCACATGCTTCCAACGCGAAAAGCAGATTGTAACAAGATTTATTTTAATCGGATTAATAAGAAAAAAGTAATGCGTGAGCATAATATATATATACGGGTCGAATATATAACCTCCTTTTTTAAAGTCGGCTAAGAAGTACTGGTGTCTTCTATTAACTCTTAAAAGGAGGGGATAATTTCCTGTTTGTATATATATATACACAGTAATCCTTTGGTTTAATGAGATTTAATTTATGCGATTTTGAATTTGCACGGTTGATTTTATAACGCTATCCCTTGATTTAATGCGGGTCTGGTTTCGAATTAACGCCGTCTGAATAACTGTCTATAAGGTAAAAAATAATATTCGTGAAGGAATTCTTAAAAAGGATTTTCGGTAAACAGTACACATGGACTTATATCCATATGTAATGCAATAAAGAATAAAACGGGTTTTCCCTTTCAATAATAACTAAGAAGTGTAGTAGGTTGGTAATGCTGAAGTGTTTGGTTTACAAACATTTTAATAATCACAGTCATCCAGCTATTAGCTGTTCAGAGAATATATTGTATTGTGTTATTCTGTCTTACGTTGTACTAATGTGCAGTAAATAATTTTGATCGGTTTGTGTTCAAGACGTGATGCAAAGGCATTGTACTTACAATATTTTTAATTTATTATGTGAGATATTTTAGGATTTTATTGTGAATTATTTACGTATTTCCTTTTTATTTTATATCTTTCATGTTTTTAACTATGTCTTGATCTTAAACGTATAGGAAAGAAAAAAAAAACTATCACTCTTGAGACAAAGTTGGAGGTGATAAAAAAACATGATGACTGTTTGCGTAACATTGGTATCGAAAAACGTCTTGGCCTTGTCGAATCAACAGTTCGTTCAATAATTAAAAATAAGTGTATAATTATGATTGCTAGAAAAAATGCTATTCCTCTACAGGCTTCGCGAATATCTTGTTTACGATCTCCGTTAACGGTTTAACTTGAAAAACTATTGAAGATTTTCATAGAAGATTGTACTCAACGTCGTATTCCCGTGACAACTATTATTATTCGTGAACAAGCGTTAAGTCACGAGCTATTAAGACTTAAATACCATGATGAAGATCTATTCAATGAATAAGACCTATTCAATGCAAGCAAAGAATGGTTTGAAAATTTTAAAAATCGTTCAAAACTGCATAAAATTTTGATTCAAGGTGAAGCAGCCAGTGCAAATGAAGAAGCTGAAAAATTCATAAAAGATCGACAAATTATCATGAGAGAAGGAGAATACACGTATCAGCAGCTATTTAGTGTTGACTAAACGACGTTTTTTTGGAAAAAGATGCCTAAACTTACTTTTATCGCAAAAGAAGAACGCCATATGTCCGATTTTAAAGTATCTAAAGATCGAATCACACTTTCACTTCGAGGAAACGCGAAGGGGAACTGTAAACTAAAACCGTTGCTTGTATATCGCTCTGAAAATCCCCATGCTTTTAAAGGAATTAACAAACAATCTCTTCCCGCGTACTGGACATCCAACCAAAAAGCATGAGTAACGAGACGCATTTTTTCTGACCGGCTTAAGAATTGTTTTAGCCTGCAACTCAGAACATTTTGCAGAAGGAACGATATCGCACACGAAGCCGTTCTACTACTCGATAACGCTTCTGGAAATCCAAGCTCCGAGAATTAGAAGCAATTAATTCATATGTAAAAGTCATTTATATGCCTGCAAATACTACATCACTGATACAGCCATGTGATCGAGTACTGATAGCCACATTCAAGGCTTACTATCTTAAAAAAACATTTTCTCTTTCTGCGAATAACAGTTCAAGCAATGAAATCTGTGATTTCCGAACGTTTTGGAAAAATATAACATTCTTCAGGCTATACGCAATGTTGGAGAAGCTTGGAGAAATATCAAAGCGATTACGCTTTTTATAGTATGGGCACAAACTGTATCAACATGATGATCAAGATCAAACTGCACTCGATGGAAACGGACAAGGAATTACAGAAACTATTAAAAATGAAGTTGTGGAACTTACCACGAAATGAAGTTGTGTATAGGGCTCGAAGTTGATGCTGAAGATGTAAATAAACTTGTGGAAGGAGATAAACAACGTTTAGTAAATGAGGACGTGTTAACACTAGCCGAGTCACCAAATGATCAGCTAGATGTCAGTTCGAGTAGCAGTGTGACGTCATTTAAATCAGGGTCATCAAAATTCACAGTGGTAAACCTTAAACTTCATTCTCCATTTCTCAGCCATAATTACCAGTAAAAGGATTACAGGAGGCATTAGGATACATCGAAATTGTGATTATGTAACTGTAAATGATCCTGTTCGAGAACGAAGTATAAAAGTTGTAAATGGACTGTTAGGGATACGAAGTGCTACAAGATGATGCTAATTAGTTGCCATTAGTAAAGCAGGGTAAACTGAACAGTTATTTTAAGAAACCATAGCTGAATTAAACCACAGTTTAGTTCAGCTATGGTTTAGTACAAAAAGTTTTTTTTTTTTTGTATTTAGGCTTATATACGTTAATAATACTGTACTTTGCTGTATTCGATTTATATTGTATTAATTAAAGTATGTTTAGTCAAACTGTCTAAAACTTCGGTGTCTTCTACCTACAAAAAGAATTAACAAATTTAGCCTACTAAATACGTACACGTACAGATACAATACTGCACATTAGTACAGTATTCTACTGTACCTTTTTTGAGAAAACAGTTTTGATTTACGCCGTTTTAATTTACACGAAAATTTTCAGGGATGAATTAACCGTGTAAATCAAGAGATCCCTGTATAGCTACGATTTATTTTTACATTTTTGTCATTGTTTATTTTTTAGGTATTTATTTCGAATCTTCTTTTATAATATTATATGTCTGCACGCTTTCTTTCTCTTTATCGTGCTTTGTATTTTTGAGTGTGCATGTGTACTTTAAACTTTTCGCTATAATAAATTAATAACTAAGAGATAAATACACGGAGTAGTTTCATAACAAATTTCTGTTTGTAACGTATTTTAATATAAATGAAATATTCTGAATGTGTAAGCTATATAAATATCGCTATAACTTTCTTATTAAGTAAAATATTGAATTCGTTTAAAGTTCTTACTATTCTTTGGATAAGGACCTAAAACTTGTCCAAGTGAAGGTTTTGATATCACCAACCATTGGCCCAGGGGGTGGAAAAAATGGGGTTTCGAAGACAAAAAAAAAGCATACCTTCCTTAATATGCACAATATCGAATCGGTTTAAACTGGTCGTTATCCTCTAAATATTACCTAAAACTTTTGTCTGAAACAAATTTTGATATGACCAACCCTTATGGCAAGGGATGACCAAAATGTTGCCGGAATTGTAAGAAGATGGGGCTTGTATGCTAAACTTCTGGAAACCTTTTTGCACATGCAACCATTGTTGTATTGAGTAAATTTGAAGTTTTTCTTAACTTTAAGATGGAAATTTTTTTTATCCTTTACTTAGCACTGGTGAAATCTACCTCAGCCTTCCGGCGTGCCGAAAGGGATTTTTTTACATATTTTTTAATTTCTCCCTCGACATTTATATGAAGCACAATGTTTGAGTGAAAACTTTCATCATCTTCTTTTACTAACGATTGAACATTATCCAGAAATTTTAAGTAACAGGTGTAAACTGGTTTTATGTATTCATATTAACAATAATGTATTAATGCAGCTATTACCTTTTCCGTTAGTACAGTGCTTACAACAGCATGGTTATTCGATGGTAATTGTCAATTTCCTGTAATGCCGTATATACTAGTATAGATTCAACTTGAAAACAAATCAACCACAAGGCAACGTGCAGCGCACAACCAAGCTGCTAGATGCACATGGAGGACTTGGTTTAAAAATTTCCCTATAATATAATGAACAAATTTTCCATCGTAATAAAGTTCGACATTGGACGGATAAGTTTTCGTACACAATTTAGAAAACTTCATTGTAAACTTTCCTTCATTAATATTTTTAGAAAGAAACAATCGGTTAAATAAATTTCTGTTGTATTTCTTATTTGAACGTATGTAATGTACAGAGTGAGTTAAAAGTACGGAAACCTCTCAACAACTTTAAAACCGCTCCAGATAGAATACTGTAACTTTCAGGATAATGTATCGGTCAACTACTTTACCTTTTGACGTGAAATAGAATTTCATTCCCTTCTTGGGGGGTGGCCCAGAGGTTGTAACTCAAGTATTTTAAATGGTAACACCCTTAGTGTGATAATCATTTTATAGGTTTCTAACACAAGAGAAATGCTATAAATAAAAAGTTTGTTCGATGTCTCTACTCAAATTGGCGGCGGGATAAAAGTTGGTTTTGGAAATAAATTCCATTAATAATTTAAGGAACTGTTACTGTAAATAAATAAAGTTGTAAAAATTTGATTAAATGGATGTTATCGAATAAATTTATTTATTCGAATAAATAAATTCGAATTATTATGAATTATTTATTAAACATATCGTTTGCTTAATCACTTACATTTCATTTTAATAAATATTCGAAATGTTCTCCTTCTGTTGTTTGACTTGTCCCAGTCGGTTGTAAAAGGATTATACTGTATTATTCAGCGATTCCCTGCTGATATTTTGTGCTAATTTTCGAATTATATTTTGTATCTTATCGATATCTTGGCGCTTATTATGATAACGATACTTTATATGTGGCCCGATACTTTATATGTGGCCCCATAGAAAGTAATCCAATGGTGACAAGTCGGGTGATCTCGCTGAGCATTTTATTTCATTTCTTTGGCCAATCCACGTTCCAGAAAAAATGAATTTAAAATTTCACCTATCTGAAGACCGAAATGAGGCGGGGCACCATCTTGTCGAAACCAAATATTTTGGAAATTAGAACCATCCCAGTCCCGTAGGGGAAGACACCCGCTTTGTGACGCTTCCAGTCGCCACACCACCCTCCCCGTTCCTAGCCCAGATGGGCTTTAACGGGAGGAAGTTAGGACCAACATTTTAAATTTTTGGAATGATATTGTCGAGAAGCAAAGCTTCATATTTCACTGCGTTTAAATTTCTATCAATAAATATAGACCCTATCAATCGTCTACCTGCAATACCTACGCATAAATTTAATTTGACTGGATACTAAGTATGTGCCTCATGGTACCAGCGTGGATTAATACCATTCCAATATCAACAATTATGGCGATTTACATTTTAAAAAAAAGTGGCTTCATCACTAAAAACTATGTTATTTAATAATTAATAATGGTTTGCCTTGATAAAGTCCTACATCTTAGACGAAACGCCGAGGTTTTCTGCTTTTGTTTTTGTTATTTTGTTTGTTTGGTTGTTGACCTAATGAATTGCATTGTAAAATGTTCCATTAATTTGGATAATTTTCTAACTTTAGTTTTTTTTGTGTATATATATATATATATATATATATATATATATATATATATATATATTTATTGTCATTGTTTTGTAATAATTTTTGGTAAACTTTTTATAACTACAATTACAAAATTGTTACAATTTTGTATGATTTTTAATTTAATTTTCTAATTTTTTAAACACAGCTAATAAGAAGACTTCGGTCGTGTATTCGATTTGGGATAAAGACATTTTCAAAGCAATTTATATGAATAATGATTAGCAAATAGCCCACGTCCATATACAATCTGTTACGCTTCTTAAGCATATTGTTGAATATAATGTTTTGCACTGTACATTGCCTCTTCGGTTTGAAAAAGCTTTACCGTGAAATTAATGCATGAATAAACGCACACGTTCGTAGTTTTTTAATGAATCTGGCCGTTTGTATGTTAAAAAATGTTAGAGTATTGAAGTAATTTTTTATATTAAATGAACGAATTAAATTAAAATATGTTAAAGTTTGTTTGTGTAATGTTACAATTGAAAAGAGACAAGATGTTTTTATATAAATAAATTTTTTTTCTAGTGGATGTTGCTTCTTTACTCCCACTTATACTGGCATTTCCCCTAAAATAACAGAAGAACGTTCTCTTACTTTCTTTTTCTATGTAGAATAAAATAAACAAATAAACAGATTAATATTTATTATTATTTTGTGCGTAAATTAATATATTGTCGGAATACTTGTTATCTGAATGATCCCCCTCTTCCAATAATTAATCTCTAAGTCTGTACATAAAACGCAATTTTGAAAATAATCCTTATTTAAAGTAAAATGGGAATATTTAAGAAAGATATAGCAAAGATAAAAATAAAAAATTAGTCGGGCATTTCTGTTGTTAAAGAAACATCCTCAAAGGAAATGAGGAATTAGCCGAATTAAAATAAGTATACGAACAAAACTTAACTTAAATAAATATAATTGAAATATTAAAAATTAAAAAAATAAATTAATAATACTTATAAACTACAAAAATATATTTTTAAGTGTGTTTTATAAAAAAAATAACTATGAACAAAAAAATTACACCAAATAACTTTGGATAATCCAAGTGTAAAGGAAAACAAACTAAATCTTTGAAACTCCCTTGTCGGGCTGTTAGTCGCAATTAATCCGTATTTAAGCAGTTTAGGCTGTACAGCGTTTTACTTTTTGTTTGGATTGTCTAAAACATGTAATTTCTTTTTACTTAATATTGGTTACTATGTTTTATAAAAACAAGTCGAAATACTAATTTTGTATTTTTTTTTTTTTTAATACCAACTTCGTGTTTGCAGAATGAATCGTGTTTGCCTTTCAAGGTTGTCAGCTTTAATGGTTAGGCTTGGTATTTTTCACGAGCTATAAATTCATCTCATCCTCATGATAAAAAAAGTGATTATAAATGGGCGTGAGTTTGAATTCACTAAAGAAAAAAAAATGGATTTAATTAATGTTCGTTTGGTTTTGTTTTTGGATTTATATTTACTTATAGTAATTTTCCAATACTTAATGTTACGGTTTTTTTTTTTTTAACAATTAAAATGTGCATCTAATACATAATTCTGAAATCTTAGCTTTCAATTTCATTTCTGTTTCCTTTTAGTATAGCTGATACTTTTTATTTATTTAATGAATATCTGCCTGAAAGTTCGATGATAACTTGTGTTCGATGTAAAACGCATAGTCGAACAATTTCTTTGGATACGTGTCGATCATTTTCTTTACAATGTTAACTAATTAAAAATGTTCTGTAAAATCTGTTTTTAAATATTTGGTTAAAATTATTAGTATATCTTTTTAAATTGTAATAGTAAAAAATTATTGTTAATTTTGGAATTAAATAATTCAGGATATTGAATTTAATATTGATTACTTCTTCATTGTCCAACGAAAAAGTAATCTACATTTACCAGGTTTACATTTTATTATTACTGGTCTATTATTTTATAAGATTAAATAAAAAGAAAAGGTAGAGGATAAAATAAGATAAAAAATGCTTAGTTTTTTTACTATTTCGTGTGAGAAGTTTATTATTTTTAAAAATGTTTTTTTATAGTAAGTGTAATGAAGTAATATAGCTTAATCAATAAATGACGTAACCACCGAAAATTAATCTACTGGTTTTGAAATATTTTAAGGTGATGTAAATTTCATACTCTAAAAATCGGTTATCAAATGAATTTAAAAATAATATTGACTGAACGAATCAGTGAAATACGAAAGTATCATTTCATTGGTCTGATCTTTATGGTTTTGATTTTTTTTTTACATGTGATTCCAAATTTGTCGATATTATGTAACGATCGCTGCCGGGCACGAGATATTTAAGCAATAAAACATTTGTAATGTAACGTTTTTAATATCAGACGATTTTACATTTGAAAATTGGTACATTTAAAAGTTATATTTATATTTACGGCAAAATTAATTTATTACAGAAAAATTCAAGTAAAGGTGGCCTCTTTTGAAAGTTTTTCATTATTTAGTATTTATCTATTACTATTTTTCTGCGGTTAGCCAAAGTAAAACTACATGAAATTAGAAAAAAAATTTGTACAAAAGTGATATTAATTATACGCGTAAAGTTTAATATTTTCTATCGTAAAAATTTGTAATCTTCATAACTTATTTCATACTGTCGATCTATCAACGATAGATGTACAAAAGCAGAAGTATACAATATAAACTGAAAAAAAGTAAAGAAACCGAAAAAATAAGCTGTTATAAAAAACATTTAAATTTTAAACTGATCTACAAATAAAAAATAATTTAATCTGTTTTAATTCAGCATTAATAAAATAAGTCAGTAATTTTTAGCCTTTGCATTATCGCTCGATTTCAGTTTATAGGTAAGCTGTACAATTGAGTTTTGTAGAAAAATTTGAATTACAATTTAGAAAATTTTGAAAACTTTTTCTCTTTTTTAATGTTAATGAAAATAATCGTCAATTACGATAAGTATTGTTTCTAATAGGACCATAATATGATAAAGTTTCTGTAATAACGACTATTTCTTGATGAATTTTGATTTATATACTATGATGAGAGCTGTTCCAAATATGCAAATCATCTATACTATTTGTTCGCCCTATTTCCATTCATTCCTATCTGGCGGCATCTGTAGATTAAATTCGTCAAGAATTTGAATCTGCACATTAGAATTACAATATATCACCGAATTTACTTGCGTGACAAGAATCCATGAACATTACGAAATTGGATCATGTAAAATAGTGACTGAACTAGTTTTAAGTCACGTGTCTTTGGCTTCATTCATTTAAGAATATTCTACGCTGTACTAACTTTATATATTTAGAATATTAAACTTATATTTTAGTTTTACTAATGCAGTTTTTATTAAAAAGAGTATGTAATTCGAAAATTTATAGCATATCTTGTCTTATTCATCTATAAAGAATTTTTTTAACGAGTCTTTTTGCGTGTCGTATTTTCCAATTATTTCATCCAGTTCTTTATTATTATTTTAAAGTTTATTAATCGATTGTAAATTATTTATGTATGAAAATGATTTGGTATCCAATATATCCTTTGTAGGGTAATAAATAATAATAATATAATTATATATATAAAAACACAATTTCGTATATTATATTTAAATATTGATACAGCTTACATATATTTATTCATGTAGAGAAAGTCACTTTTAGTGGTTATACATTTTTATGTTGGTGTATGATATAAAGCCTTTTTAGAATCTGTGTAGTGGAAAATTTTAAAGGATTTTTTTATGAAATTTAAAATAAAAAGCCATTCATTTGTTTAAAAACTTTTCTACCTGACTTTCGTAGTATTAAATTATAAATTAATTTTTTTTTATATACTAAGAAATCAGTTAAGACTTCTGCAAACATTCAAATTTTTTTCGTACGAAATTAAAAAAAAAATGAGTAAGAGCTCTTTTTTCGTTTACTAGGTTAAAGGCGGGATTAAGGCTCCCCGCAAAAATGTTATATAGTTTATGTTTCATTACAGTTGATTTTGTTAAGTTTTGTCAATTATAACTAAATTTAATTCATGAATTTAGCGTACTAACAACAACAAAAACATTTACAACGAAAAGCTTCAAAATCCTGATCATTTTTAACTGTTTCTTGAATTGTGATTTATTTGCATAGCTCTAACCTTGTGTTTTCCTTTTTTATCCCAAGTTTAGATAAATCGTTCGTATTAAGAAGTAGAAATCCTTTCAACATATGAATCATTGGTGCGCTGCGCGCAGCCACCCGGCGCACCACCATTGGTTCGTTCTGTGCCGATAGCAGCTAAAATAAAAATGTGAGCACATACAACAAACAAACAAATCCGCGCAGCATTCTTTTTTATATGGTAACAGATTTAAGTAACGTTTCAGAAAACAAAAAGTTAAAAAAACTTGTCTTTGCGAAATCTCGCAAAGACAAACTGCAGAAAAGAGTTAAGAAAAATCTACCCTATATCTGTTGTATCTGTTTGTTACAAAAGAAAAAATTGGGAGTAGGGAAACCGTTCAGGGACACAAAGTAAAAAGCATAAGATACACCGATGATATTGTTATTTTATTTAAAACTAACAAGTAATGAATGGTGTGGATTTATTGGAGAGAGTTATAATAAATTTAAAAGTAAATAAAAATAAAACAAAGATAATGAAATGCATCAAAAAGGGAAGGCACAAGGAATTCATACATGAAAGAATATACCAATACTTAAACCTAAAGAGTAATGTTATTTTGATAATAAAATTACAGTGGTTGAACTAATTAAAAAATACGTATAAACAACAGACCAGCAAAATCCAAGAAAATTTTTATGACTATAGGAAATTTTCTGGAATCAATCGTTGTTATAGTAATTAAAAAGCAATTGTTAATAATATTTATATGGGACATAGAGCGTTAATTTGGCGGAAAATCGACATTAGGAAAGTCAAATAAACAATAAAAAGTTTTTGAGATACGGTATTAACGTAAAGAGTTAAAAAATTGAAGTTGATTAACAGGAGTTTTAACCCGAGAAGAGAGACAATTTTGCGGTAGAATACCTTAAAAAGAGTTATTTGGTGGGAAGTATATTCATTGCTGGTAAATATGGAAGGTATTATAAAAAGTTAAAATAGTAAGGCTAGACGAAGCTTGGGACATATGAGATAGAAAATGGAGGATGTAGGATGTCGTAAGAAGACGCGCGAAGGGATAGACACAGAAAAGAAAGGCGTAAAGAAGTTCATCCAGTCAGTCAAACGACTGATATAAAAAGAAGAAATTTATATTTATTAAAAAAACAATTAATATCGGCAATTCTTTACTGATTTCGTATCTGTTAAATCCTTAATCATTTGCTAACCATGTTAAAAGTTTATCAGCCTTGAAACATTCCGAAAATTGTGATGTTTATATGTTTTTTTCATATTTAAAAAAACCATTAATAGGTAATTACTATTATTATTCTGTTTAATTAATGTAATAGCTAAATTACCGGAAAGTTCGAATAAACATTAAAAAGGAATAATATAATTAAAGTATTAAGTCTGATTATATTTCTTTGATAATCGTTTATAAATTCTAAGATCTAAGTATCGCCGTTTATAAAATTTGTAAAGATAAGTGTTTTTAGAAAGTTTTAGTTTAACCCGTGAAACTGGAGGATTGTTGCTCGTTATAAATTGTAATCAACCTCAAAAGAATTTATAACAAACGAATTAATAAGGATAACGCTTTAGAATAATTTGGGGATAAAGTTTTAGGTTTCTAAACGCATATTCTATATTAGGGGAATAAATCCGGATATAAAATCCTTCTAATATGGGTGGGATTTTCTTGAAAACTCGTTGTATGTTGCCTATCCATAATAAATTACTTTTATATAAAGTTACGAAAGTATAATATCGTTAGTAAAGAATTTTGTTCATTTGTTTTTGTTGACTAAATTTGGTGGAAAGTTCCATGTTACATTTTCTTAGAGCTATAGCTTAGATAACGTGCGTTTATATCAGATAAATGTATTTCCATATAATTTAAAAATACACACTCGTTTTTATAGGTATTTAATTGTATGCATTTTTTATGATCTGGTATTTTATTAGAGTTCTGTGATGTTCCGTACGATTAATGATTTTTTATTAATTCGTGCGAGTAGAGTTTTCTATAATAAAAGTTATATTTTAAGATTGTTTGTTAACAACCTATTTATAATTTAGTTAAACAATATATAAGAGGATGCTTTTAATTCAATTGATAATTTAGTTTGCTGTAATGAACTTCGGCTTAAATATTTAAGTAGTAAATATTTTCTGGCATGTTTCACAAATGGGACGAGCCTGGTACCATAACAATAACACATCAGCAGTAAATCACGGTTGAGTGCTCCATTCCGTTTCATTGTATGTTAATCTTTTAACTTATTTACATGCCAGGTTTCCGTGCATTTTGCGAATGATCTTCCTGGTTGTTAATTTAAAATTTATTTTACTTTTTACTTCGTATATCATTGTTGAATAGCGATGTCTGTACGTACAATTACCATATATCAAATAATTCTTTACATTTTTTACCGATTTCTTCATCTGCAAGTATTACTTTTTCGTGTACATTTATTTTAAATATTGGTTTTACACTTAAATACTAAACAAGAATTATTAACGAGTATCCTAAACTACTTGTAAAAATATTTTTATTTATTTTTACTTGTTTATGAAATCGTTTGTTTTTTATTTCACAAGATTCAGTCTGCTACTCATTTTATTGATACTTTTAAATTAGGATAATTTTTTCTCAACTTAACAGTTAACCAAACTACTTGTCATCTGTTTATTAGACTGATTTGAATCTCTTTGTGTTTCTTTAGTCTCTTTGTATTTCATTTGCAATTATAATTATCGGATTTGATCGTACATTTTTTTGAGCAATTTATTTTTACAATCGGTCGCCAAAAGGATTGAGATCATAAGTAAAATCTTTGGCTCAGAGTAACGTGTTTAGGAGACCATCCAAAGATAGCTCACCTCAAATATAATATGCATCACCTCTTCCTTAGACAAACGTAGCAGTAACAAAAAACAAAGATAACAGATAATAAAGTCACATAACAACGTTAAAGTCATCCAAGTAAAGTTACAAATATTAAGGTCAGATAAAAACCATAATCACAAAACAATAAAGATACCGAATTCAGAGCAGAGATTCAGACCGCCAACTTCACCATATGTTAATTCCAATATAGACTATTAAGGTTTAAACTACTTTTGACGTAATAATCACTGTATCATCCAGTGGGTACTACTCCAATCAAATATTAGAAACATTCTTTTTTTTGTACGTATATGTATATACGTACAAAAAATATATATATTCATATACATATATATGAATATTAATACAGTGATAACAATTGAATGTAAAATCCATTTTACTGTAATAATTATAACATTGGCTATTTGTTAAAAGTTTAATTAAAAAATTTCTTTGCTTTTCCATTTTAGTTTTGTGTCGAAATTCAAAAACTGGATAACATTAAAAATTCTGTGGTTGTTTTTATACATATTGGTGAAGAACTACTCGACCGATTCCTACGTAACTATTATGAATATACTTCCTGACTCTTTGAATTGTATATATCTGTTGATAATATTCTCTCTGGAGAATATTTCTTTCTATTTGAAGTTATATATATATTTTTTTTAAACTTCTGTCGCTTAGTTTTAATTATAGTTAATAAATAACGTTATAAGGGGAAAAAATTCTATATAATTAGTAAATTTACTTTAACTTTTTTGAGTATATATTTTTATAAATTTTATTGTACATAATTGCATTAAGAGGTATGGGTGTTAAGAGTTTTTGATACTTTTATTTAATCTAAGATCAGTGTTTTCGTAAGATTTATTTTTAGCTAAGTTACACCCATTTATTTAAAAACTGATGACGTGAATAAAAATACGGGTATGTTTGTCCTGCAAATTTATTTAATGAGGGGTTTTAATTTATATTAGCCTAATCGGAACAATTTCTGTCTTTTTTCAGGTAAGCTGTGATGAAGATTATGCTGTTCCTTTTAACGTAAGACTTTATTTTTATTTAATCAGGTAAATGTAATGGTAAGTTAATGAATTATTCCTTAATAATATTCACGGGTTTATACAGTGTCGGGGAAAAACAATTCACTTATTCGTTGATTAGTAATTTATTTATTAAAAAGTATTCGTTTTATTTTTAAATTTTTTTAATTTACCTTTTTCTGTTGAAAGAAATTTATAATATTCTCTATCAATTTTTAATTTTTTGAGTACCAAAGTGTTTTATATTTTGATTTAAATTGAAATCTTGACGTTTCTCTCTTTTGTTTTTGTAGATATAAAATTTTTTCCCTAGATGTAATGGAATTCTAAGGAATATAAATGAAATATAAAATATACTAAAAGAAAAATACTTGTTTAGAAATTTTAATAAAACGAAAAAAAAACCAAAAAAACAGCTTTTTATTTCAATTTAATGGTGTGACATTTTTATTAAATTCATGAAAAGGAAATTATTGTGCATGTTTATTATTTTGACATTTCACTTCTTTATTTGTTTCAGCGAGAGTTTCTTTTTATTTATTGTACAGGGTAAACTGATTTTTTTTTCTGAGAACGAATAAGTTCGTATAATATTATACATACTATTTATAATTTGAATAGAAATGTAATTACGGGTGTACCCACTTCTTCGTCATCATTTTCTTAATTAAACAGTGCATTTCTAAAACTTTTTTACAGTACCTATAAATACCTTATATTTTTATTGCAAAAACTGAAAAAAATTAATGAATATATTGATTCTTTTATTTTGGTTTTAATGGATTTGGTAATAAATTCTATCTAAATATTTATGGATATTTTTACTTAACGATTTCAATCTATTTCAAAAATACGATGAAACATCACTTCAGAATTATTATCTATAAAGACTAGTTTTTTTTTAATTTAATGGAAATGTGCTGGACGATCATAAAAAGCTAAACACCCAGCTCATTTTTCTATGGAGTTTAGCGATAGATTTTCGGTAATCCAACTAGAGAAGGAGCTGCAAAATTGTTTTCTTACCATTCACTCGATGAACAAATTCCATATAATTTTAAGGCGTGTCGTTTATAATTTTCGATAATTTTAAAGCTATGTAGCCATAGTAACTTTCTGTTATTGATCGGCATCATTTTAAATGACAGAACAGATTTCACATCAAATTTTATAATACGAGCGAACATCACGGTGTCGTAAACAGGTGATCGCACAAGGACGGTTTTTGTTTCTCCTTTATAGATAAAAAGAAACTAACGATTAAAGGGTTGACGGATAAAGTAAATTAAGTCGAGGATAATCTTGACTGGTGTAAATAAGAAATCCTATCTTTAGCAGATAGGAAAATCATGCATCTTATTTTTTAGAATTTCGGGTCGCTAATTGATAAGCTAAAACTGAAATGTACAGTTTTAATTTCCGGAATGAAAAACAAGTTACACAATTTATTTAAAAAAAAAAAAAAATTAATATTATTTATAAATATTATCGTAGGTGCTTGTGAGTAGACGTGTATGTAATAGTTGAATATGTGTGACCGAGATACTGTCTGATGTAAAAACAAAACATATAAAACCATTAAGTACACAGCAGTCATCTGAAATAACAAGAGGGATATGCGACGCCGCCGCTTTAGCACACGCTTGCATTACTGCTGCTCTCTACTTCATCATACTATGTTGGTCGCCATCACGTACGCTTTGAAAATGAGTAATTTCCGATCTCAATTGTTAAATATAATTCATTTTATTTATTCTTCGTCATGTTTTAATCGTACCGTTTCGAAATTTTGCTTATACGTATTGTGAAAGGATACATTATTATACAAAGTTATCCACAACAGCCTTACCAAAAGGTTTCATTAGTTCTTCGATATAAAGATAAAAAAACAAAAAATACAGCACCAGTATTATTAATTTTTAACCAACCCACATTAGCGGACACTAATAACACCAATAACGGATACTAATACAATGTTCTCCGAGTTATTTGCATGACTAAATTTTTTTCATCCTCTTTGTAGATTATAAACCGGTAAATCATTCCAATTTTCACAACATTACTAATTGTATGATCAAATTATAAAGTACGAGCGAACATCAGGGTGTTATAAACAGGTGAACCCACAATGACGGTTTTTATTTTTCCTTTATAGTTAACATAGTCTAACAATTAACGGATTGACGGAAACGAGTTGATTAAGTCCAGGATAATTTGGATTAGTGTAAATACGTGAGCGTAATACTTAGGTCATATTATACTCGTATTATCATACAGTCTCCTAGATGCAGTAAAATGCTATTTAGTATTACAGATTTTTTTATATTAGGATTGTTAATAGTAATTTACACTAAGAGATTATAGAGAACTATTATGTTGCGATTGGTGTACTTTATTAACGGTTTAAATATTTTGTATAAAATATATTTATTTGAAAGAAATATATATTGTAATGCATGGAATATTCGGTTGAGAAATGACTAATTATCGCGGGAAAAAAGTATACCGTAATATCGCGGGAAAAAAGTATAACTGGATTTGTTAGATCGAGTTTTGATTTACTTTTACGCATTGTGACGCTGTCTGGGCCTAACTACAGTACTATTTTGTATTTTAAATAAACGAATTATTTTGGGGTGTGCGGCAAACATCTGGCGGCTATAAATAGGGTTTATAGCACTGAAAAGTAAGATTTCAGTGCTGATCTAGACATTTTTATTAAAATATATTATGTTCATTCATTTGTTTTTTTTTTATAATTTTTTTATTCACCTTTGTTCTGTCAAATATGTATTTTGTAATGATATTTTATGAATTTATAAGTAACTATTTTACAAACATTGTAGGAAGAGATGTTGAAGATTTTCTGATAAATAGAGTTGCCTAGTTTTAAATATGAAATCTGTTAGCTTTGAATAATTCTTAGGTATTTCTATAGTTAGATACTGGAAGAAACACAATTTGTTTGTTCTGTGTCGATAAAATCGGAAAATGTTTTATTTTCTATGTTAGCTAACGATGCTTTATGGAGGCTTAATGTTGTTGGTACGATTATATCTATTGTTTGCGTTTTGTAATTAAATGTGTAAAATGTACAGTTTTATCTGCATGGAGATAAAATTATGCTTCACATTAGTTCCTAAGTGTAGTTTTCATGAAAATGTATTTTTCTTGTAACTATTATTTCCTTGGAGATTACATATCTAAAGAAAAGCAGGCTAACTCGTTGTACTTTTGTAATTAACGTGACCGTTACTTTGGAAATGTTCTCACAAATTAATGTTAAAATTGGGAAAAATATATATATATATATATTTCCTTACGTTTTTGTACGTAATATAATTTTCTATCAAATAATTCAAATTTGTTTTTTAAAGATGAATTAATCTCTAGATTTAATTGTAATTAAACAATCCTTTAAAAAATATGTCATAATCGGAATAAAATGTGGTTGCTTGAGTGAATACAACATTCACTCATCCAGAATTTATAAACTGATTCCTTAAAACATCCAGGGAAGCTTTATTTATCATCATCCAAAACATATATATATATATATATATATGTATTTTTTTTATAATGATGAATTCATTAACTAATTCACCACAGAAACCTTTGAAGTTTGTACGTGGAAATATGGATATGAAATTTTGTAGCTTATGAAAAATGCCATGCTTGACCGGGTATTAAACCCGGGGTCCCCGGATTAAAGGCCATGACACTACCACTCCGCTACGGTAACGGCAAACCTGTTAATAGTTTTTTCCTAGAAAGAAAGAAATAACGCACTTTTCTTACCTATCAGTTACGTTTTTATCTTAAAATATGAGTAGGTTTATTTATATGCTCTTAATTGTGTTTTTTCTGTTGTAAAAAAAAAATAATTCTCATAACTATACTTAATATACCAGAATTTGAAAATTCGTTAGGTTGTAATAAAGTGGTATTACTGCGATAATATAAATTCTACTGTTACGCTTCCTTGTTTAGTCTGAAATTTACGAAATATTTATTGTAAACAACTTCAATTACACGGTAAATGTTTTGTGAAAATTTAACTTATTTTAAAGTATAATTTATAAGTTATAAATTATGACAGTATTAATTTCAAATCAAAAAATATACCGTGCTATTTTGTATCGATTGAAAAAATACTTTTGGAAAAGTTTTAATTAAATTCAAAATTAATTATTTTATCCATTTTGAATAATAACACATTCAAAATTATGAAAGGGTTGTTCAAAGAGGGCAGTCAGTGTACGCGCTGAATAAAACATGGTTTCTGATTAAGCATACAGATAGGTTTTATAAATGTTATTATTTATTATTTGTTAGGGTAAAATGAATACAAGGGTCGTTTACAATTCATTGTACGGAGAGATGTTGAAGATTTTCTGATAAATAGAGTAGCCTAGTTTTAATTTCGATCGCAAGTTTTAACTTGGTATTCTGTTCGTGATATTTAGTGAGCCGTATTTAAATCAGTTATAGAATTGCTCTAATAGTCCGGCAGGTAACATAACACGCAATATCCCGTGAATGAAAGTAAGATTTTAATGCTAATCTAGAAATTTTTATTAGAATATATTATTTTCATTCATTTGTTTTTTTTTTCTTTTATTCTTTGTTGACCTTTGTTTCGTAAAATATGTATTTTTTAATGATATTTTATGAATTTATAAGTAACTACTTTATGCAAACTTCGATCTGATTGAAAGAAATCTAATTCTTTCCGGGGATGGAATCCATGATATCACCTTAATGACGCAGTATATGATAATGATAATTCTGTTAAAAAAGAAGTTTTAACAAAAAATGTTCTTACTTGGTAGGGGGAGATTTTAATGTGTTAAAATTTAATACGCACAATAAGAGGAATTTTGAACCACGATGAGGTTTATTTCGTGTGAAGAGATTTTATTTGCTAAAACGTTCAAATTTTATTTAAAAATTTAGTTCAAAATAGTTGGCAGTGCACCTGATATCTACTCGTTTGGCTTGGCTGCTGAAACTATTATTTAACATCTAGTTTATTGTGTCTGGCTTTTATTTGTGTCATATCTAAACGGTTATACATAATGTAGTTAGGCTTAATTTTGTTATATTACTAAAATGCCCATGTGATAAATTCAGTATAGAAATTGTTTTCTATCTGAAGTTTATTTAAAAAAAAAAAAATAATAATAATTTCCTTTAAATTAAACTAACAAAACCGATGTGTTCTATAGCAGTATATTTCAATGAAAAACATATAAAGTTGAATTCCATTACCAAAATTTAGTAAACATCGTTTTATCAGTGTGATCACAGATACGTGTTTTAAAATCTCAGCACTTTCTTTTAAAGTGTGGAGTAAGCTGGTAATGCATTTAGTGATAGTAATGCTTTCAAAATTAGACGAGCTTGACATTACATTTACGTCACATTGCCTGGTTGGTGCTGTATGTGTTAAGTTCTATATTATTAATGTAGTAAGTATTACATATAATTTACTGCAAGTTTAGTATTGAAACATACTGCGTGTGTATATAAATGAAGAGGATGTAACTGAGAACATTATTTTCCATAATGCAATCTTTTATTTTATTTCTTGTGAGATATCTATTAGTAAACTTTAGATAACTATTAATAATTAAAAAAGATAGCAAGGCTAATAAACTAAAGAGATATTTGCTGCTACTTTATGAGGAACTGTTATATATTGCAGTTACTTAGTAAAAAAAAAATTAGTTCTTTTATTTTTATCTTTTTTTTGGTATACGTCGTTCTGTGATCAATATACAGAATTGTTTATTTCCGTATTTAAAATAATTGTAACTTTTTTCTCTCCAAATAGTTCAACTTGGTACACGTTAGATCATTTTTTTTTCTGTCTGCTCAGTACTTTTCATTATTTCTGATATATCTTTCTTCAGAAAGTTCGGCTCTGTTATTCTTGCGTTTTAGCGCTTCATGGAACATTTTATTTTCATCTTTTAATATTCTCTTTAAAATTTCTCTTTTTCTTATAATTTCATCAGTTATCTTCAGTTCTTTTAGGTCTTTTCGAACTTGTGTGAAAGATTTGCCTTTAGTTTTTTTACTTTGGAAGAAATCAAAAATTAGTTTAGTCAATCTACTGTGCAATTCGTCTTTTCCTTATCCTGTCTGACAGTTTTTCAATTTTAATATAAAATTTGTTGTTTGTAATTAATTTTGCCTGATTATTGTGAAATGTAGGACTTCTTATAATTTTCCTTTCTTTTTTCTAGATTTTCTAGTAGACCTAGGATTTCTTCCGCATAGAGTTCTTCAGGTTATATCACAGTTTGATAGTATCGAAATTTTGAGTTCCATGATGAAGACTGTTTGTTATATGTGTTTTTCGTTAGCTGGAAAGCTAATTCCATTTTATTAGCTCTAATTGTTAACGTGTTTTTATCTAGACTCCCAACTAATCCATTCTCCGAGATATTGGAAATTATCCACTTTCTCTATTTTTTTATTATTTATACTAAACAAATTCGGGTAGTTTTTATTATTAGTCAAAATGTTCGTTTTCTGAAACATGATTTTTATTCCCATTTTAGTAGCTTGTTTTTCAAATTCTTTAATTTGTTGTTCAGTTTCTTTCCAGTTTTTAGCTAATAATGCTATATAATCAGCGAAAGCCAAACAGTTAATCTTTAGTTCTTTAGTTCCCAGTCTTATTCCACTGTTTTTGACAAAAACTTTTGTTCCATTCTCCAACTACATTTTCAAGAGCAAAGTTAAAAATTAGCGGAGAAAGTCTATCGCTTTATATTACGCCGGATGGGAAAAGGATCGGATAATTCTCCCAGAAATTTTGCTTTAGAGTGTAATTTTTTTTTAGAGAAATTTTATTTTTGTGTTAGTAAAATTTTATTTTAGTGTTATTTAATGTTGCTTTCATTAAGTTTGCGGTTTTGTTATCTAAACCTAATTCTGTTAATGTTGAAAAAAATTATGTTCTATCTACCGAATCGTATGTTTTTTTTGAAAATCAGTAAAAGTTATAACATATGTTCTACTTTGACATTTACGATTTTCCATAATATTTTTTAGAATAAAAATTTGTTCTGTACAAGTTCTATTTTTCCTATATCCATCCTGATATTTAAATTTTTACATAATATTCATTATTATTATTATTATTCCTAATGTTAGATAGATAGATAGATAGATTTCAAAATTCAGCTGTTAAACACGTGATTGCGATGAAGAGTTTACCACAAGACCAGCCCGATGGGCTACTTCTACATAATAGAAAAAATTTTTAATTAAAAAGTTTTCTAAATAAAAATTTATATTACACTTTTTCCAAGGCAGAGGTCTAAGCCATGTACCGGAATTTGTTAATAAACTTAAAAACCTAGTAAAAACTCGTTATTTAAGTTAAATCCATTTATTTTACTATAATATTGGTAAAATTATTTTCTTCGGGAAGAAAATTTAGCTAATAAAATACTGTTTTACGGTACTGACAAGCAGTACACTCACTATAATCATGTGTGAGTACGGTAGTATTGAATTATATGTCTCGTATGATGAACAGTTATTTATTACTAATAAAGGAATTTTTAGCGAAATATTTGATACTTTATTTAAGAACTTACTATAGGCATCAAATAGACTTACTTATCTATTATTAAATACCTTAAATATATATACGGTGCATGTCATGATACGTGGTACTTATTTAATATAACAGACTCCTCCGACCGTATGTCAACTGTAGAAGACTCTTCGTAGCTCCTATGGTATTCATTTAAAAATTAATAAAACTGTCCATCGTCAACGTTTTAATTAAAAATTACTTTTTTAAAGCTATTCAAGTAAGTTCTAAACTGAAAGAAAAGAGGTGAATAAATAATACCTACCAGTAATTCATTTCCTTCGTTTAATCGTTATTTTTACTTTAATATGAAAATGCATATCGAATATATTTTCTATAAAAGTTCACCAAGGACTCACTTTTCTGAAATTTTAACTAGATATTTATCTCGTATTCTACAATAGTTTTCGATTTAGAGACGATAGTTACGATCCGAGTTGTGTTGTAAATTTCTCTGTTCGTGTAGTTTATTGGTTTTTGATTTAGTAAAGCCATTTTATTTCATTATTGATATGCTTTTACCGTAACCACATCATTTTTTTCTATTTTTGAGATATTTAATTTTTATTCAAATATAGTTATTTATAACTGAATGTCTTTATCTCTAGAACGAGAATAAGTTACGCTGATGTAGAATTATATTTCATCTGTTTCATCAGCCGAATATTGTTGATTATTTTCATTTTGTAATAATTTTTTTAATATATGTTTATATAGTTTATTATTATAATTTTTTAAATTGCATTTAATATGTAAGTATCTGTACTTATAGTTCACTAAATCTATTCGGAAGATACGCCTCAGATTAATAAGATTTTTTGAAGTCCACAATATATTTCGCCATGTCATTTTTGGATTAAGTGACAGTTACTTTTCATTGTGACAGGTATACTTGTTTGATTAATAAACGAAAACATGTAGCTTAATCCATCAGGTCTAATGGTGAACTGGTCATCGCAAATCATCTTATTTTCAAAGTCGAGAGTTTTAAGGTTCAAATACTAGTAAAACCTGTTACTTTAATACGGATTTGAATACTAGATCGTGGATACCGGTGTTCTTTGGTGGTTGGGTTTCAATTAACCTTACATCTCAGGAATGGTCGACCTGAGACTGTACAAGACTACACTTACATCCATACGTATCATCCCTTGAAGTAATACCTGACGATGGTTCCGGAGGTTAAACAGAAGTAGAGAGAGCTTGAGCCATCATTAGTTTTAAAAAATTAGTCGTTGAAAAAACATATCCTTCATCAACATAGAGTCTTCATTCTACTAAATTATTTTATTAAGAATTAATTTTATATTTTTTCGAAAAATGTAGAAAAACACTAATTTTGTCCCTTTTTTCGATTTACAATATCCAAATGCCGTATACGTAAAAATAAAAAATCCAAAAAAAGGAGTTAACATTTAACAAAATTTCATTTCATTTCATCCACTATTTCGGTAATGTTACCTATTTTAAAAAAGTATTATTTTTTTGTCCCCAAGTATTTTATGGAAACATTATTTTTGGTGTAATGAACACTTTAACAATGAAAGTTTAAAACTGCGTTCATGCTTGAAACTATAATCGTGTTAATTAAGAAAATGAAACTTACTTAATACGTATGTAGCTTATGTGTTTTATTTATGTACGGAAGAAAGTGAAGTATTCACTGTGACAGCGTAACCGTAGCGATAATATCCTATTAAAATTAGCTAATTTATATATATAAAACCGAATCCTGTACTTCAACTTTGTTAAACTGAATGTTAGCATAGGGTTTCTGTCATTAGCCAAATTTAAAAAAAAAATTTATCCAAGTCAACAAATTTTATATTCGAAAGCAATGTAATTTTATTTTGTTATTAATGTCATCTAACTTTTTATGTTCTGTTAATTATATCTTTAATATTCAGTTATTATCATGACGGTATGATGGTGTTCCCCACATACTATATGGGAAATGGTTTACTGTAAGCCGTGACTTAGCGGTGAATACTTTTATATTGATTTAATTGTTTTATTTTTTTTTCAGTAGGCTTTACTATAATATTTTTTATATTGGCAGCATCTTTACCCATGCGTAACACTAGATTAAGCTGTGTGATACCGTACTGTTACCAGTTCAGTGAAGGTCTTTTAAAAAAATTATTTTTTTTACTGAAATTTTGATTGCCTTTAAATTATTTATACCGAGAAAAATTATTTTAGTACAATATCTGAGGGGGACAGATAACACTTTTTTTGTTTTAACCCACCGCTGTCGAAACGAGTTGAAATTTTAAGGGGGTAAAAGTTTATCGTACATGTTATTATATAGCTTTAAAAAATTGTTGTTTGGGTGAACAGAGCTTTGAAATTGTGTTGATAAAAAAAGGGTATAAAAGTTGTGTTTTTGTAGGTTTAAATTTAAACAATTCTGTATTTTTTATTTTCATTAACTGGCAATAATATAAAAAAGCAGGCCATAATTCACTGTATAAAATGAAATTTCTATTTTACGAAACACAATAGCCCAAACTTGTGTTTTCATTTGTTTTTTTAATTTTTCTCAACCATGATTTATGAGGTATCTAACTAAATACCGGATATCCAAGAATTATCTGAACAATTCTGATTTGATGTCTTTTTAGAAAAAAGAACGGTTGGGCTCTCTTTAACAGATAACTCATAAAGTTTCCTTCGGCAAATACTAGATAGCGCTGTGATTGCATTCGTAACCGTATACGTCAGTCGTTAAGAATCCACGGATGAAAACTCAATGAGTAGAGTGGTTTATTGAAACAAAATCAGACACGCAAGTTCGATGCAATTGTAGATCTCTGTACAACTTAGAGCCACCTTTTAGAACAAATGTATCGTTTACGGTATGATAAATTTAAAAAAACTGACACTGGTGAACGTAAGAAGAATGCAGACAGGCATTTTTCTTCATGAAGAATGTTTCTTCATGAAACATCAGATGAAAAAAAATGGAGATAATTCTTCAGTATTTTGTTCGCAGCCCTGAGTAGTCAACTCGGATTAAAGCGCGCAAGTTAAATCTTCGATCTACCATTCATGATGTTTTGAAGAAACGATTAAAATTGCGTCCTTATAAATTACAAATATTCCAGCACATTACACCACAAGATCACACTGCTAGAAAAGATTTTGTTGTGGAAACGATTGAAAGAATTGAAAGTTATGATTGTTACCTTAAAAAAGTTATGTTCTCAGGCGAGGCTACATTTCACATTTCTACGTAGAAACGTGAACCCTCAGAACGTTGTAATATACCGTTCAGAGAACCCACATGTTATATTTGACCGTATTAGAGATAGCCCAAAAATTAATGTTTGGTGCGGACTGCTTCACTATTGTGTGATTGGACCATTTTTCTTTGCGGAATTGGCAGTTAACGCAAATATTTATCTGAACTTGTTAGCAGGATTTGTTCACCTTCAGCTTGAAGAGCTACAATCCAAAAACATATTCCAATAAGATTTAGCGGCGCCACGTTGGGGTTTATTAATGAGTGAATCAGCAAAATATTCCGAAATAGTTTTTGATTGGACGTGATTGATCGATTGATTGACCCGCCTCGATCACCGGATATAACTCCATGTGATTTTTTCCTTGGGGTTTCATCAAAGATATTGTATATAAAACTCGTGTGTTGAATATAGTTAACCTTAAGGGAGACGATTTTTAACGCATTTGAACCCATAGATGTGAAGGTGTTACAACGAACATAGCATGACATTGATTATCAGTTGGATGTTTTGCGAATTATTAATGGTGCCCAGGTAAAAAAAAAATTTAAATTTTAATGTTTATAAATTTATACAACCTGTTTTTGTATCTTCATAAATGAATTATTTATGTTCGGATAATTGTCAGACACCGGTATGTCAAGACAGTTGTTTGTTTTTGGCCATTATTACACTGTGAATTCGTATTTTCATTGATAGTTTCATTTAAAATTTTTCAATTAACATTTTTTTTTTTTTGTATTATGTATCAATGAATTCTCGTACTTTTTATTGGGTACTTCTTAATGAAATTTATATTCAATTCTTTTTTTCTCGTCACCAGCCACTATAGAACCACGTTTAATAGTTAATTCCTGGCTGATTTCCTTTTCTTGCAGCTCTCCTTGATTTTCAAGCTATGTTTTTCACTTAATGTTCGTTTTACGTCTGTTGCTTTTCTAGAAAATCCTCTTCTTCAGTCTGTTTTCATTCATTCCAGCCAAGTGCGCGTAGAAGGCTTTTCGAGTGGCATCTGCGATTCCGACTACAGGGAGAAAAATTTCTTCGTTCTTATGCAACCTCCAACCGTCATTAGTTTTTCGTGATCCGAATATTTTACTTTCAGCCAACTCCGATTTATCAATCTCTCGGTTTAAAGTTACGCACACTGTAGCATACAGCACTGCAGAACTACTACTGTGGTGTAATGTCAAATTTTTCCCATCCTTGATATCCCATTTTTGTTATGAGGCGTAGGTCTTCTGAAGTTTATTGATTCTAGCCTTATTTGCTTCTCTGTGTTACCCATTTGGTTGTATTACTTCGCCATGATATTTGAATTTCCCCGATTTGCTAATTCTTCCAAGGTTTGTCACAAAATACTTTGTGAATACTTAATGTTGGTCACGTACTCAGTTTTATCGATTGATATCCTTAGACCTTATTTTGTTTTATTTTATAGCATTTACACTTTTTTGCTGCGTGTAATTTAGTATTATCATGTTTGATTTTTTCTTTCCATTACTTTACGTTTCTTTTCTTTTTCACCTAACTAAAATTGTTAATATCTCCCTGTCCCTCCCAATATCTCCCAGGGAGATATTGTTAATATCTCCCTGTAAAATTGTAGTATATTTCCCTGTCCAGCAGTTCATAATTTCTTGATTTTTTTTTCCTTTTTTATTAATTTTTTTCATTTTAATATTAGTATTCAGTCTAATCATATTTTAGGCCCTATTTCGTAGTTTACGTTTTGGAGTAAGAATTTTCTGGCATTTCTCCATTATTCTCTCTTATAATATAACCTTAATGGCTTAAACGCCTACTCATTTTCCTAAGCACTCTTAATCTTGCACTTACAGCTTAGTTACCATTAAACATAAGTTTAAAATTAAATAATTTATATTTGAAACAATTAAAATGTTTACGCTGAAAAAAAAATTGCTGTCCGAGGAATTCATACTTCCCCCTAATAACGTACAGTATTTCTGTAAAATTTGTATTGTATTAAAAAATAAATTTAATCAAATCAGTTGTAATTTTAAGAACACCTTATTCTTCTTTTCAGGTTTCAAGATAGTTTAGAGATTTTAGTGTGAAAAGAAGTAGGCCTACTATTTTTATCAATAATTAATTTTGTTCATTCATTCTTTTTAAAATTACGTTTAGGTTACAGCGCGTTTTTACTTTTAGAGTTCCCTAACATCTAGATGAAATTTTTAACGTGTGAAAAATGAGATCTGAACATTACTGGTATTCCAACCTGAAAACGTTTATAGTTTTCATTGAAATTTATGTTTTTTACCGATTCAAATTTATTATTAGATTATTTAATAATTTCCATTCTAATTGTCTTACCTCCTACATTGTCGTATTTGATATCAATAAATACTGTATATCTATTAATAAAGGATAATCTACATTCCGATTTATTTTATTGTTATTACTCTGGTGGGTAGACTGTAGTACATAGCAAATCTAAATTTCAACCCTCTCGATAAATTTAAATGATTATTCGTTTTGCTTCAGTTTGAATTAAATTCTCCTGTTTCGAAATTATGAGGATCCATCCAAAATAATAATATAAAATTTCCTGTTTTATGATTTATTTATGTAGAATAATTAATATTCTAATATTGAAAATGAAAAAAATTATGATTTTTAACAGGGCGTATAATAAAAGATATTGTAACATTTTTTTACGTAAATTAACTTTAAATCCAATTTTATTGTTCAATGTAAATTTTGGTATTGATAATATAAATAAGTATACGTTTGGTTTTGTCAACTTCAAAAAGGAAATTTTGGGATATTCAAACTCACATTTTGTTATTCATAGAACGGATTATTGGTTGGAATATCAATAGGATTTCATATATAGATAACTCGGTAGACGCGAACCTCCGTACAGCACTCCTGTGCTACGTTATTTAGAATTATAAGTGGGTAACCCGTTTTTTGTGCATCTTATATTGTAGTTTAACTTGAATAGGTCGAAAGGAAAATAATATAATAAAATTGTATGTAGGCGCCATTCTGGTACGTATTTTGTAATAAACTTGTGTACATGAGGTTTTATTTTGCATTAGATATAGGACATTTAGAAAAATATATTCTTTACTATATACACCTTTTTAACAGAATTATATTGCTACTGATTTGGTTGTTAATTTAACTTTTTATTTCTAAATATTTATAAATATTTTACTTATTTTTAATTCCTTTATAATTTTTATTTGTGATGAGATATTTTTCGTAAAATATCAACTTTATTACATATTTTTAATTTATTTCTTTAATAAATGTTCCCGTGATTTGTGGTGGGCATTGCATGTACTTTTCATAGGCTGGAAAAATGTAAACGAGCGAAATAATCTAAATGATATGTTTATTATTTTTAGTAACTAAGTAGGTATGATTAAAACCTGAGCAAAGATTATTCTAATATTTTACACAAGAGAATGAAATTTTCCGTTTTAATTACAAATTGAGAGATTGATATAAACAAGAAACATGTTATACGTTTAAAAAAAACCTGATGACGAGAAATCCCAGAATTACAGCCATTTTTTTATACCTATTTGTATTTATTTGTTTATCGTAGAGCTTACAGTTATTTTTATTATAAAGAACGTTTATTTTAAAGTCCTGTTTCACTCCTGTTTGAGATAACCCAATTAAGAGATAGATTTAGTATTTATTGTTTAAAACAAAATTTATCTGTATTTTAGAATCTTTCAAAATTTTTCCTATAACGATTTCGATATGACAACAAAAAATTAAATTTAACTTTAGCTGTCGTTAAAGATAGAACTGTCTTTTTCTGAACTTTGAATCTAATTAACACTATTATGCTAGTTTACACAGTATAAAAATAGATAACAACGAGATGATAAAAACGTGGTGAAATAAGGAATTAACATTAAAAAGAGTGGGAAAATACATAATTTATTAACAATAAGTACTTCATGAAAGTTTGGAATACGGCACAGGAATTTTACTTGTTTACAAAGCTTTTGCTGTGTAATTTTGTGACGTGTCTTATACTTTCCTAACAGAAAGATGAGATTGTCAGCGTCTTAATAAGAAATTCTTATTCTTTCGAACAGTTTTTCGTCCTTTATAAATTACAGGGCATTTCATAATGTTCTTCGGTGTTTTGAAAATTCATTAACGATAAACTATTTCACTCATAAGAATAAAACAAGTACTGTACGAAAGAGTACTTCAAATAGTTTTTTCCACGTATACTAGGCAGTTAGTAAATCATTTGCTCGCTAGGCGTAGACAGTAGAGAAAATGGCTGCCATGGGAAGCGACAAGTCGTTCTGTATTAGAATTTCAATTGTCAAAGTCAGTAATTTCTGTGCAACGTGCCTTTCGGTTGAAATTTCATAAGGAGCCACCAAGTGACAATTCAATTCGTACATGGTATAAACAATTCAGTGAAACTGTTGTTTGTGCAAGTGAAAATCAACTGGTCGTCCATCAACCTCAGAAGTCAATGTCGAACGTGTGCGTGCAAGTTTCATTCGCAGCCCGTCAAAATCGACTGCGGCTGTAGGCAGACAATTAGGAATTCCGAAAACAACAGTGTGGAGAGTTCTCCGTAAACGTTTATTATGCAAACCGTACCATCTTCAATTAATCCAGCGTCTTTCTGATGGAGATAAAACACGTAGGCTCGATTTTTGTTTACAGTTACAGGAAAAGATGTTGTTAGATGAAGGTTTTCTAAACAAGATAATTTTCAGCGATGAAGCTTCTTTCCATATTAGCGGCAAAGTAAACCGTCATAACGTGCGAGTTTGGGAAATGAAAACCCACACGCTTATGTGAAACACATTCGGGATTCTCCGAAAGTAAACGATTTTTGTGCGATCTCTCGTGAGGAAGTGTATGGGCCGTTCTTTTTTATGGAAACGACAATAACCGGCATGGTATACCTGGATATGTTACAATTATGGTTTATACCTCAGCTACTCAACGACTTCATTTTATAGCAAGATGGTTGTCCTGCCCATTTTCATAACGAGGTTCGACAGTACCTTAACACAACATTACCTCGGCGCTGGATAGGACATGCGTCTGAAGATCAACATTATGCTGTAGCCACCAAGATCACCAGACCTCACGCCATGTGATTTCTTTCTCTGGGGATACGTGAAAGATAAGGTTTTTATCCCACCAATGCCGCACGATATCGCTGGGCTAAGGGATCGGATAATCAATGCAATCAACTCTATCGAAAATGGCATGTTAGAACGAGTTAGGCAAGAGCTAGACTTCCGTGTTGATGTGTGCCGTGTCACCAGAGGAGCACGTATTGAACATTTATAGATTTTAACATAAACTGTTTGAGTCTCTGCATCACCTCGTACAACTTTCATTTAGGTAAGTGAAACACTTTTTTTGTACTGAATTTTTGTAACTCCTAAGAACATTATGAAACGCCCTGTATAATTATACTACGTATCATAAATTTGTCGTTAAAACATATACAAAATCTCACAAAAAAATAAAATCTTACTTTGCTATGCCTATTCAACGTTATTCTGGACTAACGTAAAAATATTCGTAAATCGGAGAATTTTTTATGTGTAATTTGTCTCAGGTTTATTTACTTCAAATAAATTAAATTTTTGAAGACTAACCTACAAAAAAGAGTTTATAATTGTATCATTCTCAATTTTTTTTCAATCGAGAGTCCGTAAGATATAAATAACTCTTCAAATACAATCTTTTTATTTCGTGATGCGTAGGATGGCTGTAGTATACCATAAGCAGTTGTGAATCTTGCATTCGGTTTAAAATAAATCTTCACGAAATAAGAAGAAATAAATCGTTCGTGGGTCTATAGTGGTACTATATCGATATCCTGTTCTGCTACGTTCATGACCTTGTCCTTTTCTCTGGTACTACATACTAAATTGTTGGTGTTCATTTTGTTATATTAAGAGAGATAGAATTCAATACCTTAGTGTCATTTATCCATGTTATTTATATAAATAATGAGGTTTATTATATAAGAAAGCAGTTACTGTTATAAAAACAAAACTTTTTTATTTATTTATTTTTTTATTTTTTTATTTTGTGGACTTTTTTTTGTTAAATGATAATATTGTAAGTAAATTTTAATTGTACGGAAGTGATGACTAGTATTCTATTCTTAGAGTATAAATTCATTTCACTTTCGCTTTTAAGAGTTAAGGGTGAAGCCTTGTATTGAATTATACCACTTCTTTTTTTTCTAAGCCGTGGAATTTTTCCATTGCAGTGAACACTTACCTTCGTTAGTGCTCCTAAGTTTGAAGACGAGTTTCAGAAAAATACGCGCCCTATTTGCTCTTCCCATCGTTTTTCTTTTATCCCCTTTCCTGTTCCTGAATCTTTCCCCCTTCTATCAGCTATTATATGTAGTCTTCGCTTTTCTTGGGGTTAGTTTCTACCCCTCTACAATATGAAGAGATCTTCCATTTTCTTGGATCAGAGTTCCCGTATAAAGCTCTCTCTACCCTCCAATATTTTTGCAATAAAAACTCATGCCCTTTTATTCCTTGTATTTATTGTACGTGATTCTTTACCTCGATCTCAGTATATTCCGTTTATTTTTTCTCACTGTATTCTTTTTTATAACTTGTTCTTTAATTTTTATAATATGTTTCTTAATGAACTATATTCCAACAATCAACCGATCGATGTTAAACAGTTTGAGCTATTTTTTTATTTACAAACTAGCATTCTCGTTGCAGTTTCGCCGCGCTACATGGTTACTTGCGTTTCCCGTTGCGGTTCGGGGATATTTTACCAGTCAGAGCGAAGCGGGCCCTTCCAGTCTAGCCAGTGGACTCAGCCCTCTTGTGTTGATTAAACTCATGCTTGTGAGAATAATGATAAATAAAAATTAAAGCCTGCTCATGTTATAAAAAATATCAGTGAATTGTAATTTCTTCAGAGCAAGAGTTTGGTTAGTACAGGACCACACTAATTGATTTTTAGATTTTCCGTCGCGAACCCACCGGGTTGATCTAGTGGTGAATGCGTCTTCGCAAATTAGCTAATTTCGAAGTCGAGAGTTCCAACGTTCAAATCCTAGTAAAGGCAGTAGTTATTTTTACACGGATCTGAATACTAGATCGTGGATACCGGTGTTCTTTGGTGGTTGGGTTTCATTTAACCATACACCTCAGAAATGGTCGACCTGAAACCAAGAGTCTCAGGTGTACAGGTTGTACACAAGAAATGTACAAGACTACACTTCACTTACACTCACACATATCATCCTCTGAAGTAATACCTGACTGTGATTCCCGGAGGCTAAACAGGAAAAAAAGATTTCTCTTTGCGGCTTCGCTCGCGAAATACATAATCACAATTACAAATATAAATTACCATCACAATGTTATGAAATCTCACAAAGATTGATTCAATAGCATTAGCATAAAACGGCAAAATTATGTTTTTTATCCCTAAAATATTAAAATTAAAAAAATTCGAAAATGTTTTTAGATATTTATCTAAAATAATATTTACAAGCCGAAATCGAGTGAGTATATCTCGTTTAGCATGGTCGGACATTGAGGAAATTTGCAGTTATTTTTCGAATTTTTTTTACCTTTCTTCACACTTTTCAAGGTCTAATTTCAAAAAAATTTGTAACTGATTTTTAGATATTCACATGAAGATTACATACACCAAAAATCTTATTTTGTTAGAATGAAATTAAAAAAAAAGTAAATTTCTCTTTTACTCCATGTTAGTTCTTCAAATTCGGAATTTCAAAAATCTTGCTTAGTGACACTTACACCGTAAGAAGGACCTGTATACAGATTTTTATCAATTTATCTTTTTTTTTTTGCAGAGCGTTGATTATGAATGAATCATGACATGTTATTTTATATATATATAGATTAATGATTCCGGAAGAGCCCATTTTGCCATCACCATTCATACATTGTATAAGGGTATTGTAATCTAATATTTGTAAATGACCTGGCTTTGTTCCAAATCACTCCCGAAAAATCCAAGGCAAGTCTGGTTAAAAAAATTAATAAGTATTCCGTGCCGGTTTTCTCATTTTGCCGCAAAATGAGAACTGAAGTGAAGTTTAACCTCTTACTTGTTATAAATGATACTGTTACGCGTAACCATGTAAAGTTCACTGAAATACAATTGATATTCATTCCTTCAAATCACACTTTCATTATTCAAAACTTTGATCGACAGTACAGAGAACATCATTATTCTCAGAGAGAATCATAATTTTCTAGTGCTTCTTGTATTTCCAAGGTTTAAATAATAATAATAATAGAGGTTTTGTCCGTGATTATTAATAAAGGTAGAGATTATTAATAGAGGTAGTATCCGAGGTTAAAATTATAATAAACACTGAAATAGATAGCGTAAAGCAGTAAATTATTAATACGTACATTCCTTTCCTTGTAAATTTATTTACGTATATAAATAATTTATACTCGTACACTACCTGGAATCAAAAGAAAAAATACAATTTACATAAGAGCTTTAAGTTTTTTTTTAATTTCATCACACACTCCATTTTAATTATTCTTTAACCCTAAAACCTAAAAAAATATTACCTAGCATTTTATTAAAAAAACCTTCTTTTGTGTTATAATTTAATTCTAGTATCAGTTTTTTTCATCAGTGCTATTATTTTTTTTATTTTGATATATACTAATATTTTGATACTGCAATTTTTAAAAATGTTGCTTCAATAATATGTAGTTTAGTTTATCATTACCATTTATCTCTTGTGGTATTTATTTTTCAATATTTGTTCGTAGTAAACGGTGAAAACTGCGCTCATTTATTTTTATGTTCTTTAATTAAAATTATTCATGAACTCCAATTGCTTCAAGCACTTGTATATATTTCTCTACAACCGTTTTTTTTTTCATCGCTTAACGTAAAGTTCTACAGGTTACTTTGTTAAATAATAACACTTTTTTCTCGCTTTTTCCTTAAGCGTATGAATCTCAACTGACAGATAAGAAATATTTACCATTAAATACAGTATAATTGTCCTTTCTGTGAATCTTTTATTCTGTATAGCATGATAAGTGATCTTTAAATAAACATATGTTTTCACTGAAAGTGGTTTATTATTTAAGATTACAATCAAATAAACAACCGCTGTGATTTTACATTTTGTGTACGAAGTTATTTTATTTATTAATGGTAATTATAAGTGAGATCTTGTTAACGAATGGTGTTTAGTTTCATATAGATTTTTAAAGACAATGCATGATTATACGAGATATAGTTAAGATAATATATGTACTCGTGCTTATATAAAATTATTTTTATTTCGCTTTTTAGAAAACTCAAATCTGTAGGCTACGCAGATTTTTTATTCGTAATTTATATTGCATGAACGTTTATGTTTGTAAATTACGAAGAATTGGTTACCTTTTTTGTTGTATATTTTTCATGCAAAAGAATATTTTAATGTATTATTTAAATGTATTTTTATTTGCTCATCGCGATAGCTTTCATGTACCATTTACTGTACTTGAGCGATGAAACTATTTTGATCATGTTTAAAATCTAGATAACTTTTAATTAAAGATATTTATATGATGCCGTTTTTATGTTACTATAAAATGGGTTTTACATTTAATTTTGTAAGGTACTTAGATGGAATTTAATAAGCTATAAAATCTAACAATTCTAAGGGAATCTTAGGGTTTTATTTTTTGATAAAACATTCTGTTCCTTATTCAGAATGGATTATATAATTTGAAAATAATTTTTTTCTCGTTTTAGTTTAGAAAGATTCAAAGTAGCAAAAATTGAAGCGTATAAAAATTATAAACCGCTCGCTTTCAAATTCACATTTCTGAACACTACCTTAAGAACTTGGATATTATTCTTAAGAAGTATCTTTAGATAATTATACAATCCGTTCTTCAGTAGTGTTAACAGTTGCACTGTTAATGACCCTGCTCGACTTAAAAATCTTAGTCGAGTTGTCACTTCCATTGAAGAAGAACCTACATAATTAACTCATAAATTCCTTTAGAAGAAGAAATAATTTGAGAGCGATTCGTTCATAATTTCTGATCACTTTCAAGTTTCATCACGTTTTTTTTTTTTTTAGCTGTAACAATAAAATAAAAATAATAAATAAAAAAAACTAGTACGTAATCCTTTTTAGGACTTTCGACTGAGGGAAAATGATTCCTCTACATTGTATTTATATTTGTACAATTTTATACGAAATTAGTTTAACATTTTTTATATAAACAGGTTGAAAAACTCAAAAATTATATTTTTATCCTATTTGGTTCTAACAGTGAACAGATCTTTTGTTTTTTTTTTGTCTGCAGCCATTTGACTGGTTTGATGCAGCTCTCCAAGATTCCCTATCTAGTGCTAGTCGTTTCATTTCAGTATACATACCCCCTACATCCTACACCCCTAACAATTTGTTTTACATATTCCAAACGTGGCCTGCCTACACAATTTTTTCCTTCTACCTGTCCTTCCAATATTAAAGCGACTATTCCAGGATGCCTTAGTATGTGGCCTATAAGTCTGTCTCTTCTTTTAACTATATTTTTCCAAATGCTTCTTTCTTCATCTATTTGCCGCAATACCTCTTCATTTGTCACTTTATCCACCCATCTGATTTTTAACATTCTCCTATAGCACCACATTTCAAAAGCTTCTAATCTTTTCTTCTCAGATACTCCGATTGTCCAAGCTTCACTTCCATATAAAGCGACACTCCAAACATATACTTTCAAAAATTTTTTCCTGACATTTAAATTAATTTTTGATGTTAACAAATTATATTTCTGACTGAAGGCTCGTTTCGCTTGTGCTATTCGGCATTTTATATCGCTCCTGCTTCGTCCATCTTTAGTAATTCTACTTCCCAAATAACAAAATTCTTCTACCTCCATAATCTTTTCTCCTCCTATTTTCACATTCATTGGTGATCCATCTTTGTTATTTCTACTACATTTCATTACTTTTGTTTTGTTCTTGTTTATTTTCATGCGATAGTTCTGGCGTAGGACTTCATCTATGCCATTCATTGTTTCTTCTAAATCCTTTTTACTCTCGGCTAGAATTACTATATCATCAGCAAATCGTAGCATCTTTATCTTTTCACCTTGTACTGTTACTCCGAATCTAAATTGTTCTTTAACATCATTAACTGCTAGTTCTATGTAAAGATTAAAAAGTAACGAGGATAGGGAACATCCTTGTCGGACTCCCTTTCTTATTACGGCTTCTTTTCATATGTTCTTCGATTATTACTGATGCTGTTTGGTTCCTGTACATGTTAGCAATTGTTCTATCTCTGTATTTGAACCCTAATTTTTTTAAAATGCTGAACATTTTATTCCAGTCTACGTTATCGAATGCCTTTTCTAGGTCTATAAACGCCAAGTATGTTGGTTTGTTTTTCTTTAATCTTTCTTCTACTATTAATCTGAGGCCTAAAATTGCTTCCCTTGTCCCTATACTTTTCATGAAACCAAATTGGTCTTCTCCTAACACTTCTTCCACTCTCCTCTCAATTATTCTGTATAGAATTCTAGTTAAGATTTTAGTTAAGATCTTTTGTTAATCTAGTTAAATTCATTTTGGTGATTAATCAACCAAACTGAAATTTGAAGTAAGATTAAATAATAATACATTTTTCAATTAGAGAACCGAATTTCAGTTTTAATTATAAAATCGAATTTATAGTTTTAATTTGAACTTACTAGTTCCAGTTTGTAGCTGTCTTTGTATTCATTTTTTCGGAAACTACAGAATTTTACAGAAACATTTTATGAATAATAAGATGTATATATTATTCTCAGAATTTTACTTAATCGGTTTAACTAAAACTCTTAATCAGAAATTGAAATATTCTGACGAATGTTAGTCTAGACGATCTCAATAATTTTTTATTTTACATTTTTCTCGATTGTCTTTATTTTTGGTATATTAAATTAGGTGGCATTAGTGTATTGTTTTCCGTTTTGTATTTAAGTAAAAGTAAAAACTGCTTGTATTAGTAGTTTACCACCACTAACGTTTTGTTAGTGGTAGTTTACTTGCGCAAAATAAAATAAAATCTTTGTTTTTGAATAGTAATTGTTTTGTACGCGATTTCATTTACTTCCAGTAATACTTGAGTGTGATTTGTGTATAATATTATTATTCCGGTCAAAAATCAATTCTTCTGTAGGTTTCTGATGACAAAATGTATATTTGTATAGAGAAACATGAAAAGAAATACAAATAACTGAATTGTCGATGTATTTCTTTGATCAATCAAAAAGATTCTTTAGGAATTACCTGCTTCAATTGCGTATAGAGAATTTTTAAAAAATATTCTTTTTTTGCCACTGATAATATTTTATTATCCGCTAAAATTAGAGCTGTAGTAGAAATCCTACAACAGAAATTATTTTTAACTATGTACCAGAAGATAATTGCTACCGTTTCAACATTTGATTTATGAAATCAGGCCTACTTTGAAAGTTTCTATAAGTAGTTATAACATCAGTCATTTTCCTCAGATCGGTGTACAGTCGGACATTTTCGATAGCTATTTTGGAAGTGAATTAGATAGAGATCCTTAGAATCTCGAATAATAAAAAATGTGTATTCTTTCTGCTTATATTATTATTATTATTATTATTATTACCAAAAATTACCAAAGAAAGCATGTGAAACATTTCTTAATCATGTTTAAAATTAGTAAGAAATCTTCTTTTTACGACGTAATATATTTTAATTTCATGCTTTTTTTATTTATCTCTTTCATGTAATAAAAGTAATCGTATTTCACATAATTGAAAACTCTAGATTCATTCCATTAATTTCCTGGGACACCATATAGACATTAAAAAACCAGGTCAAATACCGGGTTTCGAAACATATGATCATTCTTATTTCATAGATATCGAAATAGCGAGATGTCTTGTTGTATAAGAAAGGAATAGCTTTTAATGGCATGTTTATTGTTATAAAAGGGATTAAACGTAGTGACTGGAGTATTTTCTTGTAATTAATGGGATATAAAAGCAGATGTTTATGGCGGTTATTGACCAATTATTCATAAAAGTTCGTGACTAAAGTTACAGTAATCAGTTTTATCTGTGTGTATTTTACGCTACTGTACTATGTTATCTGTGTCTTCTTGACTCATGCGCGGAATTATTACATAAAATTTTACGTAAAATTACAGTTGAGTCAATCCTTATTATTCTCTTTACAATCATGTAATTTATGTTAATTATTACTGCAGTAATTTGTCTTGCTTACTGTATGGTTGGTTGGTAGATTATCAATTTATACATCAGATCTGCTACGTTCAAAGAAAAATGACTGTATCTCGAATACGCGCGAATTTTTATATACCTACTATTTAAAAACATGCTTTTTTTGAAAACCAGCGCTTTCTGTTAGACGTAAAGCAACACACGCTATACTAAATATTTTATTATTCCATTTCAATGTTTGCGATATGTGTGTCCGCTATAGACTAAAAAACTACTTAACCGATTTACGCGCGGGGAAAACGGGAGAAAAGGAAATGGAAATGGGAAAGGATAAAACAGTAAAGGGGAAAAGGGGAAAGATAAATGGGGGAAGGAATTGGGAAAATGGAAGAAAGGGGGAAAATACCGAAAAGGAAGGGGGAACTAGAGGAAAGAGAAAGGTAATATGGTAAAAGGAAAATAAGGAAAAGAAGAAAAAGGAAAGGGAGAAAGGGAATAGGGAGAAAGAGTAAAAGGGAAAGGTTAAATTTTGTGAAATTCCGTAATGATCATTTTGTTAATGTTTTATCAAACTTTCAATTGTCTTCATTTAATCTATATATATATATATATATATATACTCAAATCCAGCAATAATGAAGCTTTGCCGGGTCTGCTAGTTTATAAATAATGAAAGAAAGAATAACATTAATTAGCTATACTCGTATAACATGATTTTTTTCGCTGCCCCTCTGCAAGGCTATATCAGTCTCATTTAATTTTTATCATTCTTCCTTTTGATTGTAGTTTCGTTGGTAATAAGTGCGATAATTTCTTTATCGTTGAATAGGCGAATATTACTTCATTTTTTTATTTGTATTAAACGAAATTTTCTGTTATGTTTTCATACGCTTCGACTTCAATTATTATTACTATTTTGTCGTCGAATGGTGCTTCTGAGGTGTCACTTGAATGTTTTTTTCTTGCTTGTCATATTTTGAAAAAAGGTTTTCTGTTAAAAATATTAACTAAAATAAAATACTTACATAAGTTTAAATTAACGGGGAACCTCTTTCTTATAGTTATCGTACAATTATTTCTGTAATTTTTATTGTAATTTAATTACTTTCGTTACTTTCTTGCGTTATTCTTTGTTTGACGGTAGTCAGTGATGTTTAATAGTCGCTGGGATTTCTATGAAATAAACATTCTTAACATGTACCGCTTTTGGAACTCCGTTAAATAAGAATCAAGATTATGCAAATTTGTAAGGAGGAGAATGTTAAATTTTATCTCTGCATATATTCCACTCTTGTGAAAACACCCATCCGGCCTTATAGTTCGTCTCAGTTATGTACTTTCATCGACCTACGACGAAATTATCCCTCCAACAGTTTGAAAGTCCCATTCTGTTATTTTGTTTAATAATGTCTTTCTCTTTTACTTATCCTAGTTCAAGAGCGATATTGTTTCCAGCTTCCGGTAGCACCATCTAATAATTAAATAATCAATTTTTATGTTATCCTTTTACTCCAGCAGCGATTGAAAAGAATAGCATAAATTGTGAAGTCAATCAGTTGATTGACTTCAACTCCTTTTCCTACTCGCATTTTATAAGGCAAGACCGCAGTTTACAGCGTCGGTATTCTTTTGCCGATGTACGGCTTTATTTTGTTTCAATAATTTTTATTTTACAAAACAATTCCCTTGCCAACACCTTGTCGAAACAGAATTTAAGTTTTTTTACAGCAGAAAAAAATGATATATTCATACATACGATACGGTAGACAAAACTAAACATGTTGACTGACGGTAGTGATGAGGCATGGGGACTCTCGGAACCCCGAGCGAAGAAGACCGAGTCCCGGCGGGGATGCCCCACTCGGGGTGTCCCTGTTAGAGAAACTGGCATAAAGACCGAGTCCCGGCTTCCGAAGTGGGGACCCAGGGATGGCATAGCCGGGCCTGGTGGATCCTACTCTGAGGGTTTGAAGCGATCGCAAAGTGTGACCGGCGGGCCGAGACGTGGAGGCCCGTTAGAGTAAAGGATACTCTCCTAGGCTGTGTAATACTTAACTGCAGTATCCGGCCCGGTGGAGAAGACAAAGAGAAAGAAAAACATGTTAACTGAATTATACGTTGTTATTATGGATGATAATCATATAAATAATTTACGATAACTGCAAAGGAAACCAGACGAATATAATAAAGATATTACTAGGTTATACAGTACGTAATCCGTAGTACAAAGTTTTACGTCTGTTTACCGCGTTAATATTACATAACCTAATGGCCATCTGATTCATAAATACCAAAACTGTTTTGTCCCACAGTGTTTTTAAAACGGGCTACGTGCGCTTATTGGGGCCAACTCATCATCCGGTCTTTGTAATCATTCGAGTATATCTGTACGTAAACAGTATTTTAAAGTACGAGTATAGGTGTTTTTCTGTTTCGAAACTGCCTACTAGGAACCACGCCAAATCATTTTTTTTTGCTTCTTTTCCACATTTTCTTAGAGTATATCCGTTTTTCTTTTGCTGTCCATTTTCTTCTAGAACTCTTTCTTTCTTAATCTACAAATCCTTTGAGTTACAATTTATAATATAAGTTATTTCTCTAAACTTCATTCTGTCCAAATAATCCTTTTTTTATTTACTTTTTAAATGTTTAAATTTAGGTATTTATTACGTACATATTTTAGGATATAAGTCCATTGATTTTTATTCCATAAGGTTAATATAGTATTGAAACCGAGAACTTGATTTAGAGATCTCCATTAACAGGAGTTTAATGTAAAGTACAGTCTTGGTGCCATTTATAAAGCAAAACGATAAACGTTTGACTGAGTAAAATGACGTAATGTTAAATGTAACTTTTTCATTCCATTTTTCCCCCTTTCTTTTTATAATATGAAAGCTGATGTTTTCAGTTAGAAATATACACCGCTATATGATGTAAAGGTTTCCAACATTTGCAGATTTTAATTTTAGCTTGTTACCATCATCCTCCGGCCAAATTGAATAATTCCCATTGTTTTAACAGTTCATTTGCTGTTACGAAATATTCTACACGATCCGCCTCGTGTTTCTATTTGTTATATTTATTCAATAGTATAATACATTTTAAATCGGTATTATTTTAATAAATAAAACTTTAATTAAGTTTTTTTCCAAATTGAGGAGTTAATTATTGTCGGGTTAAATTACTGAAACGGAAATTGCTCTAACAAATAGTTTTGTTTAACGTAAATTAGCTAAAAGATTACTTTATAAATTAATGTTGTACTTTTAAAATAATTAATAATGCCAAGATCTGTGTTTGTTATTATATTTTATGAATGCTTGATTACATTTATTAATTTTTAAACGTTTTCTTAATTTAAGAAAAGTAATATTTGAATGCATATATGTTATCAGGCAATATGAACTTTACCTAGAAGTATAATAACTTACAAGAAACTTAATTTTCTGTTGGATGATTTATATTACAACGTACAAACGAAAACAGAAAAATTAAATTTTTTTCCGTATTCATATAGAATAAATATTCATAAACTAAATATAATTTTTTTTCACCTTTTATTTACATTTATTTTTTGTGCTCTATATAAACAAAGTTTTATACACAAAAACTAGCACAAGCTAGTTTTTGTGTTGTTTTTTCAAATACAAGAGTAACTTGTAGTACGCCCATTATTTCTTGCATCTGTAATTACGATTAATTAAATTTTTTTGTATAAGAATTATTAATTTTATTTACAAGCAGTCGTCAGCGTTTTCAAATTTTTCCATTCCCTAAAAAAATATGTCAGTGTTGAAACATTTTTGTATAATTTATTTAATACTTTTTATAAGTATGTAATACTTGTGTGTGTGTGTGTGTGTGTGTGCGCGCGCGCGATATATCCCCTGAACATCTGTATATAATAAATATACATACATATGTTCAGGGGATGTTCATTTTAGATGTGCCACCATTACAATCTTTGAAACTGTAAGAGCTAAAATGAGGAACTTTACTTATTTTTCCCTAAGCGTTAAAAAATACGGTATTCGCATTTTTCAGTTCACTTCCAGTTTTCCAATATAACGGTCAACTTTATTTTATTAAACCTGGTCTGCTATTGGAGCTATATAAATATACGTAGCAGCAAAAAAAATACGTTAGAATAAAAAAGTTTTTTCCTATTAGAAATTTATATAAAAATTGGTTTTCACCTTTGTTAGTTTCTTACTGGTTACATTTACTTTAAATATAAAAGATTAAATAGTTTTAAAATAATTTTTGCTATTGAAAAGAAGTTACTATTTAAAACAATAAAGTTCACTGCCGTATTGAAAAAAAATGGAAATCAATTAAAAAATGTTAGAACTGAAATTTTAATGTTTAGTGTAAAATAAATGAAATTCTTCATTTAAAGATTTTTTATAGATTTTATAGGTTCGGTAATCCTAGTGAATTTTAAATGAACACTGCATATTTAATTATAATTTTAATGATAATTGGCTCTCGCCAATTATAAATCACTTAAAATATAATATATATATATACACGCGCGCGTATGTATATATATATATATATATATATGTATACATATATATATACATATGTATACAATATACATTGTATATATATTATACAATATATTATATATATTATATATTATACATATATATTATACAATATACATTATATATATATAATGTATATATATATATACATAAGCGCGCGTGCGTGCGTGTAGCTTGTAGCGTGTAGCTAAATTTGGGAACGATTAAAAATTCTTTTAAATAATAATGTTATTATACTTTTCATTTTAAAAATGTTATAATTAATTTCTTTCAGTGTTGTAGAACAAAGATTTTTGTTTCTTTACAATTACGAGTGTAATCTGACATTCTCTAATTAAAAGAAACAGTACTTTTACTTGTTCCCTCTCCCTTATTTACTGTATTTTCCTTCGTCCCTATTTTTTGTATCACTTGTTTTTTCTGTATTTGTTTTCTTTGCTTCTATTCTTCTTTGTAAATTTTTAAACAATAATTGCGGTTTAAATGAAATTATAAAATAATTTTTTTTAGAAAATTATACTTTGCTCTTTATGTATGTATGTATGTATGTATGTATGTATTATTATTATTATTATTATTATTATTATTATTATTGTACGTGTAAAGGTGACGGTATTTGAAATAAGTAAATTATTTCGTTAAGAGCTTTATTTAATAATGTGATCTGTGTCATCCTTCAGAAATTTTAAAATTTCCATTGTGTAATAAGTGGTCTATTTGGTAGAAGTTAAAAATATAATTTCCGCATTCAATTTATAATTTCATTCTATTCTATTAAGTGTTCATTAATATATATTACATCCTTTTTCTAGTAATAGAATTGCTAAAGTATTTTTATAAATGTAATAATGTATCATTTTTATTATATACAAATAGATAGTATAATATTCTACCTTTACCATTTTGTATAAATTCGTTCCAGAAAGAAGATGATACAACAATAGAAAAAGGAATCAATACAATTGTAAAACAATTGTATGTGCTCTATTTGTCAAGCGTAAAACTTATATTAACATCGCGGTGTTGAATCCGTTTCTGTTTGAAAAGTTTCATAACTTGTGTAGTTTTCTGTATTGCATATTCTACTAATTATTATCTAGTTGTAGAATTGTCATCAAGATCTAATTATTTGAAATATATGTTATTTATTAAACTTGTATTTGTTAACTGTCTGAAACCGAGTAACTTTACTAATTAGATTTATCAGGAACGGAAGTTTTATCAGTATTAAAGTTTTCCGTAATTGACCTCTGTTTACTTACTTTAAATCAGTTAAATTCTATTATTAAATTATTAAATAAAATAGAAAGGATTATATGTGTCTAGTAAAACTTCTTAAAATGTGTAGTTCATCTGATTAAATGCTACGTAATTAATTACGAGAGTTCATGTAGTTATGTAAATATACGCTCTGAAAAATTTAATTGATCGGGAGTCAGTAGAGCCTGAATTAATGTAATTTTAATATCATTTTTTTAAAGGTAAGAGTAATAAAATGTAAAGAGCATATTAATACTATTAATGAGAATTTTAATGACTGCTGTAATTTTTGTGTTCAGAAATTCTGATATTTGGTTAAATAATATAAATATATTAGACTCACTTTTAGTTTTTTAATACGTAACGTTTGGTTTTTAAAGCCAAACTTAACGTTTTTTGTTTTGTAAAAACATACTTTTCTTCTGTAATACAATTTAAAAATACATTTCCATGAAATTTTGAATTTAAATATTTTAAAGAGAATTGTTTTTGTTGTCTTATTCAAGTATAAAATAGCACTATCCATTTCTACAAAACAGAACTGTTTTCGTTTAATTTCAGACAGTGCTTCGGCGTAGAAGAATAGCCTTATTATGCTTCCTTCGCCACCTTTAAAAATTACTCGTTTAAAAAATGTCGTTTATATCGATTTATATAACTAAAATTAAAAGATTTTCTTTTACAAAATTAATCTTACTATGTCCGTGAATTTTTAGATAATATTAATTTTAAATAAACGAGTGCGTGGGTGCAAAATAAATGTGTACGCAATTTACGCAGATGATAACATTTTTTATTAATAAGAAATATGAACTTACAATGAAATTGTTAGAGAGAGAGAGAAAGAGAGATTACCGAACACGATTGTTAGTATCTATATATAGCACGCAGTTGGCACAGTGGGGAAATAAGATGACGCGTGACGCTTTTTCGTGACGCTCGTTTTTTCTCAGTTGACTCCCCATCCCGAAGTCTGCGTTAAGAAGCTTCGCTTCAAAAATTCTAAATTTTAAGTATCTTCGTTTAAAATGTACACATATATATTTCATTTATTTATTTTCGAACGCTAACGTGAACTTAACATATGTGTGTATAAATATATATATATATACACGCACATTTTTTTAAAAATAGTTGTGTATTTTGTGATGCTGCTCTATTAAAGGTTTTCATATATCAGTAATCTTCTACGCAATGAAAGTCTGGCTGATTGGTTTATATCTCAGCTGATATTTTCACACACTATACATGTCCGGGAATGAGGACTTCAAAAAGAAGCCTGGCCTTGTCCTTTAAGTGACTGTATTGTCTGGAGAGAATCAAATTTTGTTGTAAAAATGTATTTTAGCCGTCCGAAATGTACAAGCGCGTACAAACACACACACACACACACACACACACACACACACACACACACACACGCACGCATGCATGCATGCATGCATGTATCCTAAGGACGCAAATACTGTAGATCCAGTGCATTTTGATTTGATTCCGTTGAGATAAACGTCTGTAAACCGATTTGATATTTGTTTTCTAGTTCCTGGACATACACAGTAAGTCTAATTATTGAAGTAATTATTAAGTAAAGTCAGGCATCTCAAAAAAAAATCCGTGGTATAAAATTATAAATAAATAAAAATAAAAGCGAACTTGGATGTAAATTGTTAGAATTGTATGACTTTAAAATAAATTTAAAAAAATATTTTCTGTTTTTACAGACTTCAATACCTGAATATCTTTGTAAAATTAATTATAAAAATAATAACGTTATGTTTTAAGTTTTGAAAACAGACTTAAAAAACTTTTCAGATCACAGAAAATTTGAGGAATATTTAAATAAAGAAGACTGAAAGAATCGTGTATTTTAACTAACAAATCCTTTTTTCTGTTTCTTTCTATTTACTTACTATTATTATTACTGTTATTATTATTTTTCACTTAACAGTAAAAGTAAACAAAATCCTCTCTTGAGTGTCATCGTGCAACTTATTGGCTGAAATTTGGTTCTCTCGAAACGCATTGGGGACATACTCACATACGGGTCAAAATCAGAGCCATTTTTGAAAGATCGATCTTTTCTTTTTGAATTCATTTACATATGTAAATTTTAGAACGAGGATTTTAGATTGCAAAAATAACCGCCAGGATTCTAGATAAAATTAGCAATTGAAATATGTGTATTTGTAGCACAAAATATTTATTTACAATTGTGTAGTCTGTGATATAATCTACAAGAATTTTTTTTTTTTAGATTATATCATAATCTTTGATTTTTCCGCAGTTAAAGCTACCCTTGAAAGAAAATCTCAGTCCAAACAAATGCCAAAAATGAACTGAAGAACTTCATACATTGCAAACGTTTCAGCGAATTAGCTGTTGTAGTAAATGCAAAATTGAAATACAACTTAAAAGTTTTTTTTTTTGAGACGAACAAAAAGATGAAACCGAGAAATTTTTTTTTCACATCTTTCTTAATATACTTTTACATAAACGCACTCGGGAACAAAATACGAGATATATTTCTACGTGTGGTTACTTAGAAATGTGTTAAAATTTACTCGTTAGCTGAATTGTTCTGTATTTTGTTTGATTAAGTTTACTTGTTCGTAAACCACATCCTAGATTTAGATTTATATTTCTCCGTTTAAATTTCTACATTAAAAAACCAGTACTGGTTTTTTTATAATATTTATTTTAAATTAAAAATTTCAAATCCTAAATTAGTGAAACGAGTAAGTTTATTTCTCGTAGTACAAGGAGAACGTATTAAGAATTAAAAGTTAAGCTTAGTAAACTCTGGATCTTTACGGTTGTAGTATTGATTATAACTTGTCAGCAGTTCCGTTTCTAAAAGGATGTGTGTGATTCTTTTGGCTCAGATCCAGAACAGTTTCAACGCTGTTTTTCCGTATCGTCAAAAATCGTTTTCTTCCTTTTCTATACCTCCCGTTACTTGTTTCAGCTTTAATTCGTGATTTTTAGTATAGAACATTTTCGTATTATTAGATTGATCTTTTCTTAAGATATTACCTAATTTAGAAGTGACAATCTTAACTAAATTATTATAACCTCAATAATCTAACTAATTTATTGATATAATTAATTTCTGTAAAGTCAATTTTATCTCTGTAAAATACATCTTAAACATTTTTATTAAGTAATCTTAATATTATAAATCAAAAATGTAAAAGATTTAAGTACTTGTAACCGTTAATTAAAGTAATATGAGTAGCAAAGTTTAGAAGTAGCGTACGTGTAACAGTCTAAATAGTACGTGCATTCTGTTCGGTGTTTCATGTTCTAGTTAAGTAGTAACTAATGGTGCCGTATCGCTGTCTGTTTCTAATAGAACTTTGTGTAGCTTTTTCGTTTAATAGCTTTGTGCTGTTACTTTGTTGCCTTTATGTAAATATAATAACCTGTACGATAATACTTGGTGTAAAAAAATAAACATAAATAATAATTCAAAGATGAAGATATGAGTATCATTTTTCTTAATAATTTTTATGAAATTTTTATTATTATCTCGAGGATAAAGACGTTATTTATCCAACTGATTAGTGGATTTAATATAATAAATTATAGCAAAGTTCTTATGTACATATTTTTGAACTGTGGAGTTAAATAGAGATTTAGCTTTACTTTTTATCGTTAGAGAATTTGTAAAATTATCATTTTTTTTTATTTTGGCACCCTATTGTTACTTTCAACTTTTATGAAAAAACAAAAAAATGGGGTATATCACAAAAAAATCATATTCTCATCTTCTTACTTCCTTGTACGAAGTAAAGGAATATTGTGATCGCGAATCCATTTTGACTAGTTTCGGTGTGACATCTGTACGTACGTATGTGCGTATGTATCTCGAAAATTTTGGATTTAGGACTATTGTAACATCTAGTTGTGCACCTTCCCTTAGACTGCAATCTACTGAACCAAAGTGTCTAAAAAATCCCAAAATCCCCAAAAATTCGAATTTTGGACTGTAGTAATAAGCCCTCACTGAGAGATTTTCAACGATATATCATAAGTGGTACTTATTTTCATTGGTTCCAGAGTTATAGCCAAATGAAGCTTTAATTAATGAAATATTTGGATCTTACAAGGGAAGGCACATCGATTCGAATAAGAATTCATCTCCTTTTTTAATTTCAATATATTTATAATTATTTACCCGTCATTGTAAAAAAATGTTTTCAATAAATAATAATTATTCAATAATGACAATTTTGAAAAAATTAGAAGTTATTAGTGAAATAAAATGTTATGTACTTTTAAAAATGTCTCTCACCCACTCATTCTTTCTCTCTCACTCTCTCTTACTCACTCCCTCCCCCTCGCTCTATCTCTGTCTTGATGAAATGATGGAACTCACTGGTCATAACAACAAATACATACGTCATTCCGTTGTTGTCAGATAGAACTACCACGCTGTCGGCAACCGTAGTCGTTGAATAACTACTGTGTGGTAGTGTCTGTGTTGTATTTAACTCTTCCTGCATTTGTATAGCATTTTTATCAATAATATAAAACAGTACTTTTAAGTACTATTACTGTCAGAAATTATACTAATCTGTATGTACAACTGTACGTTTTCTACAAAGTATTTTTATGTTGTATTATTAGTAATACGGTAGAAAGTATATAATATCTTTCAAGAATCATTAGTTAGCCGTTGGTTTTAGCGATCATTGTCATGCGATGACTTCAAAAAGAGGTAGGCCTATCGCTCACCCTGTTCGTGAAAGGGCAGTTTTGTGGTCGGGGCGTAACGGTTCATAGCCAAGCGTGGTAAATGGTGTGCAGTGTGAGAAAGATTTTTGAGAAAGAATCAAAAGTATTTTAGAAAAGAGTGAACCTTTAATGTTTTAGAAAGTTAGAGAACGTACTGCTGCTCTTAAAATCAGTAAGAATACAGTTTCCAATATTACTAAAAATAAGTCTTTAACTGTGCAGAAAGGTTATCCAAATTATCAACACCGGGCAAACAACGACCAAGAGATTCTCCAGTAACCGATTTAGATACGTTTACAGCTGTTGCCATTCGCCGGCACATTTACTATTCGAAGAAAAAACATCCAGCAACTAAGAAGTTTATTAGTTTCTCTTCGGGAGGCTGAGTTATTTTACGGAAAATACTCGTGTTTACTAAAAGTATTGCATAATATCGGCTTGAGTACCTAAAAATTAATGGCCGGAAAATTTTACTCGAATGAGATGTTGTCGCTCATCGCAGTATTTTTCTGAAGTAGATGAAGACTGTTAATTTTAATTAAATTGTTTAGTTACCCCGAACTTGAGTTAATGCTAACCGTTCAAACCCAAAAGCGCGGACTGATGAATGGCTTGAAGGTACTATGCCTGTGCCTATATGATGAAGTGGAAGATTAATTGTCTGTCATGTCGGAACTGTTGACGGCTTTATGAATGAAGCGCTATTAATGTTCAGATCAAAGAAAACGAACGACTACCAAGAGGACATAAGTCCTCTTGGTAAAAACGTTTACAAAATCGTTCAAAGAAATGCTTTTGAAAAACGTTAAACGGAGTAGCATCACAGTAATGGATATCGCTTCATATCACTCGGTGCAATTGGATAAAGCACCAACTAACGTTAATGGGAAACATGAGTTGATCGATTGGCTTGTTTCATGTAGGGGGGGGGGGGGTCCAATGCAGACCATTCAATGACCAAAGGACAATTTTTGGAAATTATTCAGGCAAAAAACCTTTAAGACCTATCTATGAAATAGCAAAAGAAGCAGGCCACAAAGTCATCCGATTGCCTACCTGTCATTGTCACATCAATGCTATTAAAGTTGTGTGGAATCACGTCAAAATATATGTAAAAAATAATAATAAAAATTTACAATGACGGAAACAGAAGAAATTACATCGCAAGAAATAAATAGCGTACCCGTCAAGACTGGAAAAAACCGGTGCAACATGTTAGAAGAGTTATATATGAAGACATAGAACGAGAAATTCCCTTGGACGTAGACAATTTAATTAAAAGTTTAGAAGAATTATCTGGTTCATCTTCCAGTTCCGATAGCGGCTCTTGACAAAAGATGACAAAACGGACGGAATTCAACCGTTTTGTGATGAATAACACCACAGTATTTATTTATAATAATTATTCTTATTGTACGGTAGTTGTTTACCCAAATTTAAATAATATATTGCAGCGATTATTATAATATTAATAAGTAATGTAAAAGTAAATTAAGCACATTGTAGTCTACAGTAAATAATTGTAAAAAAATGTAATAAGCCTAAAATAAAAATAAAAAATTAAATTAAAAATGATATTTCGGGGAAATTGCTGACACTTAACTTTCAGAGAAAATAATTGGTAGGTCGATGGCAACGTGCGAGTGAGAGGGATTAGAAAAAGGTAATGAGAAAGAGAAGGTCAGGTACGTTTGGCAGCATTAGACACGTCGCTTTCCTACCGACAGCCGCACGTGGCTACGATACATTAACCGCCAGAACCAAACTCTAAATAACATCATTATAGAAGTTTTAATTGTAAAGACATTCTGTGGGAAATTTTTTTTAGATTTTACTATAAATTCCATTTACTCATATAAAATTATATTATAAAATATTTGTTCAACTATCGTCAATACTTTATTAAAAATTACAGAAATATGAAAGTTTAACAAGTAATCTTGTACTAATCGCCCCTTATTTAAACCGATAACAACCTTTTAACTTGTAAACATTGTACTTAAGAATTCATACTGCTGCCAAGCTGTTGTTTATGCTAGGGCAAAAGAGTTTGTGTGGGCCATGTCGGCACTGAATTCACTACGTAAACCTCACGTAATTTATTTTTTTAAAATTCTGTTTTTGTTACACTTTGTGGTATCCTTGAAATTCTGTTCGTTACGCTTTAGTTAGTTCTGTTGTAGTTAACTTTTATTTGAATTATTAAGTTTTTTTTTTGTTGAAAAAAAGTATTGTAAAACAAATTATTAAAGAAGATACTTGACCTTATCGCTGTAGCGTCTTAGAAACATTTTATTAAATTATTATTGCTGTTTTATTAAAGTACAGTACTTATTTTTCGGGTTTTAAAGTTAACTCACCGGTTGGTCTAGCGGTGAACGCGTCTTCCCAAATCAGCTGATTTGAAAGTCGAGTGTTCCAGCGTTCAAGTCCTAGAAAAGTCAGTTATTTTTATACGGATTTGAATACTAGATCGTGGATTACGGTGTTCTTTGGCGGTTAGGTTTCAATTAACCACACACCTCAGGAATGATCGAACTGAGACTGTACAAGACTACGCTTCATTTACGCTCGTACATATCATCCTCTGAAGTAATATCTGAACGTTAATTCACGGAACAGTAAAAAGAAAGAAAAGGTTTTAAAGTTAAAACGATTGTTTTAAAGTAAATTCTAATAGACCATATAAGTGACAATTAATTCGTGTTGGAACTTTCAATATCGATCATTGTATTTTCCTTATACCATTTTGTGTTATAGTAAAATACAGCGGCTGGGACTTAATAATGTTTCATAATGGACACTAATGCATTTTAATTTTTTATGACCTCGTAGATATGTGTTCTTAATTCTGGTTTAGTTTTATCAAATTACTTTGGAAAAATTGCAGTGGAAATATTTTTAATTATTGTAATTATTTCAGATAAGACAAAATATTTTGTGCTGACAAACGTTGTTCTGCACTAGTGCGCTAACGCATCTGTATTACATCTTTCAATTCTGTTAGCTATTTTATATAAAAATTATGTCCGATTTAAAGTTGTAATAATCCGCATAAATTATGTATTGCATAATTATGGGTGAAATTTTTTCGTTAAAGTTTTCATTTGAAACGTTTTTGTAAAAATCCACTTTTTACTCATGTTTATTTAAATTAAATTTTCTGTTTTTTATTACATAAGCTTATACCTGAAGCAAAAACAACATCCATGTATGGAACAGATATACTGGCATTTCGTTTCTGTATCGTCATCGCGATACAAACTGCGCGATTTGTCACGCAAGTATTACATTGTAATTTATGTTAAATATTGCAATTTAATTGTTAATTAATTATATAGGTCCCAGGTTTGTCGTAGAAAATAATCGTACCAAAGATTTCTTGCCGATCGTTATCGATACCTCTGTGTTTTTTTTAAACCAATCGTTTATTTATTTTTATTTTAATGCCTGATGAAAATAATATTTGCGTTCCTTTATAGATAAATTTGTCTATTCAGACGATAAGAAATATTCGTTCATTTCTTTGTCATTTTTCTTAATTGTAATTTTCTTTATATTTAAAAGCTATTAAGACAATGTGAGTTGTAAAAAATACGGGATATGTTTTGAGCTGTATTAAATTTTAACCGTCGTTTCGAAAATGCGAGTTATTTAATCTTTATAAATTTAGATTTATAAAATTATCACCCTGAATTAATTATGCCGAGAAAATACAGTTTTTTGAAATGCGTAAAAATATTAAACGTACCCAGTTTTATAATCATATCGTTACGTATATATACAATGAAGAATCAAGAAACAGATTTTTTTTTCATTGCTGTACTGGGCTCTATTTTATTATTTTTAATTCTCACAGAAAGTTATAAATGAGAAACTAGGTACTTGAAACTTTGTTTGAAGAAGCAAATTTTTAAAATTATTTGATGAAAATACTTTTTTCTCATCAAAGAATTTTTTTGTTGTTTGTTAACGCTACTTGACAGAGAAGTTTGAAATTTTTTTATATTTTCAGTATTAATACAGTTTTTCCTTTTATCAGTGTATTAAAGGGAACGGTTCATAAATGAAAAAAATTTCTTAACGTTTGTATTTCAGTTCTGTTTGAAGCGATGCATTTATATACTGTTAAGGTTTTTATTTTTTTAAAGTTTAGTTCTGTGAGTAAATTTAAAATGAATAATATTAAAATTTTAAGGATTTTATACGCTTTATAATTATAATGTGCATTATGTAAAAACCATTTTAATAAATTACCTTCTTTGATAGTACAAAATATAATTCTACAGATACAACTTAAAATGCCTCAAAAATTTATTCAAAGAAAGATAAAAATAATTCATAACGTGTAACAAGTAATATACAATTTGTTAAAATCATAAAACTAAATCGATATATCCTCCTTCATATTTCATTGTGTGCAATAATCTTTTAAAGTTAAGGTGCTTATCACATTGTTCTCCCTTGAGTCATATTTTTATATCTTCTATTTTTATCTTTAACCAAAATTATTTTTATCTTATCCGATGTTAATCTTTGAAGTTTGACGTTGTATTGGATATTTTGAATTTTTTTGTAACACTTATATTTATAGTCGCATCAATAATTAAGTCATTAGCGAGTTATCAGTGTAATGTAACTGTACCGGTAAATTTGTAGTCATGAACAAACTCAGGTCGACTACTCTGGAGACGTGTGTTTAATTGAAACCCAACCACCAAAGAACACCGGTATCTACAATCTAGTTTTCAAATCCAAATAAAAATAACCTGAAATAAAAGGATTTAAATCTGAGAACTTCGACTTCGAAATCAGCTGATTTACGACGACAAGTACTAAACCAATCCGCCGGGTTTATTTTGATTTTAAATATTCCTTAAATTTATATTTAAAATATTACCCTTTTTTGATTTTATTTTTCCTTTTATGTATCTTATTCTTGTTCACCATCGAATACAACCCAGAAATTGTTATAAAAATTTCTTCATTCTATTCATTCAATTACCGACGCGCGTAGATTTTAGTTTTACAAGAAAATTCTCCTTTCTGAAGCTCACGTATCTGGTATATTAAGTAGTCTAGTTATAATTTATTCTCCATGCTTTCTTTATATCCTGTATCTTTTTCTTCCGCCTCAATAACATGATTCCTCATGGTCTGATACATTACTCTTTCGGATTTTACTGTTTATTACACGGTTAGTTAGTCTGTCTTACCGTTATTAATTTTTTTATTTATAAAAATTTCTGTTTGCATTATGTATTAGATTTAAACTATTTCATTTACTATTTTTCTTTTGTTTTTCCTTAATAAAATTAATTAAAATTTTGTTTCGGTTAATGCAATATCGTTCCAGTAGGTTAAATTCTGTACTATTGAACTTAGTTGAGATTAAAGCCATTTGTAGTTTGTAATAATTATAACTAGTTCGCTTATTATCCAGAATTATATTCAGAATCGGTAGGCTCCACGCGTGTGAGTGGAATTTTAATTGGGTTTCTATTGTTGAATAAGTTCCCTTTTGCTATGTATCGTGAATTCGGAATTCAATTCGTCTGTATTAATGAGTAAATCGTAATTGTACTTCAAGTAATAATAGCGTTTTAGCAGGTGCTTTTGATGGATTTTTATGTTTATAGTTTTACATGTATTGAGTAGTAGCGGTTCGACTTGAGATGTTTAATAAAACGGTTGTTGTTTGTGCGTGCACACGACTATTTTCTCGAAATTATTCTTGTTTTTTGTATGCCTAAATGTACGTTTCTTTATTTAATAAGTGTGCTTATAGCTTACTTTATTAGGAAAAATGTAGGTAATATTTGTTTTTCCTTCCACGTACGAAGTAAAGAAAGTATTGCAATCGCGAAAAAATTCGGTTTTCAGATTTCAACGGAAATATCCATTTTGACCATCCCTGAATCCATTTTGACTATACGTACGTCTTTTTTTTTCTTATTTTTATTTATTTCTATAATAGTACATGTTACATCATGCATGTTAATAAACGGTATAGTATTTTTATTACCGTTTAATTAGGTTTTGGATTTAACAATATTAATTTTATTTCATTAGAATAGTCATAATAATTCCTTTAGAATAGTTCCTTAATAATTTATTCAGGAAGATGATCGATAATTGATAAATAATTCATCAAACCTGTCAATAGATTATTGGTTGATAATTATTTTCATACGTTCAATTATATAATTTTTTCACTGTAGTTGACAATCTGTCATTTATCTAGAAAAATTAAAAAAAAAGAAAACAAGTAATTTTAAAAAAATATGTCAAGTATAAAAAAATAATTTGTGTAGCAAAGTATGATGTTTTTTTTAATTTTTTATACACTATTTATTGTTCTTATTCATTATATTGGTGGGGAAGGTTGACTGTAAGAATAAGAGGTAGATAAAACTTTTGGTTATTAATCATTTATACGTACATTATCTTATCCAAACGTTTTAAGATATTGAAGAAATCTTCTTTTTTTAAATTTAATTTTAGGTTTGGACATTTTGAATGATGAATTTTTTACCATAATTTTAGAAGAGTTCTTTATAACATTTTTGTGAGATTTTAAAATTTTTTTCTAAATTATTCGGGTGTCCGGGTGTTAATACGTTTTTCGTTCTGCATTTAAATTAATAAGTAAATGGAACTCATTTATATTTTTATGTTAAATTATACGAGCAAAATATTTATGTAAGGCACATAGGTAATAAAGAATTTAAAAGCAAGAAAATCGACTTTCTTTCGTGTACATGAATTATACAAAAAATGTGGTTTCAATTATTTTTTTACGTAAAAATTACTTTTTAAAAAAAAAAAGAAAACCTTTTTATAGTTAAATAATTATGGTTTACTCAAATAATTTTATAGATGGATATGTCAAAAATAAAAAAAAGAAGATTCTACCATAACTTATTTTTTCCTTCGGTTAGGTGTAAAATTGAGTAAACTTGAGGAAAATTCATCTCCATAATAGTGCGAGCTGTATGGCAAGTGGCACTGTCCTGCTGCAATCAGCAGTCACGCTCATCTTCAGTAAGATTATGTACTTTTTTACTCTATAGTTCTGCCTATTAACATACTAACAAGGTGAAACCATGCTTCATCTGTGAAAAACGTTTGATCTAAAATGCCAATGTTGCCTCTAGTGAAATTCTTGAACCATTGACAGTAGTGAACTATTTTACCATGATCAAGATTACTTAGCTCATGAAAAACCTGCATTCGATGCGGGTAACATTTCACCATTCTCCTCATTGCAGTATGGGCTGAACCTAGTAAAAAGTTCTTTTCCCGGCTGTCTCCGCAAAAATTTATAAAAAATATCTTGTAACTGCCGCTTTAATTTCCTTTACGACCTGCGTCCTTAAAATTGATTTGTGTCGGGCACATTTCTGTTCTAACACCGAACTTTTTTAACTAATTTCTGAATAGTACTTTTCACTGGTACTTCCTTTTCAAATTTCTCCCTGAACTTTTTCCGACACACAACATGAGATTTCATCTGTAAATAAGTTTCCGTCACGAATATACGTTATTATAAAATTAAACGAATTTTACCAACAACAACACACTATTACGCACCATTGTTCAAAAGTCAATGCTTGATACAGAATTGGAGTACTCAAATGTGCAGGAAATAAAAGTCCTCCCCACTCTAGCTCTAGTCTTACCAACATTTTCCACTTATTTTACCCAACTCACACCAATATGCGCACTTTATGAAAAATGTCCATTTAGTATAAAGTACTGATTGATGGAACCTCTTTTAAGTTGAATATTTTGTAAATGTTCACAATTGTGAAACATCGTAAAAATATTACGTAAAAAAAAATCTTTAAATATTACGATTTTAGATTTTAATTTGGCCCTCGGGTACTGAGTATTTTGGTTTTATAGCCGTGTCAATTAAATCGTATAAGCTACTTAAAGATGTAGATCTAAAAAGTTGTAATTTCTGAGAAAGGTCGTATGACTTTCAAGTGTTATTATTCAATTTCTGTGTTCATTTTTGTTGTAATTCTTAGCGTATAAGTGTAATTTTCACAAAATTACCGTAAAAAATCTCTTTTTCCATTGTAGAGCGCTTAAAATTATTGACTTCAGTTTTAGAAATTTTAATTATAGAAATTTGATGCATTCCTCTCTTGATATATGATGAGTTATTAGTTGAGAATTCCGTTAAAAAATCTATACTAGTCTAAATAAATGGTACTCTTGATAGGTTTATCGTAAACAGATATTTGGGTAGTACCCACTTTCAGGCAATACTCATGGTTTTTCTTACGAAATTATGCAAATAGATCGTTGGACAGTTCTTATTTTTGCACGGCATTAAGAGTTAAATGAAAACATGTAAGAACTTTATTAATGCCGGGGGCATATATTTCAGTGTTAAGTATTATATTAACATTTGTGTAAGCAGTCTTTCTCTTACAGCTTTTATAATTGGTTTTGTATGTTGAATGTAAGTTAGCGTTTCAGTGTTATTTTTTCTTTATGTACGTTTACCTCATTGTATGACGAACAGAATGTAGTTAGTTGTTTTTTTTTGTAATCTCATTCATGTTTCTGCACCCTGTTCACGTGATATAATATTATGTAGGAATATTTATTTTATTAAGGTAACGTTTAGCCAGTTAAATCAACAGAGTTATATCCGCGTGCATACTTACGTACACATATGTACGTAAGTACGTATTATGTTTTCTTTATTAAAACAAACGTATCAAAAGCAAAGTCTGATATGATTGAAAAGTTACCTTACCGTTGTTGATGAATACCTTTTATATATATTAATAAATTAAAAAAGTAGTATCGCCAACAATTTTAGTAACGTGTAGAAGCACATATAATGCGTAATTTTCTACAGTCGTTTTCTGCAGACGAGTTGATTTTTTTTGTGAGTAACAATGATCATTGTACGGCTAATTTCTCTAGTTAAACAGACAAAATGGTGCCACTTGAACATAAATATTCCTACCTGTATTTCGGTACACTTGGCATACTTTTTTCAATAGTATATTCAACTAAGTAAAATTGTAATGAAATGCTACTTCACCTCTTACTTTCCTAGTAAGCTTGGCATGGTATGCTTGTTATTCTTGTAAATGGTTACATAATTTTCAAGAGTATTGATTGCGGTTCATGCGAGTTCTCTTAAAATACTTTGTTTATCCCACCCATTGCTTATTAAAATATTCGATGTTTTTTTAACTGTATTTTTAAACTTTTTTTACGTCATATATAGTTGTGTTCATAATTTTCTTTTCATTAATATCGATTTGATAATTGATTTTATAATGCTTTTTTATAGGCCCAATTAAGTTAAATTTGATGACATACTCGTTAACATGTAATATGTTAAGGTAATGATAAATTTTAGTGACTGTTATTTGTTACTTACGACCTGCGTTATAAAAAGTACGTTTTTTAAGGTTTATGCTGCTTAAAATTGAGGCACATTTATTTTGAGATTGTGAGATAAATATTGTTGAAAAATCATTATTATTTCCTGGTTCTTAATGGGATTATCCAGCTCGCTGGCCACTATACGAAGTAAATTGTAATTTATAATTTTTATGACGGTGCGGGTATTTTAAATTCACAACCCTACTTTAACATGCTCAGAAAATTAATATATTAGGAAATTCATCTCTACCTGATAAAGATTGACCGACCAACTAATACTTTTCGATTTTTTATAAACTAAAAAAAATTAGGTAAAACATGTTATTTTTGGATGGAAAAATTAAGTTAGGAAGAATAAAACTAATTAAGATAATAACTAGCGGATGTTCATGTCGATTTACTAACTCTTATTTAAGTCACATTGCAATTCTTCGCCTACTTTATTCATGCCGTCAATCACAGTTTTAAATATTTATAATTACTTTAAGTAATGGAATATTATTTACAGAAAGTTTCTCGATCAAGAACAGAGTTAGAACAACAAACAACAATCTGTAAAAGACGGTCACGTTAATTATAAATTTTGTCTAGGAAGATGACATGTAGCTTTTTTCCCTTAGCTATTTACTTTCATTAAAAACTTTTTATAAGAATTTTGTCTTACCTGTCTGGCCCATTATTTCGTTTATGTAGGAACAGCTTAATAAATTAATTTTACTCCGTCGGCCTAGTTTAATTTATTATTTTTAGCTTACGTAATACGCTTTTTTATGAGAGGGAAGGTAAAAACACACTTGCGTGCACTTACATTACCACACAAATTATTTTAAGTTATACCTATAAATTAAGTCATTCATAAAACGGATAAAACGTGTGTGGACTTACACACTTAAAACTTTATAATTAAAATTTTTTTTCCTAATCTAGAAAGTTTTGATGTTTAGAAGGTTCTACGTTGAACGAAGAACGTTTTAAATTTATGATAAATCGTGAAAAAATTGTCTTTAGTTTTTAGAAACCTTTAAGCAACTTTTAATTTATATTTTTAATCTTCATCAGTAGCAATCCAACATGACCTTCTACATTACAGTCTTCCATTGCTCTTTTCCCCTTAGACCGACTATCTCAGACTTTCATCCTTTTTCATTATTTTTGTTAGGCTTCCAGCCTATCCGCTGTATTTAGCCGAGCTTTTAGAGTTCTTCGTTTCTATATCACCAATATTTCTTTGTTTATATATCATTCTAAATCCTCATTAATTCTTATACCTTTGCTCTCCACTTGTTTCTGCATTAAAAGTTCTTTATAGCGTCTTTCTTCCCGAGCTACAGGTTTCAATATGATAAAGAAGGGACCTAGGAATAAGGATAAATTGGTGGCTGGTGAGAAGGAACGCTTTATCATCGGAGGAAGGCAACATGAGATGTATTACCATTGAAGGAATAACTCGGTCTTCTCCAGGCAGCATTCAGTCCAAAATCTCAGAAAAATATGAGGACGTTTTGTTATCCACAAGAGATGGAATGGAACGCAAAGTTGGCGGGAGTTTCACAAATTCTCCCTACAAATCGCAGAACCTGGACGGTGTTCCTTGCTGCTGAATGATTCTATAATCGGGCGTGTTTTAAGGGTTTATTTTTAATGACGGGTCTAAGTTTTAAGTTGTGTATTATTTTATATTTTAAATTTTAAGGACGGATTTAATAGCATTCCAATCCGTTTTTTACCAGCATTCCATAAGAGAGCAGCACAATTCTTACCGTCGATTGTAATTTGACCGGTTTCATAAATAAATTCTGCAGCAGAAATTACTTTAACACCAATAACAGCTAACTGAGTAAGTTATCCGTATAGAGAACTTAAAACAGCAATCTTGTACGACATCTGGTAACAATAAGTAGAATTGTGAATCTGTCAGCCACTGGAGGGCTTCCGTCATAAATCTGAGTATTGATTATTTAGAGCCACTCTATTGTGCTTCATTATCAGTAATTCTAAATGCTGGAACACACCGACTGTTATCAGATTCCTGTTTACTAACACCAGATCAAATTTTTTTTCAGAAAATAATTATTTCGTTTTTATTTTTTCCGATTTTTGTTCTAAACTTACCTGTTTGGCTTCTTCCTGTAGATTTATGAATATGTTTTTCAACTGTGTTCTTACCAGCATTCCTATATCATTCAAATAAGCCAAATATTGATATGATTATGTCTATCAATTAGGTAATTTATTTTACAGGAATTAAATTTAATGTTTTAATCGTAGAACATGATTGACTATTGGATAGTTCTTGAATTTAAAAAGTTAGTTAAAGTTTTGAAATTGTCTGTATTATGTAAATATTTTTTTAATAAAAATTTATTCGACCGTCTTTGTTTTTCTAATTTAAATTTTAATAAATTTGTATTTTTTATTAATTATAGACACGTTAATGTTAACCTTGCCCTGAAGAAAGATGAAATAGCGTGTATTGTAATTTTTTTTTAATAAAAACCGGAAGAACCTACATATAACGGTTTTGTTTGCATTTTAATTGATATGCGTGGTACATTACAGCGGCGAAGTAATGTACACGCACGCAGTAGCAGGCTTGCACACCAGGACACATTTTATTTTTTGTTTTGATGTTTATTTAATGCAGGTGAAAAGAAAAATGAAAGAGAGTAAAAGAACTAGCGAGTAAGAGAAGAGAGAGAAACAGTGTGGTATGGTGTGTGTGGTGAGGTTGGTAAGACTGGAATGTTGTGTCGTGACGATAAACTTGAATGTACCATTGTAATACCACGTAAAACCGACACTTCATAAGTATGGTACATTACTTTGAACTATTTAGAATGTTTCTTTTCTAGACCGACAAACTCTCACAGAAAGGTATACCGTTTCTTACTGCCAGTACAAGTACAAGGGTTGTTATGACTGATGAAGGTAGATTAATATAATGACGATTTTTTTTTAGAATAAATTACGTTATTTACATTAAAAAATACTTTCATGATTAATGTTGGTTTTTTAGGGAGAAAAGCAGAAAAAGTTTATTTTATCTTTCTTTATTAATATTAAAAAAATTATTCGAGGTGTTCTTTCTCACGTTGCGCGCGCATATTTATATGTACGTGGCGTATGATTGAACGAATAATAAGCGCATAAAAATTAAAATTGAAAAAACGAATGAATTCGTGATTATTAATTGATAATGTAGTGATTTTATTATCAGAAGTATTCAGGTATATAATCGGAAAAGTATTCAGGACTATTAATTTACTTGGTCCAGAAATTATTTTTTTCTGTTTATTTCACTTACTGCTTACCTGAGATGCTTGTAAATTGAAGATTTATTTATATTTATTAGATGCTTGTATCCTGCGATACAAGAGGTATTAAAGTCAAGAGATATTATTTACGAGGATGGTGATGTTCAGTATACAGTTTCTATGTTGAACAGAGTTTTGGTATCGCTTGCAGGACTGAACTCCTATTTTGTTGGATTGCTGATATGCAATAATATATTCTATTCAGTGGAAAAAGCAAAGGAAAACCACAATTTCCTCTTTCTTAATACACTTGGGTTGCTTTCAGTGTTAATGTGTAATTTAGCTTTCCCGAATGATTTTTTAAGTCTAGTTATCATTTGGCAAGATTTTTAAGTTTTGTTACTGAAAGGATTGTCAGTAGTTGCACCTACAGGATGTTCAACATAAAAGTGGCCCCATCACTCAGTATCTAATACTAAATGAATATTTTTGTTAAAATGCATGTATTGGTGTGAGATGGTTTAAATAATGTGGAAGATTTTGATACGAGTGGGTTGTTTATTGCCAGCACGTTTCAATATTGCCAGTTTGTGTCGAGCACCCACCGGGTTGGTCTAGTGGTAAACCTGTCATGGGAAATCAGCTGATTTCCAAGACGAGAGTTGTTAGGTTCAAATCCTAGTAAAAGGAGTTACTTTTACACGATTTGCATACTAGATCGTTGATAACGGTGTTCTTTAGTGGTTGGGTTTCAATTAATAACACATTTCAGGAATGGTCAACCTGGGACTGTGCAAGACTTCACTTCATTTACATTTGTACATATCATTCTCTGAAGTAATACGTTACGGTGGTTCCGGAGCTAAACAAAATTCATTAGCAATCTATAAGTAGAAATTTAGCAAAAATAATTCTGTATCCTTTATTTTTTTCTGTATTTCGTTATTAATTAAATTATTGTCAGTATATCCTTTTATTTAATAAAAAGGATTTTATGCTTTTAGTATTTCTAATTATTGTTTAGAAAGCTCTGCAGTTTGATTTTCCTTATTTATTACTTTTCACCCGATACTATTCCATTTAACATTTTAGTTTTTCTTCATTATTATTTTTCAAATTTTAGATGTAAAAAAAAGCAAAAATACTTTTCTTAACATCTACTGTTCTTATTTCATATTTTGCAACTTCATTAAATATTTCATCGACATAATTATTCTAAAGATTTCAATTTTTTCTTTCTTTTTTTAATGTTGAAATTTTTTTCTGTTTAAAAAGTAATGTATTTCATTGCATTATTAAATGCATTCCTACAAAAGAAGTTGAATATGAAGTAATGACAATAGTAGAAAAGGTACTTATTAAAAACTTAATTTAATTTAAACTTTTGGTTCAAATGAGAACTATACGAAAAGATAAAGTTATTAAAAGTTTTAAAAGCATCAATTAACGTATGCAGAAAGCGTTGTACGGTATTTTTCCAAGATGCTTCTTCCAGTTTTAATATTCATAATTTACATAATTATGAGTTAACTTAAGATTATATCATGTTTAAATTCAGAGGTTTTTCTTGTACATTGATTTATTTGTGATAGTGTTAATTTATTATTTTTACGCGGTTTATTTTATTCACGAATTTATGTAATTTATTTTGTTTTAAATTTGTTGTATGTTCTGAAATAATTTCCTGTGCTAGTGAATTTAGCATAATTTTTTCCATTTTAAATTTCAAACGGTAAAAAGCGGTATTCCTTAAATTTATAACTTTTTTAAGAATTAACTGTAAAGTTTTTCGGCCTTTAAAATATGTTAAAATACTGACTTTAAACATTATTAATAAAGGTTAAAATTAAAACCTTAAGATTCTTTATTTTCTTTAGTTAAGAAATATTATTTTAATTTTTGAGATTGTTTAAAGAATAATACGGTTTAAAAAAAAACTTTAATTCGACATTGTGATAAGGTAATTTGTTTAGATATCATAAAAATGAAGTTAAACAAATTAAACAGCATTATTTTGTTCCTTATGAATTAAAATACAGTATTACTTTATGAAGTAGTAAAAATTATTACTTATGAAGTATTATAAAATATTACTTTATGAAGTATTATAAAATATTGTATTGTATACTGTAAGTTAGAGAGTAAAATATTAAAAAAAAATCAACTCATTATTTGTTTATTATTATTATTATTAAAATTATTATTGTTAGTTTAGAATTGGAATTTCTGTGTTGAAAACTGTAACATTCCAGTTAGAGAAAAACTGGTAAACAATATTTCAACTAGAGAGATTGAAAGAATTAAAAGTTATGAATATTTATAAGAATTCAGTTTAGTATTACTTTTTTTTTAAAATAAATTAATATTATTTCTTTTTTTCTAAAAGTTTTTTTTTATAAATTAAAAAAAAGTCAGGCAAGCGTAAAATTTCGTTGTCATCTGTATTGAGATGTATAAGTGCGAAATATGAAAAAGTCATTTCATTGCGTGACTATTTTTTCTTCAAAAATGCTTCTGATGAAAACTTACCTCACGAAATTTTGTAACTGCAGGTTAAACGGTTGTTGAGATATGAAGAAATAAACGGATCTCAAATTACAAATCCTATATATAGAATATATAACCAAAATTTTAGTTCTCAGAGGATTTCGGAATGTCGAAAAATAGATAAAAAATTCTGGTTATCATTTTCGACTGCTATTAATATTCTTTTTTTGTTAGTACAGGTTTCTTTTACGTAAAAAGTGAAACCTAATTTATGTTAAAATGTGGCGGATGGGTAACATCTCAGCCTTTTCATCCAGAGGTTCCGGGGTTCAAATCCCGAGCAGACATGACTTTATCCATAACCTGAAAAATGTAATTTTCATATTTCCCCGGCACAAGCAAGCTTATGTGATAAATTAAAATAAATCATAACATTTAAAAAAAAAAAATTAAAAAATGACTACTTTTTACATCGATAAAAAAATCATGATCTAGTTTTTAAAATTGAACTCCATTATTTGTCATGATTGATTGTACTTGAAATAATACACTATTTCGTATAATATATATATATATATATTATATGTATAGTTATTTAATTTTTTGTATTACAAGATAACATCGCCACCTATATCAGATTGTGAATTTCATGGTGAAATAGCTGCAATGAGATATCTAGATTGTTATATAGTTTGGTTGTCAGACAGAAAGGTTTACAGACAAAGAGAATTAATTTCACGGTGTGGTGGTGTCTTCATGGATTAAAATCGTCTTCGAATTTATTGTAGATTGCACCCAACATAAAAAAAAAAAACAACAGCGACTTGTATTTGTACGGTTTCAGTTTCACATAGCATTTCATTGGTGATCTATTTCGTCATGGGGCTCGTCCCTGGATGATGAGTTGCTTTTGTGACTGACTGACTGACTTGATTGTCATATGCAGTTTTTTTTAGTTTTTTATTTCAGCATACAAAGAATTTATTTTATAAAGATATATTTGTCGATTGGTGACGTTATTGTACATGAATACTGTTTTATTTGTTTGCTGTCCACTTATTTTTAATAATATTTTTGTAAGTTGTATTTTTTTTTTTATTCTACGTTTTAATTATAGTGTAATAATTATACTCAATCGGTTTATATTTATTTAATTTTTGTAATAAAAATAAACGTAAGATTTTTGTTTGTCCAACACCTAACGTATTACATTAATTATTTTTCATGTTGGTAGAGAGAAGTAACATATTCATTTAGGTATTACAACAATAGAAACCCATTGAACAAATTAAAATGTGAACTTACGTTTTAAAAATATGAGTATATTAATATGAATTAACATAAATGTGTCACTGATTATTGTAATCTGAAATATCGGTTGGAGTTGTTATTTTTTATATTAATGGTTACTACATAAAAATATGACAAACCTTTTTTTACGATAATTTTAATATTAATTTTTCATTTGTTAATTTTAGATAACTGCGACGAAAGACTATAGCTTAGATTGTAAATAATTACGTTTATTTTGGAGTAGTTTTATTAATAAAAAAAAATTCTAGAAAGACTTCTATCTTTTTTATAGTATAACAGTTTTTTCTAAATATCAATAAATTTCCGCTTTGCTAATTAGTTTTTAAAAACTTGAAAATCTTAATTTGGTAGCCTATAATGACGAATATCTAATTAGTAAAAAAATACTTGCACCTTCTCGACCCCGTGAGAAAGTTCTCTTTTTCCGGACTAAATTCTTTTTTTTAATTTTTTTTTTATAAATGTTGTATTATTAATAATATTTCTTTTGCATTAATTTATCGTTAGTTTTATTTTTTTTAAGTTAGTTATATCTAATGCAATTTTACAGAAGAAAAAATATATTATGTTATTATATTTTGTATTAAAAAATGTTCTTGCGCTACAGGAACGAATCTCATAAACGAGAAACTCATTTCATGGCTTATTGTTATAGAAGCTTCTTAGTGATTAAGGGTTTCTTGTATAAATTTTTACAGACGTCTGGTTATTATAATTTCATTCAAGAACGGTTCATTTATATGCCGCATTAAAAAAACGAACTTCATCTATTCCGTATTATATTTTTATTCTTTACAATAATACTGTGTACTACTTCCATTATTTCATTATGTTAACTAATAAAGGAATGGATTGCTTATTAAAAGGAACGAATTTTTCATTATTTATTTTATATAAATATTAATATTTGACTTGTAGCTGAATGTATTTGGAAGATGTATATGTGCGATACTGGTATGAAAAATGTTACCGAGCTCTAGAACAGTATTTAGAATGGATTAACAATGGAGCTAATCTAAAATTTTAGTTTGCTCTTTGGGTGATAATAATTTTTAAGGCTGTGAATTTTGAATTAGTACAGATTTTGGATATGCTTTCTTCTTTTTCGAATATGTCGTATTACTGTTATCAGCCAACGGATTATCCCTCAGATATAAGATGAAATAACATTAAGAAATACGATCTTGAGCAATGAATGAATATTTCAAACATCCGTAATCTATACCGAAGCATAAATTACAGTACTTCATTATGTAAAGACTGTCTGGAAAAGATTAATCCTTTTTTAATTGTAATATACGTTACGTTTTACGAACTAATCTTTTAAGAAACTGCGTTAAAATCTTATCCTTCATAGCGAAGAATGTGCTGAGAAGTCACAGCCCAGAAAACATTTAAGTATTAGTCTTCTTGTTCGTCTGTTAGTCCTACACCCGCTACGATTTTAAACCATTTGACACGAAATAAAGTCGTCCGTAAAAGTGGGATACCAATTACAGGTATTCCAGACATATTATGGGAGGTGAAGAGTGAAACAAAGGGATAATTCCTTGTTGCTTTTCTCAGCCGAATATATAGCGGACGACGTATAGTTGTGCACATTGCGTGTGACAGAGATAGAATGATAGGACGGGAGGAACAGTTAGATAGTCATTCCTTTACGAAAATATCTCATATAGCTCCGTACACTTACATAGTATGCAGTACATTGTCAGAGTTGTTAAGGATAGTTAATAGCGTGGTAAGCCAGCCGTCAGCCTATGGGAACAGCAATACGCCGCCTGCTATACTATTCGTAGTAATAATCCCGCCGTAATGCAGTTAATATTCAGTATTAACCATAATGCGGTTGTACTATACCGCATCAGTGCGGTAGTACTGTGACAGATCAAAATATGATATAAGTCTGACCAATAATCACAAATCTGATCGGATCGGGTATTTGTAACTGAAATTTTTTCCATCAAAACTCGCAAATGTTCAATTCCAAGTCCCAAAAAAATAAAATTACAATGTACCACTTAATGAATGAGATCACTGTAAGAATCAGATTTCAATTCGTACCGATCAAATGCAACTTTTGATAATAAGAATATTTAAAAAATTTGTTAACGTACTATAATATTAGAATGAAAAAAGTACCGAGTCTACTTTTTTATATATGAATCCTGTATAATTTTATTTTTATTGTAAAAATACAACTATGTATCTTACATAGTTACATTGAGGGTTACACGATTATTCAGAAGTTACATGAGGTTAAATAATAACATAGAAGTTACGTTTATCCTCTTGGATGGGCTTTTTATGCAGCCACACATACTGTTATAAACAGACTCTTGCTGAAATCAAACCCACCAGATATCAAGACGCAGGAATTCATAGTGGTTTATACATATTGAACTCGTATCCAGTATGCGTCTAGAAATATTACTGGGGAGGAGAGGATCAAGGTTTAGGGACAAAGTGGAAAATGAAAATGATAAGGTAAAGATCTATTCAGGGAAGGATTGCGAAGGGAGAGATATAGTCGCACCCAAAATGGTACTTTAGGCCCCCTTCGGACATAACTGGAGGTTTTAGATTTTATATGTTACTTTACGCTGCGATATTCTTAACAAAAAAAAGGCCAAAATTCAAGAATGAATTATACCGTCTTTTTTTAATGCCACGTTAATGATGAATCAATTATTATTTCCTTGACCATTAAAAATTTAGCAACCTGTGAAATAAGGAGAAAATAATCTTACTTGTTTTTGTTTCTTTCATTTGTTAATTAGGGAAAAAGCGAGAGAGAGGAATTCTCGCCGTAATTAATTTTTTTATAGACATCAAATAAGTCATCTTTCCTTGAAGTAAATCTTTAATGAAGTATCATATTTAACATTTTGATATTAACTTTGTTCTTTATTAACTAAGAAATATGAAAGTGAAGTTTATTTACATCCTTATACTGAAGCAAGTTACATAACAATTTAGGTTAATTAGAATACTAATCGATTTCTGTGTAACATGATATGATTGTCGGTAATTTGATTAGCGTTCGTGAAATATTACCGGTTTATATAAACCTCGTTCGCTTTGATATCTCTCATGTAGCTATTGAATATATGCTTATATGCATAGATTATAATGTTTGGAGGGTACACTTTACGCTTATTAATTTTGAAAATAAAATTTATTGTGTTAATTTTAAATTATGAAACTCATTTTTTATAATTGTATTTAATAATTTATATAATAAATTGAACTGCCTGGGTTTTTTAACGTTACATTCATAATATTTATCAGCTTCACAATTTTAGGTAGATTTCATAAGAAAGCTACCTATTTATTGTAATGAGTACCATGATTCGGCTTCCGGAAAATTTCGACATACCTTCACGTTTCACATCCCCAGACCATAAAACCACCGTCGGTTCAAAAGTTTATATAAATATGTATATATATATATTTATTTCACTATCTTGTGGACACTATAACTACCGTAATTTTGCACCAATCACTTTCAAATTGATACATAAAATATAACGACTCAAAATCGGACCATGTCGACTCATATAACCTATAATCGACTCAAAATAGGAGGCTTTTTCGAAAAAAAAGACAAAATATAACTTTCTTATTAAGTAAAATATCGAATTCGTTTAAGGTTCCTACTACTATTTGTATAAGGACCTAAAACTTATATAAGTAAAGTTTTTTGATATCACTAACCAACCATTGGCCCAGGGGGTGGAAAAAAGGGGTTTCGAAGACAAAAACAATCATACCTCCCTTAATAGGCAAGTATGAAATAGGTTTAAAGTGTTCGTTAGTCCTCTAAACATTACCTAAAACATTTGTCTGAAACAATTTTTGATATGACCAACCCTTGTGGCTGAAATTGTAAGAAGATGGAGCTTGTCGTATGCTAAACATGTGAAACTTTTTTCCACATGCAACCATAGTCGTATTGAGTAAATTTGAAATTTATCTTAACTTTAAGGTAAAAATCTTTTTTATCCCCTAATTAGCACCGATGAAATACACCTCCGCCTTCCAGCGTGCCGAAAGGGATTTTTTAAGTTGTATTAACCATTTTTTTAAGAATAATTTTTAATTAAAAAATAATTATTTGGTGAGAAGGTTTAGGCGACACCAAATCTCTCTTGTCTAAGCTAAGAGAAACGAGAAAAGAAGGATATAAAAGATAACATTAAAGTTTATTTATTTTTAATTATACGTAGCCTTGTTTTAATTTTTTTTTTAATCATTCGTCCATTTCGAAGCTATTTTTGTTTTTATTTCTTTGTCATTTCTGTACCAGTATCTTTTAAATATATATTTAGATACACATTTTTTTAACTTTTTCAGAAAGAAAATATTTTTAAAATTACAGTTTAAATTTGGGAGAGGTTTACCTTCCTATGTTACACAGACGCCAATTTGAAACATTCATAACTAAAAGAAAAAGTTATTTTAACACGTATATTTTACCCTATTAGCTCGAACAATATGTATGCAAATTTTAATAATTTACTTAAAAATTGGTTGTTTGTATGCGTAAAACAAACAACGAATTTTTAAGTAAATTTATTTCACATCCTTAACCATCGGGTAGATGGTTAAGGATGTGAAATAAAATTGTATTCATGTTAGTATAGTAGAATAAGAATAAAATATTAACATTATTAATAAATGTAAAAAAGTTTATTTATGAAGTACTCTCTCGGTGTGTGTGTGTCTCTCTCTCTCTCTCTCACTCTCTCTCTCTCTCTCTCTCTCTTTACTGTGTGTGTGCGCGCTTGCTCACTCGTGCGTGTATGATTTAACATACTAAATCACAAGCAAAAATGATTAACTGTGCTGTTTTAAATGAGAGGTAATATTGAAATTAAGTGATAAAGCATTAAATTAAATTACTTAGCATTATTCAAATTCGCTATAGTTTCAAAAAATGTAGCTTTAATAACTTTTTTTCTGCAATATTTATTTCATTAGGATGAAATCAATTATGTGCATAAACAAACATCAGTATTCCCACTTGTAAATCCATTTTTATAATTTATTATAAAAATTTCTCTTTCTTCATTGATTATTTCTGTAATTTTTACATGGAAAGAATCAAAGTAATACTGAGTTATTTTTTCTGATATTGTTATTCATATAGTTGAAAAAAATTGTTCTTGTTAAAAAACATAATCTGATTGAACGCTATGATAAATTGTATTAAAATGTACAATTTGCCATGGTGTTGAAAACTGCCTGATACAATATACATGTATTTTTTTTTTTTTTTTTTTTTTTTTAGTAACAGTTTTATAAACTGTTTTAAACAGTCGTAACTTAAATATTTTTTAGAGTGCACTTTAGTTTGAGGGCAAATGTGTATCATTTAATCCTCTTATATCGAATAGAAGTACTGAAGAAGAGAGTAGCCGAGAAAATTGCAATTAAATTGACATGAGGTTAAATGGGTGCACTATCCTTACCTATTAAAATAAATGTTATATAAAAGGATGTAATGCGTTCTGCTTATTTGAAGCTTATAAAAATAAGTGTTTTTTTGTTATTTTTCTTCAACCCCCTCCCAAAAATTGTGTCACTTATTTGCTTAAATGTTTATTTTATACCTTCTTATTATCCTTCATATGTAATTACGTAGTTCGTTATCATATAAAATGGTGTATGATACATTGATATTTTGTCAATTTTGATAAAAAAATAACCACAGTTTTTTATGAAATTAAAAAAAATTCGTTATAATTTATTTTTGTATTTTTGCTCTATTTTTTGTAAAGTTGAAGAGTATAATACGGTGTGCTAAAATATTGTAATTTTTATCTAAACTGTAGTTGCGGTACTATCAGTTGTGAACTATTTGCATTGTTTGTTATGCAAATGAGAAACGTGTTGAATGTATGTAACTTAAATGTTTGCTACGAAACAAGTACCATCATAGTAGTTTATTTTCCAAAATGCGGACACTGATTAGTGTTACCTAAATAGAAAAACATGGTGTTAACGAGAAACCGTAGATATGAATAAACATGTTTAAAAATAATTATTTCTTGGAGAAAAAACATTGCTGTTAATTAATATCCTGTACTTCCCAAAGTTATTACTTTTTTATTATTCGCATTTTATCCATAATTTTAATGCGGTTTTCTTATTTTTTCTGACTTTTTATTAGACTCTTTTCTTTTATAATATAAAATATTTAAAAAAAACCATATTATATTGATGTATTTTCTTGTTTAATTTATAAAACATTAATAATTTTTGTTTGATATCCTAAATCATTTTTTTCCGTATAAATAACTTTTTAAGTTAGTTAACTAATAAATATCGGGATAATCGTCAGATTATTCCGATAATTATTAGTTTTATTAAGCAAATCATTCAAATTACTATTCTGGTTGGTTCATCCCTAAAATTTACGGGCGAATTCTTTTAGTCCAAATGACGTGTACACCTTAACAGTACTCCTTAACATTTAACCTAAAGCTGAGTTTTCGGAAACTAAATTTCAATTAATTACTGTGTGGTTAATGAACGGTTGATTTTCAAATTAATTACGAATGGTTGTTAAAAGATAGTTTATTATTAATAGTTACGAAAATGTTAATTTATCATTATTTGTTTTGAGAAAATGTACATTTTCTCTTTTATAGGTAATTTCGCGATGGCCAGTTTTTAGAATTTCGTTGAGAATTAACTGAAGAAAACGGGGATCATTTTATTTATCATGAAATGATAGGTACTTTTTCGAAAAGTAGAATACCCATTTTTTGGAATAATTTTCTTGAACTCAAACTGTAGGTTTTTTAATTACGACTTCTTGCTTCGCTTAAATATCATCATTACTTTGTAGTAAGAGGTTTCGATGGGTTATCGTCCACTTACCATTTTTTTATCGTTGTTATAAATTAGGGTGTTCTGTTCTAGTTATTTGGTATCCAGAACAAAGCTCATTTGTTATTGCAAATAGTACAAAATCATTAATCAATTATGCGCAGTGTAAGATAGCTTGTGTAAAGATATCTCGGTGTCTTGATGAATTAATGCTCTCTGTTTCGAGAGTACCACAAAACCATTACTTTGGTGGGTTTATTTAGAGAAACAGTTTTTAATGTTAGCACAATTACACCTTACAATTTGGTCTTTACTAGATTCTGCCTGACCCCTCATGAGCCGTACTACTATTTTTCCTAGTAAATTGCATTTGTATATCTAAAATTATCCTTACATGATTATCATGTTGCTGAAAACAAAAACGATTTTTCACCGTTATTTTTGTTTGATTTACTACACCTATGCTATCGTTTTTTCTGAAAAATATAGATCACGTATTCTGTCCAAATATATTTTTGTTAATCAAAATATGTTTCATTTTTTATTGAATCACAATCAATGTGTTGGTTTAGTATAAATTGTTTAGAGGGCTAACCTACAGCCACGTCACTTAGTGTCGCCGAGGCAATACCTATAAGACGATTACCGGTTACCCCTAACTGATTAAAAATGGTACGAAAAAATGTATGAATTGTTTAACCTTCACCCACATTCATTGTACACAATAATATATAATTATATCCACAATTATTCTGGGAATTACCGAGCAGTTGATAATTACTTCAGAAAATTTCACAAGTTAATGATGGAATTATATGTTTCGCTATTACTTTATAACAAAAATTACGTTTAAAAACGTTACGCTAAATTTGTATAACTCATTCCTTCTCAAAGTGGGCGATAATACCCGCTTGTGGGCGCTGGAGACCTTCAGGGGGGCGGTAGAAAGCCCACAGAAAATTGAGGAAGTTTAGGCGGTCTAGGAAGCCATTGGCTGATTAAAAATAAAGGCAAAAATGATGTTTTCCTGATATTTCAACCTAAATTTTAATACCTGCTACGCTAACAAAAAATTAAAAACAATAATTGCAATTATTATTTTTAACAGATGGTAAGTTTAAAGATGGTTATTTTGGAGGCGCTAGGAAATCTTTGATTCTCAATGTGGGCGGTGGGCAAAAAAGTTTTAGAATCATTGGTACTCCTATAACCGATTAATTTTTTACAAACAATTGTTCCGTTTCTACATATCTATTTTTCCTCTAAAAATTGTGTGCCAGTAATCATATGGATATTCGATAAATCTCGAGAAATTAGTTCGTTAATAATTATGAAGCTAGAATTACAAAATAATAAGTAAAAATGTGCTATTAAATCGTTAAATTTTAATATAAAACTTTAAAAACCGGTGTTAACCATATCATCGTTTTATCTCAATAAAGAAATAAAAAAATTGAAAGCTTTTGTCTCCATGGAGTGCTTATTTGCAACATAGGATCTGTTGCGTTATTTTCCTACAAAATTGATAAACAAAAATTATGAAGTATATTAACGTACTGTAGTGAGGATAATAGATTAAAATCGTGTTGTTACGTTTGATATTAAACGTAAAATAACTGAAATAATTGTTTACAATCTTTAATTGTTATGTATTTCAAATCAGTACCGCTTACGAGATTATTTATTCGTCAAAACGAGTGAAAAACACAAGAAGATCACTGCAAAACACAATAAGGTACGATCACTGCAAAATCTTTTGGATGTTGCTCTTTCTATATATTTTAATAAAAATAAATAAAATATACTTTACTGTTTAATATCATAATAATAACTAATAACATTTTATATTTATATTGTATTTTCTCAAACTAGTTTTTCAGCTACTGCCAGACCTGGGTGTGTCTAGGGAAATAAAATAACCGACACCGGGTTGCCAGGCCTGACATAACTTCAGTGTAAGTGTAAATGTATCGGTAAACATGTAGTATGAAACAGACTCAGGTCGACCATTCCTGAGACGTGCGGTTAATTGAAATAAAAACCAACAAAGAATCCTCATTGAAATCCTCATCGTCTGATAATACCTTACGATGGTTCCGGAGGCTAAAAAGAAAACTAAGAAAAACAAACCAAGTATACCGGTATCCTCAGTCTAGCTTTCAAATCCATATAAAAGCAGCTGCCTTTAAAAGGACTGAAACCTTAGAACTCTCGACTTCGAAAATCTGATTTTGCAATGACGAGTTTAACCACGGACTAACACGGCGATGTTTAATAATCACCAATAATACCTTGTGTAAATGAATGTCGCAGTTTTAAAGCTATGTAATATTTCTCAAGTTTCACGTACATTGATTAGTTAGTTATACATGAAATGAAAGAGCAACTCTTTAACACTTTTAGCTGTGTGCAGCTCATAAACTGTTTCCTGTGTACCGACAGCCTACAGATTATGGCTTGTGTGCTAGTTTCGCAAATGAAATGATGCTCCGTGATGATAAATACTTTTTATCGTGTCGTACTGTATTCAGTGACGAATCAACATTTCATGTTAATGGAAAAGTAAACACTCATAATGCGCGTATCTGGGGATCACAAAATCCTCACGAAATATTTCAGTGCGAACGAGACTTCCCAAAACTGAATGTTTTTTGTTCCGTATCCTGACAGCAAATTTACGGGCCGTTCTTTTTGCGGAAGGAAATGTGTTTGGAATGAACTATCTTGATATGCTATAACTATTCCTTCTTTGTGCTTATGTTGAGTTTTATGTTTTGCTAAACTGATTCTGTTTTTTTTTCTGTTTGGGTATCCTTTTTCTTTGCTTTTTTTTAGTTATGTTTTATCTTACATTATTTATTGTTATGTTTTGTTAGTGTTATTGTGTTGCGTTTTATCAATCGTTATGTGTCGAACTCATTTTTACCTTTCAGGTAGGTAGAGTTCAGTTCCTTCGTTCTTCGAAGGTCATTCAGTCTTGTTAGAGACTTGACTAGATGTGTTTTGTTTAGAGTTTATGTTAGTTGGTAGACACCGATGGGAATTTAGATTGTGACATTTGCATGGGTAGCATTCTGGCTGAGGCTTGACTGAAAGATGTCATTGCTGAGGTACTGAAGATGATCTCCGATAAAGCCTATAACGGCTATGTACGGAGCGGGTGTCGTGGCGGCCGAAACCGTCATATGGAGAGTGTGTTCTCCTATCGGGTCAGAATGTACATAATTGGTTTAATAAAATTCACCTCGACCGCTGGATTGGTCGCCGGGGACCAGATGACAGGCCTTATTGCCGTGGCCTCCACGTTTTCCCGATCTGGCCCATTGCGTAGTTTCTCTCTGGGGGTTGGATGAAGAGTGTATGTGCCACCGTTATCAGCCAACCTACCCGACTTGAGATAGGATTGAAGCAGCTGTCGCATCAATTAGTCTAGACTTGCTGATTAAAGTATGGGATGAACTCTCCTATCGGCTGGATGCGTGCCGTGTGACGATTGGTGCTTACATGTAACACTTACAGGAAAAACGGTTAGAGTTGCTCTTTTATTTCATGTAACATTTATTAGTGTATGTAAACTAAATATTACATAAATTTAAAACCCAGATATTCATTTTGAAACACATATAATATTATACATCGTTACTCCGCCGATCTCCGTGAAGGAGTGGTAGCGTCTCGGCCTTTCATCCGGAGTTTTGAATTCCGGCACCCGGGTTCGAATCCCGGTCAAGCATGGCATTTTTAATACGTTAAAAAATTCTATTTCCATATCCCACGCACAAAGTTCAAGCTTATGTGGCGAAATCAAGCAATATATATAATTAAAAAATCGCTTGGTACAAGAGTATCATAAAACTCGGTATAAGAGTGCTCGGTATCATTAAAAACTCGTTATATAGAAAGTAACTAATTAAAAAATCAGTTACTTTCTATATACCGAGTTGTGGGATATTTTACCCCACTTTAACAATTATACAGATTATGGTGTTGCAATTAGTCGGTTACTGTTGTTAATGACACTCGTGTTTAAGTGGTTTGGAACCCCTTTAATATGTAGTTTTAATAGTATATTAGATTTCTATTGGTTTGTTCGTTTCTTGTTTCACTTAAATTTATATATGATTATTAATATCATATCGTTTCTGTTAAAAAAAGTTTAACCTTATATTCATATCATCATACTAGTGAAGAAAAATATTGTAATTTTTGGGAGAATCAAAACAAAAGGCTGTCAATCAATAAATAAATAGTACCTGATTCCATATTCAGCATGAATGATCGTATTAGTGATGAATTCATAAAGAATGAATTCAGTTGGATCCTCTTTGGAAATATTACTTTAACTAGAATTCCCAAGCTTTTCTCTCTTATAATTGTTCTTCTTGGAATCTAGCAGTAAATCCAGATTTTCGTGCCAAGTAGACAATCGGTTTCTTTGTAATGTTTTTTTTTTTGTTTTGTCGTCCGCTCTCGCATGAAATTGAACTGTGTATCTATTCTGGTTTATTTTTGTGCGAGTGAATTATAGTAGATGAGTATGAATGCAATAAAATATAAACGCATGATCATTTTTTTAAAAAATGATTTCAGTGATGATTTCGTGTAAATTTCTAATCTTATTGTAATTAACAGCTAAAATCTTAAATGCTGTAGCGTTATCTAAATTATCTTATTAAACCAACAAATTATATCTTACGTGGTATTTACTAATTTATTATTTTGATACTTCATACGTCTTAAAATACGGCACATGGTACGTGATACAGTTGTAATGAGTTAAACAAATGTGAGTAAAATAGTAACTGAAGTGGAGTTCGAAACTACAAAGAGACATTAAACCTATTAATTATAGTACAATTCCTCTTTGCTTCTCTCATTTCCCCATGTGGAACCATGTTGTGGCTTCATAGGTATCTGTGTTTCTCTTTACCTCTGGGGGCAGCCAGTAATCATGATATGCGGCAAAATACAGTAAGTACCGCTGCATAGTTGGGGCTTCTGCATTACGTATTCAGTATTCCAACGCTCTCAGTTACGAGTTCTCTTATTGACTAAAGTCTAATATGTATAATGCAGATTCTGTTTGTTTTACTCGATTATATAGTTACCTAATTAATTAACAAAGTGTATTGTATTCTGTAATATGAAAACCGGAAAGTACAGAATTTGTGTGAAGCTTATATTAAATAATTATTTAATGAGACTTTGTTATTATTTCTTCTATTGTTTTTTTTTTAAATTAAAATAAAATCAAACGTATTTCTGTAGATTATAACAATTAATATGAAAAATCTTTTGATTATTTATTTTCCAATCTGCCGAGTATTTTTTTAAACGGTATTGTTTTATTGTTAATGTACGAGTGTATCACACTTATCACAAAAAAGGATGTCAGACAAGACGTCTGGTTCCTTAAAGTTAACCAGTTAAATTATTAACTTAATTAATATTTTTTTAATTCGTAATAATTATTTATTGAAATTATTATGTTTTACACATTTTCAATTTTTTTAAGTTTTTAAATAAAAATTTTACCGTCTTAGAAAAATATCTGTTTATTTAAATAATTTTTCTTATCGTATAAAATCTGTAGAAACATAAAAAATTCAATAATTTTTATAATATTAAACATAGAATAATCATATCACTTGTAGGTGATCTGACATATCACTTCTAATAGTGGTATAAGTAAGTAACAAGCGTCATCCAAGTAATTTTTCTTAATATCCCAACTATACAAAGAATGTTAGTAAAGAACTCTCTCACTTTACTGGTTTAATTTGGAACGATTTTTACGTTTTTCAGTAAAAAATAAAAAGTGTTTGGAAGAATTACTGAATGGTGTAGCTCGATGCTAGAAGAAAAATTCAGTTTGAAAAAATAATTTAAGTAATTAACGTAATAGAAAATGGGTTATTGGAAAACATAAAAAATTAAGGTAGAAAAACATTACATAAGAAAAATAAATACATTTTTTATTGTATTTATTTTTTTTTAATTAAGCAGTAAGTTTTAAACGGATTTGTAATTTATATATGCATTTAGGTTTTAGTTGCAATTAGGGTAATTGAGGTAGCTTCATTCAGTAAGCGCTTCAAATTCAGGTTGGGCTCTTTTGAATAGCAACTGGAAAATTTACAGAGAAATAGATTGTAAGGGAATCATATCCACTTAAATCACTCAAACATGAAGGATTGTAGTATTTATGGTACCTTCGACTTCAGTGTGGATTCAGTGAAATTTTAACAGATGCCAGTATATAATTACTGGAAAAGATGGGATCAGAGATTACAGGAAAGGAATATATGTTACGTAATTACTACGGAAAGACCGCAAGCAAATAACCACACCAGAAGTGATAGAAACCTGAAGGCTCCTTTCAGGTAACGACAGTCTATCTGTCTTGCCCGCAATACCTCAGGAGGTTAGGGCATCTTTACTCTTGATGAGAGCATTATTACCCAATTAAATCTACGATTCTGCATTGGCCAAATCACATGTATAACATTGCAAGAAGTTTTTTCCCCAGTCAGCTGAGAACAATATAATATATATTATTCATATATAACCATATAATATAATCTTAAAGTTCCGTTTGAAAAACCCTCGCTTTTTCTCAGAATTAGATGGCAAATGGAAGTTTACAATTGCAGTTAAAACCTGTTAACAAAAAGGCATTGCTGAATAGAAAAGTAAGAACGTTGTCAAAAACAGACTGGCACAACAAGGACAATATTACCAAAGAAAATAACTCCTCTTATATCAAATACACGTTTACAAAACCGTTAAAATTATTTTGAATTGCACGTATCTTTTTATTGAGGCAAAAAAGGAAGCTCAGAAAGGAAAAGAGAGATCAGGAAGGAAGAAAGAGTGATAAACGAAGATTTGGAAAATTACTTGGAATCACAAAGGAGTTGAAGAGGTTTTAAGAATTAAGGCAGAGAAATTTTTAGCGGAATCTTCTGAAAAAAGAGTTAGTGGGCATATGTTGAAATACAGTTTTGTTAATTTTTGAATAATAGGAGGTATTGAATGTATTGTTTTTAAATTATAACAATACCTAAATAAATAGTCTTTATTTTTGTTTTATATATCATGTTCTCTATTAATTTTCTAACGTGTCAGTAACTTTATTTCCATTCTGTTTATACAGCCGCTGTGAATTTTGATTTTTGTTATTGAACTTCGTGAAGGAAAATTTACCAAGTTTCTTTTACTTGTAATAATAACAATGCAGGTTTTCGAAGAAACATTATTTTAAAAAAAGAGTTATATAAACGATATTTGCTTACGTTTTAATTTTTCAATATTTTTAGGGGAAACATATAATTTATTTAAGTTAGCATAATTATGGTTACTATTGAAAAATAATAAATTTTTTCTCGATTAAAGTTTCTAAGAATTTATATATTTTTTGATCATATAGTTGTTGTTTTTACTTTATCAGTTTTCACCTTTCATTAGTAATTAATGGTGTGATTTTTAATTCTCATTTGCAGTATTTCAATAACAAAATTTCATTTAAGAATTAAAATTGATGTGATAGTAGATATATAATTTTTCCTCCATATAATCTTATTAGATATTTTACATTTATTAATTTGTTTCAAGCCTGTTGTTTTTTTATTTTGCATAATTATTTTTTTATCAGTTTTATTTTTTTTTTCAGTATGAAAAATAAATGTTTGTATCATTGAGAATCATAACGGTTAGAGCAAAACGCTATCAACCGTTAATATTTTTATTTTATTTAGGATTTCTGTTGGTTAAAAAATAATTTCGGAGTTTTAAATGTAGCTGCTATAATGCAACTTCTTCAAGAAGAATTTATTGTTTTTTAAAGAAGTTTTTAATTGAGTAATTCCTAAATATTTGCCCAAAAATGCGTAAGAAGAGTCATGAAGTAAAAGTAATATTTACAAGTAAGACTTGGAACTTAAAATTTCGAAAAAAATGAATTTACATATTCAGTACATTATCATCAAAATATGTCTTTTATGATTTATTATTATATAATTTAGACGGAATTATGATCTTAGATTTTTTAAACTAATGGATCATCAGATGAAATACTGAAACACTAATAAAATTTATTTATAGTAAAAAATAATAATTCACAACTAATAAAAAATAATAGTTCACAAATACAAATGCAGTAATATAGGTTTTCGGAGCATTAATTGTGATGTTATGCACGTTATTTCCTAGTTCCCTACTGATTTGCATGTAACGTTTAATATAATTGATATATTAAATAAAAAAAATTACAATGAAATTATAAACCGTATGCTAAGAGTCTCGCAGATATTATTTCTTCCGCTCAAAAAACAAAAATTTCTGTAATATAAATAAAACTGTTTTTAACAAAACGATACTGATATCGAAAAAGGTAAGACACAACATTTCTATTATCAAAATCTGTTATTTATTTAGAATTTTGTTTTAAAAAAAAATTCATGTTAAATATATTTATGAATGATAAATATACAATAATAGGTAATAAACAATGTTTAAGCGTTCCATATAATAAGCAAAAAATATAAAAATTTGTTAGGAAACTCTAAACGGCCCGATTTCATTTATATGTAATACATATTACATTTACAGAAATAATACAATTCTTGTTTATTAAATGAAATCGGGCCGGTAAGAGTTTTGTAACAATTTTTTCTATTTTTTACTTTTTATATGGAACGCTTAAACATTGTTTATTATCTATTGTTGTATATGAATTGTCTATTACATATATTTAACATGTATTTTTTTAAACAAAATTCTAAATTAATAACAGATTTTTATAATAGAAATGTAGCGTCTTACGTTTTTTGATACCAGTATCATTTTGTTAAAAACAGTTTTATTTATATTATAGAAATTTTTGTTTTTTGAGCGGAAGATTCTTACCGTACGATTTACAATTTCATTGTAATTTTTTTTTGTTGATATTACTGCGTTTTGTTAGATTATTCTTTTATTATTATTTTTTTTATGAATTACTTATTTTTGTTATCTTATGGATTTATTATTAAAAATTATTGCCTATTTACAATAAACAAATATACAGGCTATAGTATATTTTCTTTAAAATTTTATTATTTCAAGTACATTATCTAGTTTTTGTACGCTACGTAGTACTATCAAATACTGCTACCTAGCGGCATGGTTCATAAAGTCACCTTTAAAAAAAGAAAAAGTGTCATATTCGAGTCCCGCGGTTCATCAAATGGGAAAAAAATGTTATCTAACAAAATTCGAGGTATTTTTTGAAAGTATTGTCTATTACAAATCTAATTGAACTGAAAGTTAATGTTTTCATGTTTTTTCTACCGATTTTCATTTCACTTTTAAGTTACATCATGTTTAGAACTGTAAACATAGTTCGTTGACTTCGGTGTTCCGTCCAGTTCTGTGGACTGTTACCGGCGAAGTTCTAACGAACTTCGTGATGAATCTCAGTAATTCATCCGTCTGCTTGGTAATTACATCAAAATTTTGTTTTTGGATCAATGAAATGCTACTAATTTGGAAATAAGTCTATGTTGATGATTCTGATTTTGCAATATAATATATTTGGTATTATTTTTAAAATGTTACCATTATTATAATACATATATTCGTTTGAAACAGATCTATTTGATTTTTATTTTTATTTTGTTAAATTATTTATTAAATTCCGTTAGGTGTTTTTTTTTTATTAAATTTTATCGAAATTAAAGAGTAACTGTGTTCATCTAAATTTCCTTAATTGCGCTGAATTTTGTTACACTTTGCTAATATTTTCCTGAATACTATTAACTGTTCTTTCAGTCTACGCAATCACTTTCCGAAACTTCTAAATGAAATAATTCTATTTTTTGTAAATAATTCTTTTGTTAATACAGATCTCATTATTAGAGGATGTAATAATAATAGTGCTAATTTCGATCTATACTTTTATGCGAAAGGTTCTGGTTCGATTTGTGCTAATACTTGGCATTTTTCATTCGTTACAAAATTTATTTCTCCAATTAGAAAAAAAGGGTAAAGAAAATGAGGGTAAGTATTATAATTTGACGTTAGCACGGTAGTCACTTAAATTTATGTTTTTCATTAAAATATGTTTATTTTTTTAAGAATAATACAATTTCTGTTTTTGATGTTCTTACATTATATCAGAATTTTCAATTATATTTTTTGTTAGAATAATCGTACTTCGGTATTTAAAGTGTATAAGTTGGATAAGAAAGAAGAAAATCCTACTGTTTACAGAGGTTTAGGAGTAATCTCGCATTAAGTTTGAGTTTGTTTTATTAAAATATACGTATGATTTTTCCCCTAACGTTGATTTTTCAATTTCATTGAGGTTGTGAAATTTTAAAATGAATTTAAACTTCTCACTAATAAAATAATTTTATATTATTGTTTTTCACGTTTTACTTGACATCATACATCTTTTTATTTTGACAGATAAGATTTCTTACGGAAGTATGAAATAAAGATGTTACTGCAGTCTAGGACGTAACATTTTTCATTCATCTGTTAAAAAACATTGTAAAATTCTGTAGCTCTCTTACAAAGACTAACACAGTAACAATTAAACATTAACGCATTGACATTAAAGTTTCAACGTATAAGTCAATTTTGTGCAGTTTATTGTGTATCTTAGGATTAGTATTGGTAAAGTAATACTACATAGAACTAAGTTTTTCTTTAAGTTTCTTTAAATATAACTTATTTTATATTTTTGAGTATTGAATTTATTTGTATTTCTATTTAACTGCATTCAATAATAACGGATGTACGTGTGTCCTGTTTTAATATATTTCGTTTGATTTTTAAATTTTGTTAAAATTTCAATGCGAGTATATATATATATATATATATATATATATATATATATACATGTATGTATATACATACATGTATAATATATGTTTACACATATATTACATATATTTACTATTAAAAGAAATTTATGAAAATATTTTACACACACATATAAATAGAGTAAAATCTCTTTATTTGCGGGAGTTAGAGACCGTAAAAATACCGCGAATATAGAACGGAAATAATACCGATTTAAGGAAGAATGGTAATGTAAAGAATGTAAAATGAAAAACAATCATGCGTACTTACTTAGGGCGAAGTTACTGATGAAATAGAGACGGCAACATTCATTATAAGCAGTGGTTTAGTACAGTACATAGGTACACTACACAAAAAATATTTAACAAAATACAGTATATTTCCTAATTTACTCGTAAACACTTACCGAACTGTTTGATTTAAAAACTTACTACAGTGCGTACTTAATTAGAAAATTATATTGCATGTTCAAATCGTACTTGGTAATCGCCTTAAAAATTCAAGAAAACAGCCTAGAGTACTACGTACACTAAACCTAAAATTACTGTAATTTACAGTACATTTACAAAAATTTGTAATTTTTATCTCCGGTCACGGAAGATATGGTGCATACCCTCACAGGTTTAAAAGAAGGGAGCTCCCAAATTGTGTGTACTGCGGTCAAGAGGACACTCCCTGCCACACCTTTTTTGAACGTGCACGTTGGGAGGATCTAAAAGTCAGATATAACATAAAAGAGGTTACCCCGGAAATTAAAACAAAGTATATGTTGAGAGGTAAAGAGAATTGGCTGACGATAGACAAATTCGTGGCTGAGGTTATACGGGCAAAGGAAATGGATTACAATAAGCAGAAGGACTTACTTTAAGAAAAAAAATTAAAAAAATCGAGACCCGCCGCTGCAGCAGGGCCCGGGAACTGCATGGCCGAGATCGGTGTCCCTGGTCTTATCGGTTAGAGGCAGCGGCAAGATAAAATAAAATAAGGAAAATATCCGGAACCGGTGAGCCGACCTGCCATACAGGACGTACTGCCGGTAGCTGGGAGAGAAAAAAAAATGCATCAGTTTTGTTAAATAAATTTAATTCATACTTTTATGCAAACCTAAATTTAAGTCGTTTATGTAAGAAAATATGTCATTTAAATATGCCAGTTTCGTAATCCAACACATATTGGAAAAATATTTTCATAACTCGAGACTGTTTCTACTAAAAATAAACCATTACTTTGCGAATTAACCACGGAAGTGGTAAGCACTTTTCCTCGCGAGAACTCTTTTACTTCTGCATGAAGTTTGAGATTGTGTTCTGCTCGTACCTCTTGACAAAGAATGGCAAATAATCGAGAGCTAAGATCGTTTTCTTTACGAAATTAACAATTTTTATTGATTCCAGGAGAACGTTTAATTCAGGCGACGTATCACCAGTTTAATTCAGGTAACATCGCCAACTGTTGAGTGCTGGCGATGTATATGTTAGGAGAAGCGATTTCTTGAATCCTTTTTGTTACTCCGCAATGTTTGCCAGTCATACTTGCTACTCCGTCGGTACACTGTCCAATACAATTTTTCCAGTTTAAGGAATGTATATTAATATACGAATTCGATGATTCAAAAGTTTTCAAATTTGTAGTGTGGGAATGTAAATCTTTGCAAAATAATAATAGTTCTTTAATTTCTTCAGAAAAGTAGTCGGTGTACCGTACGTAGTAGAGCAAATAGCTTTTTTTAGAAATATAACATGATTCGTCGATCTGCATGGCAAACATTGATGATTCTTTAATACTTTTTATTAACTGGTATTTCAGATAGAGTTCAATTCGACGAGTAATCGTATCATTTGAAAGAGGAATTTATCTGATCTGATCTGCAGCTGAGGGTCCAAACATTTCATTGCAAACATCAATTAACACCGGTTTAATTCAATTTTCTCCGGTTGTGAACTATTTTTTTTGTTTTGGCTATATGCAGTGCAAGTAAATATGAACATTTCAATTGCGATTTATTCTGAATAAAAGTTTCTTTAAATTTTTTCTTTTGGAGATTAAATTTCTTTTTTTGTCGTTTAAAATATTCCAGTATTAATGCTCTAGTTTAAAATGTCCTGATTTTAAATGTCGCAATATTTTGGACGTTTCACTGTATCATTATTCTTAACTCCTTACATATTATGCATGTTGGACGTACATCGTCTTCCGTAGAATCCGGCCAAACTATAAAACCATATTACAAGTACTCGTTATTGTTAGCGTCTTGTGAAGGAAGATTTATTTTTATTGTTTTGTGGTCATTCATTTTACGTTTCAATCGATATTTCTATATTTTCAATTTCCGGATTAGAACTTTCAGTTCGGAAAAAATTATGTAAAGTTCCTTGTCTTTTTTCATTCATTTTAAGGGGAATAAAATTTGTGTTTTTTCTATAATTAAAAGTAACCCACATCACTATAATACTAGTAGTCGACTGCGTAAAATAAAGAATGTAATTGTAAATGTAGTCTTTTCAATAAATTGAACGTGCACATAGCTGTCACAAAACAAAGGTACCGCCAAAATCGCACTCTTTAGTGCGGCGTTGATTTGATATCTTCCGCTACTACACTTCATGCGTTGCAGGGTAGTTTATTGTTGCCGATTGTGCAAATAATACAATGTATTCAATAAATGTAACATGCACCAGTATTCGCCAATGTATATGTACAGAACATTATTAAATAATTATATAATTTTTATATAACCGTTGAATGAATTTTTTTAATCTTCATTTTTGCTCGTTGTTTTTAAGTTTGATTTTTTTTTGTGGACCAATATGTTCAGTGACCGGTAGCATTATCTCGCGGACTAGTTGAGAAACTCTGCTATACAGCGTATTTGGCTACTTTTTAAATATGGTAATTACAGTATAATAAAAATAGTAAAAAAAAACTGCATCCTAACAGTAGAATATAATTACATTATTTTTTCGATTTAGTTACTTATTTATTACTTAGTGCCTTATTACTTTTTTCTTTTCATCACAGTCGCTGATATCAAAGCGACTGAGAAGATTTATTGTACTAGCCTACATTTAAAATTTTACTGATTTTTCGATGAAAAGTACGACATTATGTTCGGCCGAAGAGTGCGAGAGGGGGATGAAAATAAATCTTTACGTTTTAAGGTAAGAGGAGTACGAAAATACCATTTACTTAGAATCGGGTTTCGTTATACTGTATATATTGTCGCGTGTTCGCGGCTTGATCAGGATATTGAGAGATTGAAAATTGAAAATATTTTTATAATTACAATTTATTAGTTTAAGAAGATAAGTAAAACAAGACAAATTAATAATAGTAATGACAGTAGTAATAATAATAATAGTAATAATAATAAACAAATAATAATCATCGTAATTTCATCCACAATAATAACAATAAAAAACAGTGATTACATACAAAACAGAATTTAAAGTAAATGTCAGGATTTATTTACAGGTAGTTGAAAAAAATTCAGTTCCATTGACATTGGTAAATTCTTTCACGGCAAATACCTTAGCTGTTCACAAATGAAACTACCCTAACAGTTTATGAAAGATATTTAGTACATTATTTCTTTCACTTATTATCTAACAGTAACTCACCGAACCGTTTGAGTTTTCATCGGGATTTAGTTTTTCAGATCCCCATTTCATAAAATTCTTTCTTAATTAAATTATGATTATTATTGACGATTTCACGCGCATGGTTATGAAGTTTTTTCATTACAAATTTAAATTCTGCCATAACAAGTCAAAACAAAAATATTGCTAATAATAAATAAATGAAAAACCATCCATTTTGGAATACACTTTAACGTACGATGTGCATACACGTACCCAAAAAAGACATCACTTCTAAAAGTGAAGGGAGTAGCGGTTGTTTACTTTTACTTAAATATATAAAACTGTTATAAATCATTAATATGTTAGTGTTAGTATGTTAATACTAATTCTGATTTGGTTTGAAAAGGAACATATCGGACTTAGAAATTACTAAATTCTAATTTTTACATAATTCGTCGAAATAAAATAATTAAAAAGATATCTCAACAATAAAAATAAAACAAATAAAAAATGATAAATTATGTTCTACAGAAACGTTGTTAATAAATTTTCATTTATCTAATAGCAGTTACAGATGTCAGACGTAGATTTGTCTTTGGAATGAATTTTAAATTGATTTTGCAGAGGGTACCTCCCGTTTTATCCTGTTATTATGCCAAAAACATAACACAAACAAGTTAGTCTGGTAAAGACGGGTGGGAATTTTTCACACTTTATAAGTGTTTTTATGAAGTGCATGTATATAGCCTCGCGTTAACTCACATTTCTATTGTAGATAGATCAATTACGTTTCAATGTACACCGACATCGATGGGTGGGGTTTTAATTTAGATCAGAGTTTGATCATTTTAAGCGTACACTTTGAAAGTGGAGGGAGGGACAGAAAACAGATATGCTGTGCATATTTTTGTACTACAAGGTAGAATCGCGCCTCGCCCATCTTGTACACATAAACACATTTCCTTAATAAATCCTTAAAATTACACTAAAGTACCACAGGGTGGCGAGACGGAAAGTATCGTGCGTACTTTACACTATGAAATGCAGTAACATTTACACAAGCAGAGGTGCTCTCCTGTCAAATGAATGTAGATACCAAGTGTGTATTATTAGGAAGGATTGGACGTATTCCTCACAATATTAATTTTTGTTAACTACAAAAATTAATATTGTGAAATAAAAACCAGTAAACACAAAGTATTTAAAGAAAATAATAAAATTGAACTAATATATTAATTGCATTTACACCGATAACTTTTAATATAAATTCGTTTGATTACTATTATTCAAAATAAATATGTAAAAATATATAAATGAAATAAATCTATGATAAACTTAAGATATAATTTTTTATTTACTAACGATATAATAAATAGCTGAAGAAAATAATTATCTTCATTTATCCAAATATTTTAATTTATTATTAAAAAGGTTTACTCATTTTTATGTAGACGTATAATGTTATAGAAAGAATAGTAAAACGTACATCATATCAAGCGCCTGCCTTTTACAGCCAAGCTTGTATTTTCGTTCGACACACTGTACAAATAGATATGTATATTAAATTTGTTAATGGGTAGTAATAAAAAATAATCCATTGAACCATGAATATTCCTTTTTTAACTAGACTAATTTTATTTTTAATCAGCTTAAAGCGTAATTATGAGTAAATGTGAGAAAAATAAGAAAAAAGATTAAATTAAAAAATATATTGCTACAAAAAAAATAAAATTGGCTTCCAAGAAGCAACCTACTTAACAGATTCGATAACATTATCTTGCCCACCGGCACTGGTGCTTGAGAAACACTGATTATGTGTTGTATATATATAACAAATGTGATCGAAAGAAGTTTTTTAATTCTCTACAAACCCAACTACTCATATTGTGAGCTAATGAATTCGAAATTTTTGAATCGTATACTATTTTTTTTTACGATTCGTCATGAAATATTTTAAAGAAAAACCTGTTTATAAGTAAATACTTTCCCGCTTTGTAATGGTTACCGTATTTGACCAATTTCCACAGCCCTGCTAAAGTGCGGATAGGTTTTTCTACCACTTTAAAAGCACTGACAATATTTCTACCAATTTTCTAGTTCTGAAAACATTAAGATGACATCCGCTTGTTGAATGATACTGGAAGCAGTTTAATTACTGACGCGTGCGTTTCTTAACTTTTTTTTTCTAATTTTGTATATTATTTTATTAAACCTATCAGTATGCTATCAAATAAGTTAGTGTGTATATACTACTTATGTAGTATGTACATACTAACATCTACAATACTTGCTAAACAATATTAATAAAATTGCGCCTTACAGAAAAATACATTTTCTTGTACTGCTGGAACATATTTTTTTTTTCTGTTGGTAGTACGCATCAGGGAGACCTATGACCAAATTACTCGTAAATATTGTACTGTATAGACTTATCACCCGTCTTTTTCCCCACAAATATTGTTAGAGGTTTATTTTTTGTATCATGTTCATTTTTTTTTAAATAGTTTTTTCGATGGCTCTTCGGCCTTCGAATTGTTTTACAATTTTGTTCATTGTTCAGTATGTCTTCTTAAGTTGAAGAATGTCTGTTTAGTTGTTTGAAATCAGTTCAGTTTAAGTTTGTAACATACAATACACGCTTACATGCTAAGTATTTTACACTGCTATTGTAGGTTAATTTTGGTTCTGTGTTCTTACTTATGGATCATTTCCTATGATCTTACTTATTGGTCATGGAACTTATAGATCTTGTGACATTCGCAATGGACGCGTACAAATATATTCAAATTTCAAATTCTTTTATTTCTTTCAGTTTTACTAAATTAATAATTAATGGAGTAATCCTAATACTAATTAAGGTTATCTATTCATAGCCTATAACCAATATTAACATGGTTTTATAATACAATTTAATATTCATTACTTAACTTAACTTAATTATACTTAATTTATATGATTTATAATCGGAAGTGAGTTTTGTAAAAGACGAAAGATTAGGTGTCCACAAGGGTCTTGCCCGTTTTGTGGATCATCCCTTTTATATTAATCTGTTTAGTTAGAGTAAGGGGGACAAAAAGGAAACAGTTTTATCTTATATAGGAAAATTAGTATGTATATATATATATATATGTATTTATATGTTTTAATTTATTAAACTGTTTTATTTTTTTAAACTTATTACTAGTTTTTTTCTAATTTTTTGTCTTGTAGTTATAGATCGGTTTTTTAATAAAGTAAAAGGCAAGATTTTTTTCTATTTATTTTTACGAGGTAACGTATTTAATTAAAATTATGATGCAGTTTTCATTGTATAGTGAAGTTTTCTTATGATTTTACTAATATATTTTCTTTTCAATTTTGATACAAAAGCTGTAAAAAAAATGGATAAATATTATGATATGTCATATGAAGCCAGTAACCAAGTTTTTGCCGTTCAGGAAAGTTTTATTTCATCGCCACATTTTCAATAACGTTGTATTGATTGTGAAAAACCCTTTCCTTGTAGAAAAATATTTCATACAAATACCTTCAGACGGTTTTTTATAGTTTCTTTCTTTAGGTTTTAAATGGAAAATAAGAAGTTTATATGAAATGCATTGTGCAAGTACTCTTGAAACGACTACTTCAGTAATATATTTATTATTTATTTTTAAATATAATTTTATTATAATAAAAACATTTGTAATCCTCTCAATCAGCGTATTTCTGACTTCTAGCGTTGCACATTACCTTGATTTTTTATTTTACGACTTATTTAGCTGTAATAATATGGCCATGTTAAAAAAAACACTATTTTTAAGTTTATTCAATTTTATTTCCTCTTTAAAAATAATGGCATTCGTATATTTCATCCTTTAGATATTTTTTTTATTGTTTTCTACTGATATACCGAAGTCCCACTTTCTATTCTTTGGTTGGGCTCAGTATTTTTTCATTAAAATTTGATAAACAAAGTTTATGATATATCTAGATAATTTATGATTTAAATAATCTTTTATTTATTTATTTATGTAAGTCTTATCATTAAAAAAAAAAAAATCGGTTTGAAAAATTATGAACTGTATCTCGCCCGAACTACTTTAGTGTTTCTATGATTTTGATTTTTTTTATAATGTACATCCAGATGAAAAATTAAATATTTTAATTTTAAAACAAACAATAATTTTCTTTTGTTGATTAGTTACTTCACGGTTTTGTTTACTGTAGTTAACTTGTAAGTCTTTGACGTCGACTGAATGGTTATCGAGTTACTTTTATGGGAAAAAAGTATTTCGGTTTTATAATGTTTTTCTTGATGTTGATCCGTGTTGTCTAACTGTCATTGAATTTGACAAAATTACTTAACTTGTCAACATAATGCCCGGTCGTGCACAGTTCACCTCTTCTTACTTCAGTGAAGTGTCACGTCTTTTCGTTGGATGCGTTTAACACTCGCAACCACGGGTGGGTGGTTGCATTTTCTCCATCGTAGAAAAGAACCCCGAGATGGGTTTCACGGTCGATAGAGCATGACGGGGACTAGTAAAATTGTCACAAGTATAGTAGTAGTAAGCCGCTTGACAATGGGAGTGAGTAGTTTAGTTGAATAAAAGCGACGAAGAAATTTACATGGGATTCTGTCATAACGATTAGATTATAGATTACTGGAACAATAAGTGCACTATTAGTTCTACCGCAAGCCGATTTACTTATTTTATAATTATACAAATTAATTTTTAATTTTATAAACTATTTTTAATCATCACGTATTTGTAGTTTTAGACAGTAAAAATTATTACCGTTTATTGATTAATTAGTAAAATTCGAGTTACAACTGATAATATTTATAAATAAAGACTTTAATCTTTGAAATTACTGAAAATTATTTTATTCGGAAGTTAAAAAACGTTTATAAAAAAAATTATTATAAACTTTTGACAAAATTTGTTTATAATCGGCCTACATATACATTTAATTTCTACTTTTCATTGTGTTTGAAAATATATATATAAGAAACATTCTACTTATTTGTTCATATTACTGTGTTTATTACTATTTCAAATTATATGCTATGTCAACATTAACGTCTCCATTGCTGTGTGTGTGTGTGTGTGTGTGTGTGTGTGTGTGTGTGTGTGTGTGTGTGTGTGTGTGTGTGTGTGTGTGTGTGTTAATGTAATTGTCTTTTAGTTTTTTCTTCTAACTTTGGATTGTATTGACCATTGATTTAAAATATAATCCGATGAAGCAAATTGTTTATCCATTCGACGGTCACTATTAATTCTCCTTACATTTTTCTAGAGAAAAATATTATGAAAAATATCGCTTTATTGTATAAAAATACATTTTTTTAGTTAAAAGAAGAGACAGATTTATAGGTCACATATTAAGGCATCCTGGAATGGTCGCTTAAATATTGGATAGGTAGAAGGAAAAAATTTTGCAGGCGGGCAACGTTTGGAATATGTAAAATAAATTGTTACGGATGTAGGACGTAAGGGGTATAGCAAAATGAAACTACTAGCACTAGGTAGGGAATCTTGGAGAGCTGCATCAAACCAGTCAAATGACTGGACAAAAAAAAATAGAAAAATAAATTATAACTTAATCATTGTTTTACACCAGATATTAAAAAAATGATTCCAGTAAAGAAAATGGTTGCTTATTATATAAAATTAGTTTCGTTATTTTTAATCTATTGGATTAACGATTAATAAATTGTAACAATAGTATTATTTTTCTTTCATTAAAGCTTTTTAACAAATTTTAAATGCTTAATTTTTACGTTTATTGATTAATTAGTAAAATTCGAGTTACAACTGATAATATTTATAAATAAAGACTCTACTTTTCATTGTGTTTGAAAATATATATATAAGAAACATTCTACTTATTTGTTCATATTGCTGTGTTTATTACTATTTCAAATTATATGCTATGTCAACATTAACGTCTCCATTGCTGTGTGTGTGTGTGTGTGTGTGTGTGTGTGTGTGTGTGTGTGTGTGTGTGTGTGTGTGTGTGTGTGTGTGTGTGTGTGTGTGTGTGTGTGTGTGTGTGTGTGTGTGTGTGTGTGTGTGTGTGTGTGTGTGTGTGTGTGTGTGTGTGTGTGTGTGTGTGTGTGTGTGTGTGTTAATGTAATTGTCTTTTAGTTTTTTCTTCTAACTTTGGATTGTATTGACCATTAATTAAAAATATAATCCGATGAAGCAAATTGTTTATCCATTCGACGGTCACTATTAATTCTCCTTACATTTTTCTAGAGAAAAATATTATGAAAAATATCGCTTTATTGTATAAAAATACATTTTTTTAGTTAAAAGAAGAGACAGATTTATAGGTCACATATTAAGGCATCCTGGAATGGTCGCTTTAATATTGGATAGGTAGAAGGAAAAAATTTTGCAGGCGGGCAACGTTTGGAATATGTAAAATAAATTGTTACGGATGTAGGACGTAACGGGTATAGCAAAATGAAACGACTAGCACTAGGTAGGGAATCTTGGAGAGCTGCATCAAACCAGTCAAATGACTGGACAAAAAAAAATAGAAAAATAAATTATAACTTAATCATTGTTTTACACCAGATATTAAAAAAATGATTCCAGTAAAGAAAATGGTTGCTTATTATATAAAATTAGTTTCGTTATTTTTAATCTATTGGATTAACGATTAATAAATTGTAACAATAGTATTATTTTTCTTTCATTAAAGCTTTTTAACAAATTTTAAATGCTTAATTTTTACGTTTATTGATTAATTAGTAAAATTCGAGTTACAACTGATAATATTTATAAATAAAGACTCTACTTTTCATTGTGTTTGAAAATATATATATAAGAAACATTCTACTTATTTGTTCATATTACTGTGTTTATTACTATTTCAAATTATATGCTATGTCAACATTAACGTCTCCATTGCTGTGTGTGTGTGTGTGTGTGTGTGTGTGTGTGTGTGTGTGTGTGTGTGTGTGTGTGTGTGTGTGTGTGTGTGTATGTGTGTGTGTGTGTGTGTGTGTTAATGTAATTGTCTTTTAGTTTTTTCTTCTAACTTTGGATTGTATTGACCATTAATTAAAAATATAATCCGATGAAGCAAATTGTTTATCCATTCGACGGTCACTATTAATTCTCCTTACATTTTTCTAGAGAAAAATATTATGAAAAATATCGCTTTATTGTATAAAAATACATTTTTTTAGTTAAAAGAAGAGACAGATTTATAGGTCACATATTAAGGCATCCTGGAATGGTCGCTTTAATATTGGATAGGTAGAAGGAAAAAATTTTGCAGGCGGGCAACGTTTGGAATATGTAAAATAAATTGTTACGGATGTAGGACGTAAGGGGTATAGCAAAATGAAACGACTAGCACTAGGTAGGGAATCTTGGAGAGCTGCATCAAACCAGTCAAATGACTGAAGACAAAAAAAAAAAATAGAAAAATAAATTATAACTTAATCATTGTTATACACCAGAGATTAAAAAAATGATTCCAGTAAAGAAAATGGCTGCTTATTATATAAAATTAGTTTCGTTATTTTTAATCTATTGGATTAACGATTAATAAATTGTAACAATAGTATTATTTTTCTTTCATTAAAGCTTTTTAACAAATTTTAAATGCTTAATTTTTACACAAGATAAAGTAAATATTTCGTAATGAACTAAAAATTACTGAATAATACTGAAAGACATCTCGTACAAGTGATTTTTCACAAAAAGTATTCTGTAATATTTTAGTGTCACCTTATTCATAAAGATTGATTACGTTGAGCTGACCGCTAGTTTGCTATTTGGTTTTTCATGTAGTTGTTAAAACAAATTCATTGTTTTAAGAATGTACATTGCCGCTCATCGTGATTTTTTTTTTGGACGAAAAACGTTTTTATGTTATTATCGCCCGGAAAACAAAAACATAAAATCTAACAAATTAAAACAAACTAAAATATGAAATACAAGAACAATAAAAATAAAACGCTTAAACTAAAATATTAAACATAAAAGTGACTTTTATATTACCGTAGGCTATATAAATTTCAGTCTATATGCCTGAAATATAATAATATTTACCTTTCATAATCGGACTGTTTTAAGTTTTTTTATTTTTCAATAGTCTTCCAGATGTTACGTTCTAATTTTTATATTTTGTACGAGTATTTCACGGATATAAATATGAATGTGAAAAAAAAATTATTTTCTTTGAATAATGTTGAAAAGAATGTCTGTAATAAATAGAAGTAATAAGAGAACATATTTCTTTGGATTTTTTTTTAGAAAAAGATAATTTTGATAGTAAAGAAAAACTGTTCAATTAGAAATAAAGAGTGTTTTAAAAATTATTTCATCAATTATATTTATTTTTGTTATGACAGGTAATATTTATTTAAGATTTAATATGATAAATTCTTCCTTAACTTAAATTGTATTATTCAAATTTCACGACGCTGGATTCATCTTAAGTGTTGACATCGGTGTTATCAGTAGCATCGCTGTCGGTTTCGTCGAAAGAAATTATAAAAGAATTGACAATGTCATCAATCACATGCTCTTCTAACAGATACTCACTCCCCTTCAAGTTTTTTTTAATATGATCACATTTGCTAATCCACGCTACAAGTCTCGTTTGAAAAAAAAACTCTTAATATAATTTAAAACCATCTCTAGTCTTACAGGACACGTTTTAACAATATTTATTCTATCTCTGACCGCATTCTACTCGATTTTCAGTTTAGATGATACGAGAATAGGTCTGATAAACCAGTAGCATATTTCAGCACTTTCTTGCATGAATTCCAAATCTTAATACTCCAGCTAGTCTGTTTTTAAAATTTTTGTATAAATCATTCCCTGGATGGTGTTTCAGCTTTGCCATTGCACTGATTTTTTTTTTTAGAAATAAAGAAATATATACTCAGTAAAGTTAAACATGATAGAAATTAATGTTAATTTAACCGGATTTTTAAAATGAAATTAAATACGGTGCCTTCTAAGAAAAAAAAAATATTGTCACTTCAGCAGCCGTACAAGAAAATCTAATAATAATATTAAATAAATGATAGAAAATACAAAAATCTGATATGGACACCATATGACTTGTACGCTTATTAAATTATATATACACATTTATTGCTGCACTTCATTTAAACTTATTTCATTTGAAAATGAGATACGATCCTCCAATACTTTAATAAACTGGGCAGTTACACAATTGCTGAAACTAGAGAACGTGTACACAAAAGAATTACGATCAAAAGAATTATATCAAACAAAAGAGGGATTAAATGATTGGCAACGAAAAACAAATAATTGAAATGATGATCAACACCGACTTAGGTAGAATATTGTCCGACAATATCAGAGGAGTAATGAACTAAAAGATAAGAATTTTTTGCAATTTATTAAAGATCGAATATGTATGCCTCAGTGAATATGTTGTTCTTGTGATGGTCTATTTTTCAGTCACTGTGTAGTTAACTTTAATGTAGATGAAATTAAAGAGAAATTCCAGAATAATTAAAATTAAACTAGAAAATACAAAAATTATTGATTCTAAATTATAATTTTCAATTAAATCAGATGTTTCACCAAATCTATTACATGTACAGATACGCAATAATGTGTATTAATAATACAGTACATTTATTTTTAAAAACTATTTTTTTTAATTGGTAAAAAAATAAAATGAATCTTTGAATTGCATTCAATTTAAGGTGATTGTTGAAATTTTTTTTTACTTGCGCGTAATATGAAGATTTCTAGTGTGTAGTTAAAATAAAAGTTAATAATAATTGAACTATTCCGTTTAGTGAACTCCTGTATACTGGATACAAATATTAATTTTGATCTTACGGTGTAGAAGAACCAGTTTTTGTTATTAGATTATTTGGTAAACAATTTTTTTAAAGAGTAATCTAGGGACTTTTACTCTAACCTTATATTTCAGGTAAGATTGTTGAATTGATAATTGTACAAATATTTGATGTTAATAAAAACTAATATTTTAGCAATTGTGTAACTGTCAACTTTTATTAAAGAATTGGAAAAATGAAATCTCACTTTCAAATGAAATAAGTTTAAATGAAGTGCAGCAAAAAAATGTAATTTAATAGCCGTACAAGGAAGTCATGTGGTGTCCATATCAGAATTTTGTTTATTATCATAGAACCTAAAATATTTGTAAACTTTTATTATTTTGACAATTTTATAACTCTTAAACTAGGTAACAATAAACAATTATAATGGTAAAATACTCACGGGTTATCAGATTTTTCGAACAAGCCAAGAAATATTTATTGGAAATTTAACATGTCTTAATTTATTTAAATTTAAAATATATATAATCTTTGTAAATTACTAACCTTTGCAATTACTGAATACTAATGACGCGTAGCTTCTTTTATATGGATCATGATTTACAGGAGATGCCTGTGAATCAGCCTCCTGAACATTAGTATACGCAGTCTACTTGAACTCATAAACTAACTGAATGATTTATTTTGTGAATGAATTTTCTTTATGATACTTTATCTCCTGTGTTCACATTGAAACCAGATTTGCATGATTTTTATTTAAAAAATGAACTACTGAGAAAATGTTCTAAAATAATTTTATTTATTTATTACAGGTAAGGAAGATATCTTTTTACTCATCATACACTTTTATGCTGTAGTACAGTTGTCTTATTCATTATGTAAGTAACTTATTTATTAGTATTTTTGCGTCTATTAAATCTGACAAAACCATGTGTTTTTCCATTCAAGAGACAATGCTACATGTTTTTATAAAACAAGAGATAATCTTTTTTAAAAAATCAAGATCGGTTTTAATTTTTATTGCGGGGTAGTGTTATGCCTTAGCTGTTAATAAACTCTACATTTTGTAAATTATTTTAATAAATAATTGTCTTTATTATCTTTTAAAATCCATTTTATGGATAATTTTTTTTATTTAATAAATGATTATAATTTAGTAGTATTTCTTAATAATATGAAATACAAGTATAGTAGAATATTATTTAATGAATACAGTAATAAAGTATGTTCACTAAATAAATTAATAGTCAATTTACAATTTAATATAATTTGTACTAAGTTGCATTAAAACAAATACTCAAGTGTCCTAGTAATCATTTATACATAATTTGCTAGTATTATCTTATTCGCGTAAATTAATTTAGTTCACTAAAATCACTGGTTTACTTCTTTGTTTTGTCACTTACTGCATTATTTTTTATGTATTTATTTTTTTTTTTTAGTTTTTTCTATTTTTAGATTCTATTTTTTAGGTTCTTTAGAATAAATTTCTTACCCTACGATACTTTAAAAATCCAGTAGACCAAGAACATTTTTATTTAATAATGTACATTTAGTTCAAATTACTTTTATATTAAGTTATATATTAATAAATAAATCTGCTTACGATTTGATGCATTAATTTAAACCATTTTTAATTATAATTCTTATTAAAAAGCTTTTCCCATTACAGCTTTGTTCATGTTACATAATACTTAATTATTATTGGTTATGCGTCGACTGTAATAACGAATAAGTTGTTTTCTCTTGAGTGATATTTCATGTTATTTATTTAGGAACATATACTTTCTGGAAACTTCTCTGCTATTCCATTTTATGATGTTAATTTTTTATGATGGCTGGAAAAGCATTATTATCTGCGTAACTGTCATCTGTTGCCACTGGGCAGTAAATTCTTGTTATTTTTAACGCGTTTGTTATAAATCCCGTCATTCGTTAATTTATATGCGTTTTATTTTTACTCATTTCTGTTTTAATTTATATGGGCAGGTACTAAATAGGATGTGTGTATTTCGATTTATTATTTCACCGAATAATTTGGACATTTTTTATTATATTTTTAAATCGATTTTGCTACGTTTATACGTAGGTTTTTATGTTTTTTACGTCCATTTTGTTAATTATTATTTATGAAGTATTTTTATAGTACATTTCAAAATTGATTTATTTTAATTAAAGTTATTTAATTTCGCATCGTTTTCGAGGTTGCATTATGAATAAAATTCATAAAAAATTAATTTTTATGCTACACTGTTCAATAGTCTGTTTAAATAAATCACGTCATTATAAGATAAATTATAAATGTAAAAAATAATTTAAGAGAAACAATAGATGTGGTAAAGTCCATATAATTATTTAAATATAAACTCTTGAAATAATGTTAAGGTAAAATGCACCAAATATTAAAAAAAAATTGCTACAAAATAATTCACAATTCAGATGGCGCTGTTGAAAAGGGGTTTTTTTGGCACATATTTATGTATACATTGAATAGAGTGTAGAAAAAGAAGCCTTTTTTATATTTATTTTAATTAGAATTATTTAAAAATTCATCACTACAGTGATGAATTTTTTTACATAAAAAATATATATATATATATTTAAAATAAATTGGTGAGATTTTTCAAACGGTTCAGTAATTTTTTTAAAATGACCACGGAAGCACGATAAAGTCCTTGTAAACGGAAGTGTTGTTTTGAGTTGTACGAAAACAGTTCTGTTGTTTGGTTTGGTAGGGTTGGATAATTTTTTTAACAAAGTTTCTGTGCTTTCAATCATTGCTAAAAAGAATATGCAGGTTTTTTTTTACAAAAATTTGCTAAAAATGTTTCGGACAAATTGGCAAAAAAGAATGGTGAAAGTTTAATAAATACTTGTTGATTATTTCCTATAACGCTATGTTTTAAGTTCGAGGGATATTTCTAAAGTAAATACAGCTGGGTAATTTCTCTTCTTAAGGTTGGCAAATTGTTATTGTTCATGGCCACGCTAGTAAGTTCATTGTTGTCTGTAAGTTGTCGCGTTGTAGTATCTTTGATTACGTGTAAGTTATTACGTTATAAAATAAATAGGAATATCAATGTTGACGCCGACTGTGAAATACGTGGTCATACGTTTTTTAAATCATCAAAACGTTAAGCCGGCTGAAATCCATAGGCAGTTGTTTGCTATGTACGGTGATAATGTAACGAATAAAAGAAACGTTCGAAAATTATGTGAAATGTTTAGAAATAACAGAATTAATATGCGCGATGAAGAACGTTCGGGAGACCCTCGAAAATCACCGAGGACTTGTTGAAACGCGTCGGTGATGAAATCAGGAAAGATCTTCGCTCAACGATTTCCGACCTGGCCCTTATTTTTCCTGATGTTTTAAGAACTGTTATTAATCGCATTATTCATGACCATTTAGGCTTCAGAAAGGTTTGTGCACGTTGGTGCGCATGTCTTAATGGAACGTCACAAATAAATCCGAATGGGATCTGCTTTGGAATTTTTGATGCGCTACATAGAAGAAGGTGATGAGCTCCTTAATTCAATTGTTACCGGCCATGAAACATGGATTTCGTATTACACGCCAGAGACAAAACGGCTGTCAAATGAATAGTGTCATCCTCAATCAGCAACAAGACCAACAAAAGTCAAGCCGTAGTCATTTGGACGTAAACTGATGGCCACAGTCTTTTGTGATCAACCCACCGGGTTGGTCTAGTGGTTAACGCGTCTTCCCAGATCAGTAGATTTGGAAGTCGAGAGTTACAGCGTTTAAGTCCTAGTAAAGCCAGTTATTTTTACACGGATTTGAATACTAGATCGTGGATACAGGTGTTTTTTGGTGATTGGGTTTCAATTAACCACACATCTCAGTAATGGTCGAACTGAGAATGTACAAGACTACACTTCATTTACACTCATACATATCATCCTCATTCATCCTCTGAAGAATTATCTAAACGGTAGTTACTGGAGGCTAAACAGGAAAAAGAAAGTCTTTTGTGATCGCTTTGGCATACTGTTGATTGATTTCATGCCACGTGGAACAACTATAAATGCAGAATCCTACTGCAAAACTCTACGTAAGTTACGGCGCACCATTCAAAATCGGCGACGTGGGCGGCTGATCGACGGTGTCGTCCTGCTACACGATAATGCAAGTCCACGTGTTGCGGGTCCGACACGTGATTTACTGAGAACATTTGGATGGTAAATTTACGATCACCCACCATATAGTCCGGACTTAGCTCCTGAATACCATTTTTTGGGGAAATTGTAAGAATTTTTGAATGGTAGTCAATTCGCGGGTGACGATGAATTTAAAAATGCTGTTAATCAGTGGCTAAATAGACTGGCGGCAGAAGTATACAACGAGGGTATGTTGAAGCTGGTGTATCGCTACGATAAATGTCTTAATTCATGTGGGGATTATATAGATAAGTAGTATAAGATATGTAGTTAAGAGAAATAAAAAATATTTATAAAGTTTTCTGAATAAACTTTTTTACAATGAAAGGATCTTTACTTTAGAGATAACCTCTCTTATATTTTTCATATTAATACCATTTTCAAGCACTCTGTTTCATATTCTTTGTGTCAAATTTCAATGAATTTTTGGCTTAGAGAAGATGAATTTTCCTTCCCCCATTTTGTTAATTTTTCAAATATTCATTTATTCATTCTCACTTACGAGATTCAAACGTACGAGTATCATTTGATAATTTTTCCATATGAAGTGGTAAAGTCGTTCCGGTGTTAAACGACACTAAAACATACCATCAAACGTGGATCATCTTTCTCCTATAGTATTCAATTAGACATTATGTGTATTAGGAGAATTATTGTGTTTCTCAATCAGATATTTGTATGATTTAATGTTTCTGTTCCACACAGTGTGTCAGGAAGGATATACAATCTTAAACTTCTCACCTTTCCGTTATCCCTTCCGACAATCCTACTAACCAACAAATAAATAATAAAAATGAAGAGCTATATGAATCCATATGTATTATAATATTTGTCTTGCACTTATAACAACCAGAAAGTGTAATAAAATAAATGTATATAATTAATTCTTGTTTTTTTTTTAAATATTAAAATAACGCCAGTCTATAAGAAATAAATAATTGTACATGAAGTTTGATCAACCAAAATGATGCAAATTGTGGTCCACACAAAATATCAGAATCACAGCCACATATAGTTCTGTACATACGTCACATTATTTTTAAATATCCTTCCTCATTCTATTTCTACACAACTCAGAGGCAATTTCGACCTTGTAAAACTATACCGGTGAGCACAAATCGCTGTTGTTTTCAAGTGTAATGTCATTTCTTGTTCAGGATTTACTTTCTCAGCAATATGATTTGTTGTTTTAGGCAATGGAAAGTTGGAAAGTACCTGGGAATGCTTAAAGAAGATCATTGAGTAGTTATTTTTGATTTTGTTTTGAAATATAATATTGGATACGCTTCTGTACATCAGTTAACTTAGGAATTTACCAATATCTTTTATTGCAATTACTCACGGTTAGATTTTACCCTACTAGATTCCAGTTTAAAAATGACATTTAAATTCAATTCTTATAGTTTGGAACATGAACATAATACGTCCATTCAAGCATAAAGTAATTATTTGAGTTCAACGTTATTAGTTTATCTGTTAGGTTGTTTTAATGTAGTAATAAAGTTAAAGACGTCAAGAAAATTGTAATTTTCAATAAAATGATTTAAATTTTTTCTGAACCTATCTCTCTTAAAATTTTGTTATTAAAATTGAAGTTAATAAAAAAAAAAAATGACTTAGAAATAGAACTTTATGATATCGTTTCAAACTATTTTGATAAATTGTTTTTCGAAAAGTTTTCTGCTACAATTTTTGTTAACTTGACACGAGATCAAAATTTATTAAATGTTGTGGTGGAAATAAAACGTGTTGAGGTTAGTCGATTTGACGGCGGATGTAGAGGAAATGCGGGCCTGCGCTCTGTTAACGGAACTAGCACTAATTGAGCTCTACACGCCCTCACGCAGCGAATTAACGTCTTGAACAAGCAACCCTCCCTTCTCAGCCTTCTACTTAAGTACATTTCTTTTTATCCTGTCACTTGAACATCCCTTCCCTTTAACATTTCGGTGTGGTATGCCATATTTCCTCTCCCCCCCCCCCCACGGACTAAATTTTTTTACGACCCTTCTCCCTGTCATTTCCTTTTAACATAAGTTCATCTTTATTACCGTAGTCTTGCGAATATTGTTGTTCCGGTGAGAAAAATGAAATATGGTACCAAAGTTTAAGTTATTTTCGTAGCAGCACTGAAAGGAAATTAAATACCTTTTTTTTTGGTAATAAAGATTGTTTATTATCTTACTTAATAATGGTAAAAGAAAAGGGTGTAGCAAAACTTTCTTCTTAACAGCTAAATTCACTTTATTTCAATTGAAAGGCTTATTTATTTTTTAAATTATTTACATTAGTTTTCGGAGTTTTCCTTTTTCACTGTCGTTAGGTCTTGAAGGAATCAAACTCTCTTTCTTTGTTTACTTATAGTTATATCAGCAACACACTCATAAGCGATATGTTTATGTGAATTGATCCACCATTTATTTAATAAATAGAACATTTTTGGTTGTTTTATGAATGTAATACACTTGGATAAAAGCAAATTGTAAGCGAAACATTGTGCGATTTATTGTATCGTTTATTTATGAAGTATATGATTGGTTACGTTAAGGCAAATAAAGTTAGTTTTTGTAATAATATTTTCTGGTGTTTTATTATTTATATATATATATTCCAATCGAAAAAGTTATAGGCTAAAGTAATAAATTGTTAGTATAGACTACCGTAATTGTACATCAATACCCCTGTGTATATGCATAAATTATATACGCGTACATGAGTTCTTTTATCTGATATTCTGGAAGGATAAGTTCAAATTCAAAGGTGTATACAACTGTAATGAAGGTTAATTATGGTCGATTGTTCTACATTTTTATCTAGTGATATAGATGTTTTAAATACGGTATATACAATGGCGGTACATATGTTTCTGTTGGTTTTATTATATCAGACAAACAAAAACTAGAATGAGAAATGTATATACATAAATATTTTCCAATAAAACAATGTACGTATTTTATAAAGTTCGTATTCCAACACAGATATTTTTATTATTATTATTATTACAATATTTATTTTTATTCATTTTGTTTGTACTGATAAAAAGATTACATGAAGCATGCTATCAATCAAGCTGCAACCGACCGTTATATCAATCAGCTGAAAGAATTAAAATAAAATTTCAAAACCGCAAAATACGAGATCACAGATTATAACAACCAACATACACCGATAATCATTGTAACCCGGGAGTTTACAAATTAAACCCCAGTGACTTAATTAGTACTGTATTGGACCAACCAGATTCGCATTAACCTCCGATATAAAGAGAACACTTCATCCAACAGCAAAATTTACTTTTCGATTTCATCTCGCAGAACAAGGAACACGTACATAAGATATTAACCACAACGTGGAGATTTTATATATAGCTTGTAAAAATCATGAACTTAACAACATATTTTTGATCGTACTGAATTTAAAATCATATTAACTTTTAATTAATTAGACTAAATCAATAAAAATCATCAGTTACATTATTTGATTTCATATTAAGTGTTTCCGAAATATTTAAAGATGAACACCATCGTAATCATTACGTCTGAGGAAGATATTGGATTATACTTCAGAATTATTTCCTTGGAGCTGTATTTCCTGGAACTTATAAAGATTTTTAATTACTTTAAGAAAAATTTATTTTCTCTGTTTGTAAAATAGTTATGTTATTTTTTTAAATAGAAAATTTGAGATTTATTGGAACGTTTATCTTTTTGGATAAATGTCCAATAAGCAATATGCTTGTTTAGTCATATGTGGTACTTGTTTACTTGAGTATATAGTCCTGTAATTTTGGTTTAGTTCAGTGTTTCGTACATGAATGATATAAATTCATCCATATGAAAAATAATCGTGTAAAATATATATACCATTTTATTGTTTCATTTTAGTGAATACTTTCCACTTTTCAGTTCCTTCCCGTTTTTCCTGGTGGATATATTTGTAAGCAGCATTTTTTTTTTGTGAAAATGATAGAAATATAAAAAAGGATACAGGTATGGTATTTCAGGAATTCCAATCAATAAATGTTTGACGTTCCTTTCGGATCTCAGTCATTCTTAACCTTCTTTGTATTCCTGGAATCTTCTATGCTGACAGTTTTCCAATTTTTATGTCACATTTAACAAGTATTATCGGATAGAATGTGTTGTATTTTTATTAAAAATATCTGCAGTTTCTTTTTATATAGAATCGTATTATGTATAGACATATTCAGACATTTATTTTAAAATTGTTTTTACTTCGTATGATTTTTAAGAAGGCGGTATTAATATTTTTGAATCTCTTACTTTGTCGTTCTTTCATACGGTAAATAGCAATGCTTCTTTCCATGTAAGCTTCTTTCCATGTAAAGTTTTTTAATCCTTAAAATTAATTTACGGGTGTTATCATGTTATGTTTCCGGATTGATAAAATTTTTAACTTATCTACTCGTTTTGAAAATTATTTAAAATCTGATAATTTTTCTTTTTAAGTTTAATAGTACATTCGAAAGCAAATCTTGACCGGTAAAAAAAACCACATTTACTTAAGTTCTACTGCAGTGCTTGTAGCAGCATGTACTTACATAATCAAACTATAAAGTTTGTTATCGTAGATATTTTTTCCTGCTGATCTATATTATTTAAAAAATAAATATACTTCTAATCAATAATCTCTAAAAATATAGCCTAGGATATTCTGTTCAGATAAATATTTTAGAAGAATCTCTTATGATTTGTTGACTAATATCCTTTATATTTTTATAGATTTATTTTCGTTTCTGTAAAAGTGTAAAATTCAAGCAGATTTTTTTATGCACGTTTTGTAACTTTCAAATCATCTGACTGTTTTGTTGTTTAAACTTTTGATTTTATAACATACAATAAACTATTGAAATTTTAAAAAGTCAAAATAATTTATCTATAGCTTTAGAAATGTATTTATTTATTCATTAATGTTTTATAAAATCGTTTTGAACAATTAACAACAAAACAAAAACCTAATTCTTTCCATCATCTTTAAAATAACTGAATATATTTTGAAAAATACATTTTATCCTCTCTGAGAAAAAAAGAACAAAAAGGTTCTGTTCTCAAGTAATCATTTCCATTTAAAACTATTAACTTTTGAAAAATTCTACAAATACATAAACTTCTAACAAAACCATTTATTCTTTGCATTATGAAGATCGTAAATAATGAAGCTAAATAAATTTCCTTCTGTTTCTGACGTTTTTAAATAACATATAATGCAAAATGTGTTCAAACGGGTAATTTTACAGTGAAAGAAAAAAGCTATTAATAAGAAATATGTTTTTTTAACCAGGTAGTAGAGTATGACTGTTTTTAACTGGTTTTATCATCTTGGCTACATAGAAGGTGATTAATTAATTAGAACTGCCTTATTAATATTATCGTGGCGGCTCGTCAGATAATTAGTATAAAGCTAGAAATACTTAAATTTACCTTAATCTTATCGTGACTACACACTAATGAAACCTAACAGCATAACACGAATTAAATGAAACCCAAGCATTGCTTCAATTAAATCTCCCAATGTTAAATATGATGGAAAAGGTATAGTGATAATTATGGAATGTGTGTGGTGGTAGCCATGACAACGGCCGTCATAATTACGTTTAATTGAAAAGTGATACAGATTTTCCAGCTACTTTATTTCATCTGTTAGCAAATTGCAGTGCACGTTGATATTTTTCCTTCACTTCGTGTTCTTCACATGGTCTGATTTCTATTTTATTAGAAACAGTATTTTCACGATTATTCTCAAACGAAGAATTTTTTTTATAAATATAAATCTATGGATATTAAAAAAGTTAATTAATTTGGAAAATCAAGTAAAGGGTGTAATGTGCAAGCAGGATAAATTTAACGGAAGCGGTGGGAATACTGTAGCAGCTGTACGGTTATTTCAGTTCACTTCTATAATTTGTTTCTGTGCCATACGGTTACGAAAATGCATTTATAAAAAAAAATTACTTTTTGTTCCTCTGTCAATCTTTTTTTAATATAGTTATTTATTCTACATTTATTTGTTTTCGTTAATTTGTAGTTTTCTTATTTCATATCGTATTAAAATATTGTTTTATAGCTAAAACTTAAACTAACTTTTTTTTTATAGAATTAATTTAAGAATCGAAAAATACGTAATATTTAGATACGTTGCAACAAAAATGTATAAATATTAGATTTAGAAAGTTCAGGGGTTGAACTTAGAAAAAAATTATTTAAGAATTAATATTAAAAGTAAGTTTTTAATTATAATTAGTAAATTATTTAAGCATTCTGTTAACAAATTCGTCGTGTTAAAAAAGGACCATACATAACACAAAGTAATCTCTTGCTTAGATTTTTGATTACAGATAATTTTCTTCTCTTGCAATATTATTGCGATGAACTGATGAAACGCCTGCAGCATTTTTATTTTATTTATTTCACATTTTTTGTACATTTGGGTATCTACTCTCGTACTCTTAATGAATTGAATTTTTCTTCATCTAAACACTTAATGCCGTCACTTTTAAAGGTAGTATTGCTACTCGTTTTTAGACATTCACAAAATTAATTCAGTAGCGTTAAGATCAGGGTTAATACGACGATAAACCCAGTGCATTATAAGAATTTTTTTATAAATTGTTATTGATAATTTTATTTATTTTTTATATTTATATTTTTGAAGTATCTTAACCTTTAGCGTGTCTAAGTTAAACTTAATTTTTTATCTTCTCTAGCCAGTTGTATGTTATACTTTTTATCGCTGGACAAAATTGGTTCGGTTCATTTTTTCCGGATTCAGATATGATAATTTTGTAATTGATTGATATTAAGATCGATTTAACTTTCGAATAGATTTCGTTTAGGTGTGTTTAGTTGCGATGAGCTTCTTAAATAACTTTAACCATTTAGAATTTGTCCTCATTAACGATATTTTTGGACTCGCGAATATGCTCCTCGATTTACTATTAATTATCTCATTTTGCATATTAAAAGTATTAAACCTCTGTAATACAGCAAAAGAAATGACTTTTTAAAAAATCTTAGCGTAAAACGTATTGCAGTTTATATACTCACGTTTTACTTCCACGGGAGAATCTATCAAGGTGCTTCATCCATCCCAGAACTCGCTATTCACCACTGAAACAAATTAATAAAATCTCATTTTCAAAAAAGCGAATGCAATATAATATAATATGATAAAAATTAAGTTATACATGATGCTATTTATAATATCTTTTATGCTAATTTCGATTTTACGTATTTTTTCGATGAAGCATGGCAATTTACGTTTGAATCTCTCTGTCTCTGTATGTGTGTTTGTGATATTATCTTTCAGATTTTGTATTCTGAACCAACCAGGTCTAGTGGTGAACGCGACTTCGCAGATCAGCTGATTTCAAGTTGAGAGTTCCAACATTGAAATCCTAGTAAAGGCAGTTACTTTTATACGGATTTGAATACTAGATTGCGGATATCTGTGTTCTTTGCTGATTGGGTTTCAATTAACCAAACATCTCAGAAATGGTCGACCTGAGAATGTACAAAACTACACTTCACTTACACTCATACATATCATCCTCTGAAGTAATACCTGACGGTGATTCCCGGAGGCTAAACAGGAAAAAAAAGATTTTGTATTCCGTGGAATTTGGTGAATGTAATATATAAACATAATAATCTGGTTGCAATTTTTTAACATCTTATCGATAAGCTGTTGACTATCTTTGTAGTTGAGCTAGTTATTTCATATATTTTTTTAATATTTTGTAAGAAAAATATATTTATAAAACAATTAACATAAATACGCGAAGAATTATTCTGTGGAAGGAATACAGCTGAAGGAAAATATTCGTAGAGAAGCGTAGAGGGATCTTAACACTACAAATCTCTTGCTGTACGATATGGTGCAAGATAACCTCTCATTCTCCTTTCCCTTACCTCTTATTTTCCTTGTTCCTCCATTTTTATTTTCCTTATGCTTGCTTTATGCCGCCGTCTTTCAATCTAACTTTCTGCATAGATAATGAACATTAAAACGCGGACCACTCGTCTGGAAGTTCAATTCCTAACTTGTATTTCTTTACACAAACTTTAGATTTATAGTCCACCTTTCCGTCAGATTACATTTTACAGTTAAATATAACTTTTGCCAGCTTGTTATTAATTATTTCTGCTCGAGGAAAAAATATGCCTGCATAAAATACATTGCAGTAAAGTTTGTTAATAAATGTAAAAATAATCTGCATGTTGCAGTGTTTTTATTTTTATTTTTTGTTTTAACAGAGTTTTAATGATTTATATTTACACTTTTAATTACTTTATCGTTTAGTAGAATCTTACTTAAGGAAGGTTTTATTTATTATCTGTTTATTTGTTATATTTTTAAAAAAATGTTGCTAATTCTAAGAAACTGTTTTTACCGCACAGGATTAAGTACTGTTATAAGCTTTAATGTACGCTACATATTTCAAAAATCGGTTTGATTGTTCTACCTAAATTTATTATTTGAAATATTTTTACCCAAAATTTATAAAATTAATTCTTGGTTTTTTAGTTTGGGTCTAATCTGTATTCTTTTAATTTATTTATTAATTTTTTTTTACCAATTTTTGTATGCTTTTATCTTATATTAATATCTTATTTTTTATTTGTAAGTTAATGTTTAACTTTTTCTTTTCCTGAAAGTATGTCGAAATTGAAAAACTATATATATTGTTATTTGAAAGAGGAAAAGAAAATATTTGTGTGGGTGCGTGTGTGTTTTATCTCGCTGCTCTATCTCAACAGTTTTCTTGTATTTTTAAGAATCAATCACGTGTTGTTTTTATGATGTTTGTAATGATTGTTTGATAAAACCCTGATGAAGGGATGTTTATAGGCTATACTTTTTCTAATATTTCTGTGATCGAGCTGACTTGTTACATTTTATTTTGAAGTCGATTGGGTATATCACTTTTGTTTCTTTTAAAATAAATCTGTCGAATGTTGGCACCATTGATCGCTAAGTGGTTCGTATTATTGATAATTTCTATCAATATGCTGCGAATTTATTTTTAAATGGTTGGTATGTCTCTGTGGATATTCGAATTAAAAATAATCATGATATTTGTGAAGAACGTTTTTTTGCGTCGACTTTCAGTGTTTTAATTGTTGAATTCCGTTGGTTTTATAATAATTTTATGTATCAAAATTTTGTTATAAGTGGAAGAATCTATATGCTCGTTAAAATTCCATTGAGTTATTAAAACAAATCATCGTTCATATGTAAGTTTTCAAGTTGCCGTTTTTTAAATTGTATTCCTAGATATTTTTCTGAGGCGACATTGTTTAGTTATATTGAATGATATATTTTTCAGTGCAACATAAAAAAACTTTATTATTTTCATATTAAGTGGCCATTTCTTTTTCCATACTTATATTTGTATGCAGTTCTGCGAATCCATTATTGGATTATCGCGTATAATTTGTTTTGGAATATCGTCTGAAATATTACTACAACAGTTTTGTCTGTAACAGTAGGTCAGAACTGTACAAAATAGATGCCAGAACACGGAAATGTTGAATGTTTCTAACAAACCAAGTGCAGATTAGGAATAACATACACGGACGTGAAAAGAATGGTACAGTTGTGTATTACTCCCCCTCTATGTGTATGAGCTTTTTGGTATTGACATCTGTAATAGCAGTAAGTTTATGAATGTTCTTTTTTTAATGATTTCTTCCTGTTACTTATACGAATTATTCTTATTCGGTGAAATATTTTCATTAAAACTTTTGTAACTTTTTTCTCAGTACAGCTGTTTTACAGAGCTGTTAAAATTTATAGCATCTGCTCGTATTGCAGATGAAGGGGAATATTTTCGTTAATTACGTGAGGAATAACTAATTGTTTTTAACGTTCATTTATGTTATGTAGCTAATTAAGCTTTACCTTTTTAATCATTTAAAAAGTTACCTAAAAATTGTCGTACGTCTACGAATTCTAAACTTTTGATAGTTTTTAACGAGTTGAAGAAATTGGGAAATGCGACATTGTGGTCCAAACAATCATAATTTTTTTAAATTATTATTATTGCACCCATAATTTAATTATTTTACATAGGATTATTTACAAAGTCTGTTTCAACGTTTTATACGAATAAACTGCCCGCATACACGGTTTTACTTTATGATTCTTTGAAAAAATGATGCAGGGTACTTATAATGAATACAACTCGGAAGTCTGTAACCATTAAACTGTGGAGGGTGTGAAAGTTGTAAAAATTTAAATGTTTGGAATAAAAAAAGTTGTTAAAATTTAAATATCATATGAAAAAAAACGAAACATATCATCTGTTTTGCATAGATATCTGATATCTCGTACCATACAACTTTAATAAAAACATTTCGCTGTAAGTTACATTATTTAATATATAATAAGATCATATAATTTAAATATGAATTCGTTCTTTTTTGTATTATTTTTTTAAATATGTATTTTCAACCTGCTTGTCTGTAATGCTTAATTTTAATATAGGGTGTTCAATTTGAAAGAGGCCCCATCATTTGCTTAGTTTAGTCTATAAAGTAATGAAATAGTTTATTGGCAAACACTTCCATAATAATTTACAGAAAGTATTGAAAATGATGTCCATTCACTTCTATGCACTTGTCAACACGTTTGACCGTGTTCCTCGTTACTCTTGTTGGCTGTATCCTGTCTATTTCCTAGATGTTGGTAATGTTTTTCTTCAATTCATGCAGGGAGTGTGGATTACTCCTATAAATAATTTCTTGTAAGTAACCACGCAGAAAGATTTCTGGACTACTCAGACTAGAGGATCCTAGTGATCACAATTCTTTAGATATGATTCATTCACCGAAAAAATCCTGTAGCATCTCCATAGTAAACCAAGCTGTATGGCAAGTGGCACTGTCCTGTTGCAACCAGCAGTCACGCTCATCCTTTTGCAGTAAAGCTATGAACTGTTGATATTTTATTGGTAGAGCAGGACCTGCAGTTTTTTCAAAAATCAAGGTTCCGTCGTCTTGAAACCGCACACCATACGCTTATTTTTTGTGGGTGTATGGAAGATTCAAAGAAAATATGAGGGTTTTCGCTACCTCAGGTCCGGTATTTCTGCTTATTAACATACCTACCAAAGTGAAACCACTGGAAAACTGGAGCTGATGTATTTTTCAGCTGAAGCGCGTACTTCAAATGTAACACAGTCGCCTTCTAGTTATAAACCGTTTCAAGATAAACTTCTTCATTTAAGAAAAACGAAAAAACAGAATCCATTCTCTTAATATACGAGCTTCATGTCAGATTTTGTAGTAACGGGTTAATCTGCTCCCGAGATATCGAACTGCCAAACAAAAGCTAAGTAGAGGCTAACAAATATATATATACATTAAAAATGGTGTATACAAACAAAATTATAATATATTTGAACTCAGTGGTCTTCAAATGATCATTTAATATACATTTGAGAAGACGACTTTTTGACTGCTAAAACCACTTTCCTTTTGTTGTATAACAACCAGGAAAAAAAATTAAATTTTGGATTTATCTATCATTTGCAGCATAAATAATGCATTGTAGTCGTTAATAAACTCGTTCTAATTCGTTTACTTCGTTTGTTACGTCTTCACTTTACTGTTCCATTGGTCAGAATCAATAAATGAGTCTTTACTAGTAAGATAGTGAAGAAATTCGAAATTCGGTCGTGATAGCCACAGGCTGGACAACCACCTATTTGAATTATGTTTAGTCGACTCTGTTATTAGCCTTTCTATTTTAAAGGGACTTGCTTAAGTGGGATGTAGCTTGTATCTACTTACTGATCTCTTTGTTACTTTCTAATGTAAAAATCCGTAGGGAAATTAAGAAAAAATAATCTTTGTAAAAATTAAAGAATTTTATTCGCCTGGCTTTTTTTATATAAAACTTACATCATTTGTTTTGTTAGGGTGTAATTTACATCTGTGTCAAAAAGTGTATTGCACTGCATTTTAAAATATAACTAATTTAAAAATATCTGCCTTAAATATCAACCTTCCTTCCGGTACTAGCTGTTATAAATAACCTGGGTGGAAAAACCTCAGTAACAATTCAGAAACTAGTTCCATTGAATGTTGCTTGAAATTCTATTTTTAAAAACATAATTCTTTCCCCCTGAAATGTTTTCCTACCCAGCGACGAATTTATAAAAAACAAACCGGTTACATTATAAAATAAAAATTGAACCATCTTAAAAACGAAAAATTCAACTTAAATTGTTTAATATATTGTTTTTTTTTTTTTTTTTTTACATATAATTTAATATCTTATTCGTATTTGAACGGGTACTCAAATCCTGTTCTGCGGTAATTATTTTTAGTTCTATTTTGTGTTGCCCTTTAAAATCATTTGTCTTGAATAAATAATAAATTCAGAAAATAGTATCTACAAATTCGTAACAATTTCATGATTATTCTTATTAATATTCTTTTTCCAGTAGTTCCTTACCGTGTAAAGGCCAAAAATCCTATTTTTCTTCGAGAGACTGGATGATTTACAAATACGTATTTTACGTTAAGAGATAGCTAAGATAAGATATTAGTTTTAATTAAGATAAATTCATTAAAGATATTATAAATTAATTAAGATATCAGTGTCTTTAAAATGGGGTTCACTATTCTTCTATGATTACTGGAGCAGTGAACAAAACATTAATTTAGAGAATAGGTAATATTCATTTTTATTAACCGTAAATGACTTTAATTTTCCCTATAAGTGAAAAAAAGCTTCGAATTCATGACCCAAAATAAAATATACTTCTGTTAGAAATTAAGATAACTACTACATTCACAGTAAGATCTTCATTAGTTTGTTAATTTTTGTTATTTATAATTTTATTTTCATAACACCATACTTCTTTACTTTCAACTAAATTCGCTTGTAAAATTATAAGCATATTATTTGAAACTGTTTAAATTTTAATATTTAATGTATTCACAAATGGTTATTATAATATCACTGAGTTCAGTCTTAATTATTATGACAGAATGTATGCGCTTGTAAGTTCTGTTGATATTTCAAAACGATAATATTATGTTATTACTACATACTTATATCCTCAAACTTGATTATACGGAACTTATTTACCTTTCGTTCTAGATTAACTTGATAAAGAGTGAAAAATATCTCCCAGTCATATTCTCTCCCTCCCTTACTCTTTTTATTTTATTTATATATATTTCTTTCTATTTTAATGTTTACTAATCTACGTATATATTCTCTTTTTTGTCTCATTTTATATTATTATTCTTTCATTTATTTATTTTTATGTAATGCTATTAATAGCAATGAACGGTGTAATACAGTTAATTAGCACTCTGCAGTTATGCAGATTACTCGTTGGGTATTTTTTACTCATTTATATTTTGCTAATTTTTATCACTCAACTGCTACGATTATTAGGTATAACCATAGATTAAGCACATTTTTTGTACTTCTGTATTTAGGGTATCTATCTCTTCTTAATATGTTGTGTAATCGAATAACAGTTACTTTAATACAGAGAAGGAAAAGAATACCAGCATTCTGGGAAGAGGATAGGGGAGATACTAATAGGTTTCCTTACTCGGCGTTTCAGAAGTACAGTCAACGTTGACAACTTCCGAGCTATATGTCACTAAATTTACCATTAAATTAAATAAGCAAACCTAGGTTTTATGAAGAAAAGATACATATTTTTACGTACAAAAAATGTTTTTTTTTTTATAAAATTCCTATTTGTTCTTGTAATGCCGAGCTACATCTTTAAAACTAATGAATACAGTAATACAGGAAAATTTCATCCAGCGCTTTTCACTTAAGTGATATCTGCATACCTGTTTGTGAAAGGTGCGTGCGATCATTTGCATTTCAATTCCGCTTAACATTTTATTTTTCAGAGTGTTAAAAGATTGATGCACGTATCATATTTATATATTAGGAGGAATTATGAGGTTCGGCTTTACCCGATAAGTGCTGTACCCCTTTAGAGTTATTGCTCAGCAACCAGAAAGGGACTCGGTTCCCGTATCAGTCCACAGACTATATCATATCAAGGATTGACTGACTCCATAGATCCCGACATTCTTAGAACCCTTATAACAGTGTCCAGTGTATAGAACCCAAGATGGACAAGAAAAATCAAGGACAAGGCAAATGAGTCGATATTGAGAAACAACGATCTGTTCACAAAGAAATCGAAATACGGACAAACAATCTTATCTAATGGACAGATCAACGCCGCTTCAGAAAACAGGCGAACTTTTTGCCCAAAGTTCCTTGAAATCGGAGTATTTACACCGAACAGAACAGTACGTTACAAAGATTTTCTATTGACCAATTTAAAACACTGAGATTTTTTTTTCTTTTAGAAATTAAACATTTATAATGATTTCTAAAGGAACAACCTCGCGTATCCTCGAATTTTTATGGCCGGTGAAAGTGTACAACTATACGCTGTTCAGCCAGATGCCTACTGGAGATCAGTCTTAATTAATATTACTTTATTTTCCAGGATACTGCACTTTGGGATTTTTCAAATAGATTATTATTAGATTTCCTAATTATTAATTCAATTAAATACATTTTAAACGTTTCTTTGTTACTGACATAAAATTTCATTTTATTTTTAAAGATATTTCGAGTAAAGTTTACTTAAATACAAATTTTTCAGTTTTTTCCCCATTTAGTTAAAGAGACTTAAAAGCAAATGTTGGGTAATGTAGTTTAATTCTAAGTGGTCACCGCTTTAAACTTTTAAAAAATAAAGTCACCGCTTTTTAAAAAATAAAGTCACAACTCCTTATCGTTAAAAGGAAATTACGGTATGTCATAGGATAAGTTCTTTACTTTTATATAAGAGCTCATTATTTTTTTTTATGGTTGTCCGAAATTTTTAGGATAAGTTTTGTTTTATTCCGATCCTCTTAATCTGAACATTTTCCATTACTTTATTATTCCCTCAAAGCCTTTTAATATTCAGTATAATATGAAAATCTATGATGGTTCATGAATGCGTTTTAATCTAGTATTTGCTATACCGTTTATTTTTGTTTTAGTATTTAATAAATAATTTATTTGCTTTTTATCGCTACTTGTAAAGACTTTTACAATTCTAAATAAGATGATATCAAGACAATTAATAAACAAAAATGAACACAAAGGTATCAAGGCTTTAATTCACGTAATCGATTTTATTTTCCTATGTATGATATTAAATACTGATCTTCCTCTTAGAATTATTTCTTTTTATAAAATTATTTATTACTCTTGACTTCATTAATATGAATTAGTAGATAAAATATCTTACAAGAAATTATTTAGTTTTCAGACTTATATAACAGTATTAACCGTTTATAACATTTACCGTTTGTACAATGCGCTGAAATAAGACCGTACGCTGTAGGAATTCGTCTGTTTTGCTTATAAATGTGAATGAGAAACTTTGACAGTAATTTCTATGCAAGTTTAATTAAGGCTACTCCTCCCGTTCCTCCTTACATAAATGTAAATTATTTACTGTACGTAATAACAACAGTTAAGTATTTGTAACTGAAATCATAGGTGTTACTTATTCTCGTAGAAACTCGGTAGTAAGGTTTCAGTATAATTATTGTATTATTAATTAAAGCTTTATTATCGTGCTTCAAAAGCAAATTTATTTTTTTAAAGTATTTGTGATTATAAATTAAACATAAAAATTTATTTCTATGGGGGTTACATTCAATTGTTATCCATTATAGGTTTACATCCAATATTGGTCGTAAACGTAACTTCAACATAAAAAATTTATATACCTTTATTTTTTTCTTCGTTCATAAAAAAATATATATATATATATAAATTTTTTATCGATTCCTTTTTTTATCAACCACGTTCTTTGTTAAATATTTGTTAATGTAAAATAAAACTGTAAGATATTTAAAATTTCCTTACTGAATAGAGGCAATATATATTTCGACATTACTGCACGACAGGAACATTAACACCCTTTGACCTAGACTTTTAATAGGTGTGACACATGTAAAGCACCTAAGGTACCAGAGATACCTGTCAGACCTGCTTAGAGTAACGATTTTCCCTACACGAACAGTATCTGTAGCGAACAGTGTGAGAATGTCACTTGTACTTTGGTAGGTTTGATAATTATGATGTTGTGTTACATTGACCGGTATATTATGTATCCGACTCGGTGAAAAAGACAAAGGGGAATCATTTTCACGTATATGTTTGATATCGAATGCTTAATTTGTTCGGAATCGAATGCGTCTCGTGTCGTGGTTAATTGTGACCTTTACTATTACTCGGTTAGAAGAAAGTTATAGATTTCGTTTAATAATAAAATTTTTGTAAAAAAAAAAATTGTAACAAACTGGATGAACGTAATTCTTAAACAGCTTATTCATGCTGTAGCACTTAAATATCTCCAGATGCAAACAAAATAACGTCATGGATACTTTATTACTTTAGTATTTTTAGTAATATTTAGAATATTATTACAGTAAAATATCTGCAAATGTACGAGTATATAACAATGGTATGAAATTACATATTTTTACTTCCTTGTACGAAGTGAAGGAAGTATTGTGATCGCGAAAAATGTAGATTTTCAGATTTCAATGGAAATTTTGAGCATTTTAACCATCGCTGAATCCATTTTGACTAGTTTCGGATTAACTTCTGTACGTATGTATCTCGCATAACTCAAAAACGATTAGCCGCAGGATGTTGAAATTTTGGATTCAGGACTGTTGTAACATCTAATTTTGCAACTCCCCTTTTGATTGCGAACGACTGAACCGAAAGCATCCAAAAAGCCCAAAATCCAAAGAAATCTTGATTTTCGGATCTTTCTTAATTAAAGTATTATATATTGATTTATTAATAATTATTAACCTCTGATTGTAAAAAAACTTTTACGATAAATAGTAATTCAATAATAACAATATGAAAAAATATCAGAAGTTATTAATGAAATAAAATTTTATGTACTTTTCATGTTAAAAAAATCTGTATTTGTTATTTAATTTCTGTTGGATATAAGGATATTTTTCATGGAATCATCACACTTTTAGACGAATTTTGGTGTTATTTTTTCGTCTTGGAACTGTATAATTAAGATTTATATCACGTTTCGCTGCCCCCTTGGTTACCTTAGCGAATTTTTAACGAATAATCTTTTGTAAAAATTACGAAAGCTTAGAGACATTTTACAGTAAGTTAAAGAAATAAACTGTATAACTGTTCCGCCGCAAACTATTCGGAAAGATTGGGTAAAACTGTAGTAGTTACATCACGTTTCTGTTGGAATACCTTGGTTGAATTCGTTGATAAACATTGAATTGTCTTGATATCTGTTTTAACACATTTTGGTATGAACCTTCATAAAATTTCTTAAATTGAAGAATTTACTCGGTCTATTTATACTTTAGAAATCTATGCGTTATTTTGTCCGGAGATGCTGTTAGGAACTAGTATTTGGCTATAAATTGAATTTATGTCGTTGCTAAAAGATTAATTTGAAAAATAAAAAGAGCGTCTGAATTTGTGCTGGAGGATCCTTTTCGGTGGTGGAGGGTATAAAATTTAGCGGAATTTTTCTGCTTATTTATATATCGTGTTTGAATAAACCCGGGTCACGCCAGCGGTGGTTCATTGCATTGCGTACTTTTGTATTATTATTATTGACGGAATATTAGTTGTACTTCTCTTCTTTATATTTTTTTCTTAACCCGTCATTACCGGCTCTAATTTTCAATATTACTCTTTGCTAATTTTTTTTCCTCAGTTGATATAAATAATTAATTCAGGTCGTTGCTTTTCGAATTTTATTATCTACGTTTAATTGCTTTACGTTTTGATAAAACAACGATAACATGCCATTATTAATTGCATCATTCCCGTATTATTTTAAGGTTAGGGATGTTTTTGTTGTGATATATATCTGACAGAAAGTATTCCGATCTGTAAAAAGACGACAGCCTAGAGTTTCGTATTTTTCGATTTTTTGAGTTCTTGAGTCATACAAAAATATGTATGTTACAAAATTCTACACGAATAAATATTTTTTGGCTTCTATTTTGCTGCTTTGTTTTTAATAACGGTGAAGTACAGTTGTAAAATTTTGCGTAGCAGATCGTTTATTAGAAGAATTAATTGTATCTACTTTTTCTAATGTCGATTGGTGTGAAAAGAGGAAATATTTGTGTAGATGATATACACACGTATATATAAGGGGGTTGGTATTAAATGTAATTTTTGTAAGTATGAATTTTCGAATTTATTTAAGAATTAAAATACCTAAAAAATTAACTATAAGTTTACATTTTTCATACAATAATATTTCATTGTTGTATTTTCAGTATTTTACTTCAATTTCGAGTATGATACTTGAGGCAAGATTCGACACTTCCTTTTTCATGATCTTGTTTCTCTTTTGCTAAAATTTATTTTTCAATATTACGTAGAATCTTGTTTTTATTATTTTTCATTAATAAGGTGTTATTAACGGGGTAATGATTTTATATATTTATTACAAAAGCGAGTAGTTTTTTTAAACTTATACTTCTTTTAATTTCAAATAGTTTAGAATATAAAAATAACTGTAATTGCATTTGATAATCGCTCCTAAGAGTAAAAATAGTTTTCGAATTGTATTACGAGGTAGTAAAATTATGAGGATTTTTTCGTTAACAAAGTATTTAAGACGTGATAATGAAAGATTTTTCTAAAAAAAATTACAATACAGTTAGTTTATTACGAGGTTCAGTAAGTAGCGAATTTAAACGATTTCAAATTACAATTTTTACTAGTTTTTAGAATGTTAGTTTAAATTTTCTTAATCGGTTTTGAGTAAGTTAGAGTAATATTTCTGAATAATACACCATTTTATTGAACAATGTTGGAGTATATTTATCTGGATTATATCCATCCGTTTTGTTTGTAGCTTCTAACTTCTCAGTAAGAGCTGAAAACCCCTTCTGCCCCTACTGTTGGGACTTAGATACGCCGGAGCACGTGATATTCCAGTGCTCGTGGTGGGGCGAGGAATGCCGCGACTGTGCTGCCGTAACTGGCCATCTCGGACCATCTTTGGAACGATGTTACGCAGTCCGATGGACTTCGACACTGTGACGGGTTTGTGTGGGGAGTACTTCAAATGAAATATCGTGATGAGAGGGGGCGAGGGACAGCTCCGTACGGAGCTGTCGTTCGCCCGTGCTTGCACGGCGGGCGGTGGTGATGATGTGCGGGGACTCTAGAGCCCCTGAGCTAAAATACTGAGTCCCGGCGGGGTCATCCCAAAGGCACCTCCCGGAACCGTGTTGATGCTTAATTGGGGTTCTGGTTAATAATAAAAAAAAGTCAGGGTTAAATAAAGAAATAAAAATAAAAACTCAATATACAGAATCTATGATAAACTTAACCGTAAAACAATGTATGTTTTACGGTTAATTATAAAAAATAAAAATTTATCTACTCGTTTATTTAAAGTATTCTGCTAAAATTACTTTGCCATTAACTGAAGTTCAAACTGACTTCAAAAACGGAGTACTTTTCAATAAAAAAATTATACATCTAATAGCCATGTAATTGGGGAAGCTTTTTTGTCATTTGGTTCACGCAAGAACCAATCGACTGATTGCATTCAAATTTTCAGGATACATTCATATTATACCAGGGAGGGTATAGGGAAGTCATACATGGAGCCCCTAGCCCCTTAATGGTGAAGTTGTGAATCTTTTCTGTTGGACGACCTAATATTTTTTTTTATTTCATTTTTCGACATAAAAATAATAGATTATGCGTTTTATAACATGACGGATTTTCAGCTGTCTACCTTGAGCCTATCCCGAGATATAAAGTATTCTATGGGAACACAAAGCGTACCAAACGGGTTGTTTCATCTACAACAGGAATATCAAGTCGGTAACGGTCAACAGTCTTCTATATCAAGAACGAGGAAACGCTGGATGAAAGAAAGCTTTTCAGTCTTTAATTGTTATTCATCAGTATTATTCTTACAACCATGAGGATAACGAACATAGAAGGGGTCCAGGGGGTCCGCCCCCTGGCTAGACGGGGAGGGTGAGCGAAGGTAGCCCTGACCGGCTACTGTATATATATATATATGATATTGTCAAAAAGTTGATATTCCACTTTTCAAAAGCGTAAATATTTTATTGCAGTTACGCTCAATATTTTTATTAAAGCGCAAGTTTCTCCTGTTTGTATTTCTTGTGAACGGATTTTCACAATCTAGCAGCATTTTTTTCTTTAGCAACGCAAATTTTAAACAAAAAGAAACTGCAAATTAAATTAAACTTAAAGCTAACTTCAGAATAATGACTAAATAAATTTAAAAGAAGAATTGGGAAGTATTATTTTTATTTTAGGGTATATTTTAAAAGCCTGTTTTATTATTTTTAAGTTGGTTTTATCTCTGTATTTTGAGAAGGTTGAATTTAATTATTTAAATATTTTTAATGAAATTACATAGTGTATTTACATTCTGTATTTTTATATCGTTTTAGGCGTTTTAAGTATAAATTTTGTCCTCATTATTCTATATTTTGACAGGAACTTTGTACGTAACTCACCCAACACTCTGAGTATTTTAGTTAACTTAATCGCATAACCTAAACTTCTTTAAATATACCTTCTACCTCTATTTTTCCTTTCTTATATTTTTTTCTGTAAATACTTTAACGCATCACCCTCTTTCTTTAGCATAACATCAGTTGTATTATTTATGTCCTTTTTTCAGTATACATACTTACATAGAAATTTGTACGTCACACTTTTTTCTGTTTGTTTTGTTTAAGTCTGTATAATATAATATATATCTTTTTTGTCATCAGCCTGCTTGAATAACCGTAGTATACGTATATGAATAGATGAATGCTCTGTTTTGTTTGCGTATGACTGGTACTCTGTTTATTAAAAGCGAGCGAATTTTAATTAAATTTTCTCTTTTTTTAAACAAAATTGTTTCACTTTTAGTTATAGAATAAGTATTTAGAAACTGAAGTGTGGGTGTAGAAAGTTATTTTAACTTGCGTTCATTTTCATCGTGTTTAATTTTAAAATACTGCTGAAAATTAAATAAAAAGGAATTGTGTGTAAGGTATATATATATATATATATGTATGTATTTCTCTTGTGGGAGTATTATCTTCATACTGATAACTAACAGCATTTAATTTTTTTTTAATGTTTACGGTTAGATAGTGAAATACATCCATACAAATTATTAGCATTAATTACTAAATATTTCATTTTTCCGTTGTAGAATTTATCTCGCTTTGTTTTTCCATCGATTTTAATGAATCTAGCTTTAAAAGACAAACTTTTAATTTTAGTGAAAACTTGGTGTGATTTGAAAAATCTACTATTAAAATTCAGGGGTAAAAAAATATTGCGTTTTTTTATTTCCTGCAAAATATTGTTTATTAAAACGGTATCGTATGATTAAAATGATAAGAATTCGCTCCAGAACCGTTATTACGAATAAAATCTTGTTACTAAATGGGGATATGGATAGTTAAGTAAAAAAATTGAGTTAAGTCCATAATGTTACTTAATTATATCAAGTAACAAATAAAATTAATTACAGAAATAAATACAAAGACAAAAAAATAACACTAATAAAACAGTAAAAAAAAAAATTTTAACAGCAATTCCAGAAAAAGACATAAAAAATACAAACTTGTCATGAGCAGTCCAAGAGAAAAGGAAAAAAACAAGCAAAGTCGTTTTTCTTCTTTGGCTGCTGATAGCTAGGCCATATATGTATATATTTTTTTTAATTTGACTATTTTTTTTAAAACAGACAAATACAATAAACTATACTTTTTTTTTTTTTTTTTTTTTTTTATCTGAATTTTTACGGGCATCGACTGCTAAGGTCATTAGCCCTCGTCACATTCTTTTAAAGAAATTATTATCTCCATCAGGATCGTCATATGTAAGGGTGTAAAGGGCCCTTACATTTTATTTAAAAACACAAACTTCACAATAAACATTAAAACATGAAAGACAAGGACAATCACAAACACTAACGGGGTGTAAAGGGCCCCAATATTAAAATTTGAGATAGGTTCTCAAAAGACCATGAACTTAAAATTAAAATTAAATTAATCAATACCATATCTTTCTTTCTTCTACGAAGTCTCATTTATAGTTTGCTTAAGCACCCTCGGGGCGACCAGAACCGCCGTTGAGCAGTATATCAGTCGTGCCAGGGTGCCGTGGCAGTTGAATCCTTCTTATATCAGGCCATAGGCACGCACGGCGTACACCCATAGCCTCGCGCCCTCAATCCACCCTTGAGGGTCCCCCATGCCATCATCGGACACACCCCGACTCACTGCTCTTGAATGCAGGTGAGCCAAAATGGCCTAGGCAAGAGGGCTACCTCCCGTCACTATACGTGCCACGCTTCGAGACTCCCTTATATGTATATATAAAACTACCGCTTAGAGTATCTTTTACCACAGCTTTAAACTTCCATTTTATAGACTTTTAAGAAGTCCACTGGCGTGTAAAAATGCAACTATATTTTCTTCATTTCCATTATCCAGATCAGCACTAATATTATTTGTAAGACGGAACCTCTTTTTGAGGTCCTCATATATGGTACACTCTTCTATTAGATGCTTGATTGTCAGTGTTTTATTACAAACACCGCACATTGGTCTCACTTCGCCGGTTAACAAATATAAATTTGTTAATCGCGTGTGACCGATTCTAAGTCTGGTCACCGCTACTTGTTCACGGCGAGTCAACTTAAAGTCGCTTTTCCATTTATTACTTTTACATTTATTACTTTATTATTTTTATTACATTTATTACTTTTCCATTATACTTTTTTTATTAGGTTACTTGTAAATTTTGTTGTATCGTTGCATAAGTATCCTTTTTCGCTTTAATAAATATATATATATGTTTAGGTAGTGAATTTTTCAATATTCTTCTAATGCATTTTTTATTGATTTTGATTGTTAGCAACAAGAATGCGCTTTTTTGCTTTTCTAGACTATTACTTAGATATGGTTTTTGGTTGAATCTAGTAAAACATTAATTAAATCGGGTTAGGTAACTTAATCATAATACAATTTTGTGCGTAATTATGCAATATCAAATTGTTAACTGAAATTAAACAATATATTGATCTATCAATAATATAACTTGTTTTATTATTAATGCATGTTGATGCGCACCTTAATAAATATTAGATATCAATTTCGTGAATGTAAAACACAACTATTTTTAACTATCACCGTAATTATAAAACGAGAAAAGATTGCAGTAAATTGTGTTCGTTAAAGTTATATATTGCTCTCACTCATTCATAAAGCTGTGCAAAGTATTACCTCCCCCCCTCTTTCTTTTGCCTTCTTGTATTTGCATGCGCAGTCTGATACAGTGTTTTGTTGCGTGTACGCATGTTTATGTGGCTATATATATTCTGTTTGACGTTAAAAGGTAGAATTCTCCAATTACTACTTCATACATTAAACTTTAACGTTATTAGACAGGTCACAGCTGTGAGACGTACCTCAAACGATGACAAACATCAGAGAATTTCGATGAACAGAATTATTAATCAAGTATTACTATACACAAATTATTAAATGATTGACGTGTAAACATATTAATAATGCTTCAGCCTTTTCGAAATAATTCACGAGTAATAATTTAATGTTTAATACGATAAGAAAGGAATCCAGTTCTATAACGTTTTATAACGTAAGACATATTTAATTACCAATTCCTTTTCCTAAAACTCATCTCATCGATCAGTCGGTATAATATCATGAAAATAAACTTAAACTTCTGCCTCGGGTTCCCTTCAAACAGTGTGCACCAAGATACCCACAGTTCGTCAGTATATCGGTATGTCTTTATGTCGTTATGTCAGGATGAGGGCAGTACATTACTCATTAATGTTTTTGGGAATATCAATTTAAATATATGCTGCGACAAGTTGTTTTCAACTCTCCTCATTCTTTCTTAGAATTTTATGGCGTGTTTTGTTTAGCTGAATCCCCGCATGATAGTGGGCAATCGGTTTTCCAATGAGCCGGAATTTTTATTGATAATTTTTTTTAAACTTTATCTACTCTAATACTGAACCGTAGTTCAGTAAGAACATTGACCACATCACTGTTGGGTTTGGGGTTCGATTTTAAAATAAAATATTATCGTAACACTTTACAAAGGTTATCTGTTAGAAACCGGAAGCAAATTGCTAACCTGACATGAAAACCAGTTTTCGTAAAAATGGCGTAGCCGTTATCAAGAACGATATTCTTAAGAATTAGAAGCATTTTATGATAACAGAAAAATAAAATGATATCCTGTTCAATTATTTTCTGATCCGTACATACTGTTGCATTCCAAACATTTCTAAACGTATTAATAATTAATCCTTAAAATGCCACCTTCATAATTGGAGTGGCGGCGGTTGTTACTGCTAAACATAATTACTATCAGAGAAAACAACCCGGACTGATTCTTCATATCGGTTCGAGATATATATTAACTATGTTGTTGAAATGTTATTTATAATTCTTATAAATTACTTCTTTTCTTTTAATGATAGTGATTTTTTTAATTATAAATATTTTAGTTCACAACTATAGCAGTAAATTTTAGTTGGTTTTTTATTTAGTTTAGGTAAAGAAAATTTATGTATTGGTACAATACGCCTACTAAGAAATGAAAGTCGTCATTGATGGTTTTCTATTTACTACAAATAAATAGGAAATCTAAATAAATCATTATTTTTATTTAATATTTTTATATCTTTTTCTAGGCCGATTGCGTTGTGAAGCTATCAGTAAACGGCTGGATAGGAAATCTATAATACTGAATAATTATATTAACTGGTAAGAGAATCTTTTCTCAGATCTCGTTACTACGTTTACATTAATTCATCATGATCTTTCTAAAAATATTATATTTTGAAAAGTATGTATCAAATGTTTACTTTATTTTTATTTTTTTTATAATTCGTAGCTGTTTATTTTTCGTAAGATATAAATTGTAGTTAAAATGTTTTTCTAGATGAACGTATCTTTACAAATCAATCTTACTGTTTTATCGTATAAAATAAATCATTTTATTCGGTAGATAAATCATAATTTAATTTCTTGTTTTCTTTGTATCCGTTTTCTCTTCAAACTTTTATAGAAATGTATAAGAGAATAGAATCCTTGAGTGCTTCTAATGAGAAAATAACAATGACTTAGTCGGTACCCGTTTGAGTAGTATTAGTATTGCTATAAACGCATCGAATTTAGTATACATTGTAGGTTAAATTTCAGAACTTTTTGCTCTTAGTTCATTATAATTTCATATAAGGGTGTACGTACAATAGTTTAGGCTGAACGGCGGGGATATCGTAAATTTAGTTGTTAGTCGAGTTTCAGAAATAAGAGCAGAGCAAAGCGTAGGGTAGGTTTGTTTAAAGGGGATAGAGTGAGAGACAAGGAAAGAATATTCTACATTATTCAACACCTGAGATCATTACAAAAGAAAGATGAAGGCGGCTTACCACATCATTTTAAAACAAACATTAGTGACGTGCGTGATACGTTCTCTTGTCTAGCTCGGTCGAATACTAATCGCATCACCCTTACTACTCTTACTTCCTGGTCTACATCATCATTCACTCTTTCTTTTAAATAATTTTTGTCTCCTTTTCTCGCACTTCCCTTCCCACATCCATTGTATCTTTTGTCTATCTTATTTTTTTTGGATAATTTTTGCGAAAATCCTTGCGAGAATTCTGTGTTAAGGTCCTCTATGCTTTAAATAACAGAAGAGTTTTATTAAGATGCCCAAACAAATCATTTGGATAATAACTTATAACGTGGTATTTAAGCTGCAAATATATATTTAGACCTTTCATTGCTTTTATCACTAGAATTGATGGCTGATAAACTGTAACTTATGCATAGATCAGATTCCAAGAGGGAAGGTTTACATTTTTCACGTAATGAAAGTTTCTTGGTTTCTCAACATTAAAAGGTTTCTGAAAAAAAAATGTGTAGCTGAATTGTTACGATTTTATTAATCTATATAAATAAAAATGTAAATGTTCGTTTGTTCAAAATCTTAAATCTCCAAAAGTTCTTCACCGATTGCTTTGAAATTTTGACACAACGTTGTATTCGAATACGCGCGTGTTTATATATACCTACTATTTATATAAATAAGATGTCACACCTGTGACAGGTAAAGACATGCTTTGTTTGAAAAACAGCGCTGTTTGTTGACGTTAAAGTAACACACGCTGTAGTACATATTTTACGATTCCATTTCAATGTTTCCGTTATGTGTGCCCGCTATAGACTAAAAAACTACTGGACCGATTTAAAAAAGGGAAAGGGAAAAAGGGAGAAAGGGAAAAACGGAAATAGTAACAGGGAAGAAGGGTAAAATGGAAAAAAAGATAAAACGGGGAAAAGGAAAAACGAGAAATGGAAATGGAAAGGAAAAAGGTTAAAAAAGAAAAGGGGAATGAGAAATATGGGAAGGAAATTGCGGGAAGGAAGAGATAAGGGGAGGAAAAGTGGGAAATGGCTTTCCCTTTCCCCAGGGAAAGCCCTTTCCTTTACCAGGTAATATGGTAAGATGAAAATGGGGGACAGGGTAAAAGGGAAAGATTAAATTTTGTCAAGTTCAGTAATGTTCATTTTTTTAATGTTTTATCAAACTTTCAGTTGTGTTTATTTAATATATATACATATATATTCAAATCTAGCAATAGCGAAGCATTGCCGGGTCTGCTAGTTTATAATAAATGACCTCGTTTATATTAAATCATTTTCTTGGGTATAATATATTAACCCAAATATAACTCGTGTATCATTTTAAATGAAAATAGTTCAGTTTAATAATCTTAAAAATAATTTTAATAATTATAATTATTTCTGTTGGATAATCCACGTTAAATAATATTATAAATGAATTTTGGATTGATATAATTATCTATTTACATCCTTTTCTGTAACGTCTTGTAGAATTGATGGCAAGGTGGGTGGAGTGGAAATTCCATCAAAACGCTCCTTCAGATTTTCATAATTCTTGGTTGTTTATAATCCTATTTGTTTAAACATTTTGGTTTTGTTATTGTTGTATACTTATAGTTTATTCAGTTGTTGCATGAAAATATACAACTTAATAAGCGAAACGGACACGAAAATGGGACAAACACGATTAATCCTATTCCAGGCTTATTTCAGAAATTGAAGAATGAAGCGGTTTCACCTTCCTATTGTCACATTGTTGAATATACGAGTACAAACGTTTATTAGGATGCTTAATATTTAAAAACATAAAACATATTCCGTCCTGCAAAATATAAATTCACTTTACCACAAGGACTGAATGTATAAATAAATATTTATAATTTAATTTATTAATAGTTTATGAAACCTCAAAAAATCAAACAGACTTATGCCACTTAAACCTTAGGTAGTTTACACTTAATAAGAAAGATTGGGAATGATAAGGTAACGTATATCAATAAATTAATATAACTTTTGTGGGGAACAATACAATATATATGTTACCGTGAAAGATCGAAATTAGAGAATGTCGGTATTCTCCGGTGAATTTCGACACGTACCAAATACGTCGGTGAAAGACCGAAATATTTGCTAATATTATTTTACATTCGGACCTTTGCCGTTATATGTCAACAAAAACAGATAAACTCTGGTGGCGGTGGAAACGGTAACTAGAAAAAAAGATCACTCAATACCAATCTCTAAAGTAATTATATTACGAGAAACCCTTGTAAAAAAAAGGAAGTTTAATTTTAAGCCAAACATAACCTACAATCGCTTCGCTCGCTAACCTCATCTAATTAACGTTAAATATACAAATTATATATATTATTCTCCAACACTGGAGGCGACTAATCAAATTCACCGCATTCAGCATTAATTGATTGTGAAAGTTGAATAAATATATTTTTATAAAAAAAATTGAACAAAGGGCAAACCATCTGACTATTTATTTATATCGTTATCGTTCATCCATGCAATTAACATATTCTGTATATCCTGATTGGGCCTTTCATTTTACAAAATACTGAAAATTTGATTAAATTTTCTTACAAATGTAGTGAATTTGATTAATCGCCTCCGACATTGGAGAATAACAAATGTAATTTGTATATTTAACGTTAGCGAGCGCAATTTATGTTTAGCTTAAATTTAAACTTCCTTTTTGTTTACGAGTTTGTCGTAATCGATTTATCTTAGAGGTTGGTATTGGATGGTGTTTTTTTTTTTTTTGTTATTTCTATTTGTCGTTTCGACCCTCAAAGGGCTTACCTCTATTTGTCGATATACACCGGCGAAGGTCCGAATAAGCAAATATGTCGGTCTTTCATTGACGTATATGGTATGTGTCGACATTTACCGGAGAATATCGACATTTGCCAGTTATCGGTCTTTCACGGTAACATATACTACGTAGGAGAAGTTTGTAAGTTTCTTATGTCTAATAATAATAATAATACATGTTAACTTCAATCAAAATTTATTTAATTATCCAAATTCATAAAATTGGTTGGAAATGAATCACTAAAACTAGAGTAAATTATTAAGAAATAAAATTGGAAATATTGTATAATATTTCCAATTAATTTTTAATATTAATATTGTAATTAATATTTTAATTGGTAATATTGTATTAGTTTTGCAAATAACGTGTACTGAAGAAATTATCAAGTTGTTCGTATTTTAGTTCCTTCCTTCATCTTACAATTACTAGCATCTTACGGACATCATCTACGGCTCTCTACGCGAAGGGATTGTATTGGACTCTCCAAAAAAACCTAAAGCCTCATCAGGCTCATTCCTAAACACCGAAAGGCCTTCAGTAAAGAGGAATCGCATCGGGAGGAGGACGCAAATATCTTGGTAATCTCCCAAGAAATAACCCAAGTAAGAATACTAACACACGACAAACACGATCTATAAGCGATCGGAACGCAGTCTCAAATTCCGTCCATCTTAAATTCTAACTAAAAATAAATCCATAACTGTCATTAAAAAATTAAATATCAAATAAACAGAAAGACCCAGCAGCAAAAGACTGATGCCTAGGCTCTGCAATAAATAGGGGAAAAAACATCACTCGACATCGTTGTATTCTTTTCCGTATTCTAATTAAATATGAATTTTCTTTCTTTGGTTTGATTTTTTTATATATTTGGGTATTTAATATTATTTTTTAAAAATAAAATAATAATTATGAATTGAACTGTTGGGAAAATTGTAAAAACACTGGATAAACAGAGGGATAGGCGTATTTTGAAAATACCTTAAGATTACCTTATTTTGGGTCATACGGGACAATACTTCGGAACACCATGATAGAATTGAATATATTGGAAAAGTCTATAAAGAAAGAAAAAATGAAGTATTAAACTTTTCATATCGTACATTTATCTTTAAATAAAAATAATTAATTAATTAGTCTACTAAATTTGTATTATTTTATTAGAAAATAATGGTTTATTATTAGTTCAAAGTAAATTCTTAACTAATCAAAATGTGAGTGAATTGAATTTGTGTATCAGGAACTATACATTTTGTTTGCCGTTTCTCAGTTTCACCGATAAACGTTTCATTCCTGTTTGTTTGTGTATGTATAATTAATTGATAAATATACATGTCGCAATCAGATACATTGTTTCACATTCGTGGTTTCAGATTGTCGAGTGATGATAATGATGATAGTTGCATACCGGCCGGGTTACTACCCTTCTCTTTTATAGATTTAGAACGCTTGCGCATGTGTATCGATTTGCAATAAATTGCAGGTCACTTGTGTAATCGGCCCTTTGGGCTGTGTTTCTGAGCAGTGCGTGTTAATGAATATAAACGCCGGCTTAATTAAACTACCGAATGATGGGCTACAATTTATCTTTTATTCAAGCACGGTAGATTTGGCCCGCGGAACGAAACATAACCGACCTTTATCATCTAAATTGTCCCGTAAAATCACAGGAACTAATTTACTTCGTCGTTCACCTGCGAAACGATTCAGAATCCGTCCATTCTAATAGTAAATCTTTTGTTATGCGTACAATTAAACAGTTCTTTCGTATGTCCAAAGTTATTTGCTTTATTATTGTTATGAATCTTTGCTGGTCAGCGCTTTATTATTATTTCCAAACGACAGTCGCATTTCAGTATTTTAAATTGACATCGGAATGCTTTTAGTTACATATTAGTTATTTTTATCAAAACCATGCTATCTGGTTGAACAAGCTATGAGTTTCCCTTTTACCGCATAAAGAATAAATTTTTAATAAACTAGCATTTAAAAATAAAAGTTTGATAAGTAAATCCTCTAACTCGTATTCAGTAAGTTTATATTTAATGGCAAAAATAAACTTAAATTCTCGTCATAAACTTATAAGTCGTTTGTCATAATATAGAATTTTTCGAGGCAATTGATTAAGAAACTTTATATTTTTTTGTTCCAGTCATTTTTCAGTAAAATGAACAGGAGATAATATATTGAAAAAGATATGGAATTGATCTTTTGATGAAAGAGGGGTACTTACTTTGTTCATTTGATCGTTCCACTGCTTTGTCAGTTTTTCTTCAACGAACTTACATGAAACCAAGTTCGAGGAACGATCCGCCAAAGTTTCATTGAAATTTGTTCAGCTGTTGGAAGGATAACTTTCCTTCAGATACACGCGCGTATATGAGAAGTTAAGAAGTACTCACGTGTACTTATGAAAATTTAAGTTTAGATTGTCAAATAAAATTTCGTTAATCGTTTACGTATTTCAGTCGTTCTTTCATTTAATATGTGTTCTGTAACAAATCTAATATATTTTATGTATTATTCTAATTTTTCTTTACTAATCCTCCTGCGTAGATAAATTTTACTAAAACTTACCAATATGTTTTTTCTTCATCGAATTTCCTGAACTTATTTTGTTAACAGATTAATTTTATAAAACAATCTACGTATAATTGTTTTGAATAATCATAACATATATTTTATATAATTTAAGTATGTTGTTTAAATTGCATTAAATTTACGAGGACTGGATTATAAAATTGTTACATAAAATTGGAAAAATGTTATTTATAAACGAAATAATATTAAAATATTCCTGTTTAAAATTATAATAATTTTATTTATGCATTCTCTAATTTTTATTTTTATACTTTAACATCATGAAAATAAAACACTTTGATAATCTATTCGCTTTTATAGCATGATAGCTGAATGGTACGTGTACTGCGAACTAAGTTTCGTGTTTGCCATGATCAATGATACGCGGGAGGGGAGCTATTTTAATTAATTCACATTCAATGGAGGTCAGTGGGCCTCTTTCTGTTGTGGGTGCATAGTTGCATATGGAGACATTGCATGCAGTTATACTATTAGTTTATTTTAATTTAAATTGAAGTCACCTTTGATTGAATAATTTTATCGTTGAAATTATCTTAATAGAAAATAAAAATTAATTTAATATTTTAAAATCTTTTTCTGCTTTATTTACTCATATAATTTATTGAAGTATTCTTCATTATTAACACTTTTTTTAATGTTAAATACAAAGTAATTATTAAATTCCAATATTCCAAATTCCTTTAGAATCCCAAAATATACCGTAAAATTAAAAAGAAAGAAATGAAATTGAATGAAATAATCCTCAACGAGACTTTTATTCATGTTTGCTTAAATAAATATTTTATATGTTTGCTTATTTTCATGTTTGCTTAAATAAATAAAAACACTATCATGAGATTAATAAACACCAGTATATGTGCCATCTATAAACGGTCTTTACGAATTAGTTTAAGTGAATCATAATTCAGCTATACAAACGTGATATGGTGAATAATTTAAATGAAGTTTAATAAACATTATTATTTATTGTGTTTTTTTTTTTATGTTAAAAGAGGAATTAGGAAAGTAACCTCATTTTTCATATCATATTTATTGCTGTTGTCGAGAGACTTATGGGCTGACCGTTATGTAATGACTTAAGCATGTGAATTATTGAACATATTATAAGAGTTTTATCATAAAAGTTTACATCTGGCTTTATAATCTAATACATAAAACATTTCAGTAGTTTTTACATAATAATATATTATACTAAAAGATTATTTATCATTAACATTTATTGTAACATTACATACATTCATGTTAAAAAAAAAGTCTGTAATTTTCAATTATTCCTTAAATAAAAACATACTATACCATGTAATTATTATATCAATGAATTTAATTTAACGAATTACACTCCAACTTATCTGCAGAGAATCCTTTTATCATTTGTTGCGACAAAAATTACCTGAAAGATTAATTTTTTTCATTAATCTGAATATTTCAGAATAATGAAGTAATATTTTTGTAATGAAGTATAATGTAAGCTCAGGTCGTATTTCATATTTTATTTATAGAAAACCGCTAATATTGAGCTAATTTTAAATAAACTTGAAACATCTGACTGGTTGTATTATAAAAAAAAATATTTGCGTGATTTTCTGTCACGATAAAATGTATAAATAAGTAAATTATAAATAAAAGGTTTATTTGATACTGGAAATTATAGATGTTAACTTGATAGAGGTGATAAAAGCTAACATATATTACTTGATACGATTCATTCCTTAGTAAATGAAATTGATTAAAACCGCTTTTGTACTGATGTTAAATGACTAAGCTCTCGTTTTGATGACTTAAGTACTAATTTGTCCAGTTACAAATGAAAACTTAAGTATCAGAAATTGAAAATACTATTTTGTCAGCCGGCAAAAAAATAACAAAAGTTCAGTAAAGCTTTACCTAGAATCCCGATCGACCCGCCATTTTCGAAAAATTATTCTGAAAACTTCATTCAACAGCAATAAGATTACAGCATTATTTTACTTTACAGTATTTAAAAATATTCATCTCGGAATACTGTTCAGTCTACGAGTTATCATTTTTAATGATCAAAATTTTGATGCAAAGACGTTCCTGAAATAAGGTTTCTTTGTTGGGATATATTGACTCTTTCAGCTTGACAACTTGTGTAGGTTGTCTTTTTGATATAAGTTTTGTAGTTTTAAAATTTAAGGTTTGTTTTTGTTACAATAAAAGTGGATTATTTTAAAACTTGATGCTGATCTACAGAATAAAATATTATAATCGCAACTTTAAACATTATAAAAAATTAATACCCGTTCTAAACTTTTTCGACGGTGTCATTTGAATCGTATATAATTTTATTTAATCGCTAAACAGTGTTAATGATATATTAGATCAGAATATTCGTATTTTGAGTGAAATATGAATTTCATTTCTTTGTTGTTAACATGAAATCGGCTTCTGGAATTTGATGAAGTCTTATTAAATTTCGTCGGGTTATCGTTATTTATTAATGTCACACGTTAAATTAAAGTAATCTATCAAACAGATTCAGTTAAAGCAGTCGGGTTGTAATTTTAAGAGTTATGTGTTCTTATTTCAATTCGCCAACTATCTTCATCGTCAACTTTACTATACACATCACTTTTAACCGACTTCTGATAGGATTGAGTGTGCTATAGGGTGAAACGGAAATGCTCGTTAAGCAAACCTGGAAGGGTGTAGAGTACTTTATCAGATGTGTCAAATGAAGTAAGGGAAGTTGAGGAGAGACGCGAGTAAGACGTAAGAACGAAAGGGGTTGTACGATGAAATGAAGGAGAATTAGAAACCAGAGTGACTAAACCTCACCCAGTACTCGATTGCATTGTCTTTTCTAAGAATCACAAATGAATATAATTATAACCTCTGTTCTCATTACGGCTGTCATATATTTACTTTGTGCTATAATTCTGTCCTTTTATTTTATTTTATTCCTTTTTTACAAAATATAATTTCAAGAAATATCATTTTGATGAAGATATAAATTGTTAACTCTTCTTCATTAAAATATATAATCATTTATTTATTTAAAAAAAAACCTTATCCAGTATTGAAAATAATCATTTACCTTAATTTATTATTATTTTGTAATTCTGTACTATAGGATTAATGCTAATAAGAGAAGTTATACTATTTTAATAAATAATAAAATATCGACGAATAACAACGGAACGCCGAATTGACATCTCTTAGTATGGTTATTAGTTTATGCGCTTACTTTTGTATTGTTTTCGTTAATTTTCATTAACTGTATAGATTTTTATATTATTTTATTTCATTTACTATTCAGGCTTTGTATAGTAGTTGACAAATGGAGTGATGTGGCCCAGACGATTATTTATAACTTAAATAGAATATAGATTTGTATTCATGTCTATAGTATGTTTGCAAAGACTTATTATACACACACAATTAATACAGCCTTATTCTTTTAGTTGATTCTTTATGTTACCTTATTCTTTTTTTAAGGTGTACGATTAACGATATTTTATTCTGTAATTAACTATACTAATAGTAACTGTTTGATAGTTATTGATAGTGCTAGTGAATATCCGTTGGGGTGAAATACTCCAAAGACTTCATCTCACTTTGATTTATGTATACGAGGAAATAATCTAAATTAAAAAAACCCTTTCGGTGCGCCGGAAGGTGGAGGTAGATTACACCGGTGCTAAGTAGGGAATAAAAAAGATTTCTACCTTAAAAGTTAAGAAAAACTTCAAATTCACTCGATACGACAATAGTTGCATGTGATAAAAATTTTCATATGTTTAGCATACGACAAGCTGCATCTCCTTATAATTCCAGCAATATTTTGGTCATCCCTTTCCGTAAGGGTTGGTCATATCAAAAATAGTTTCATACAAAAGCTTTAGATAATGTTTAGAGGACTAACGACCACTTTAATTCGATTCGATACTGTTTCTATTAAGGGAGGTATGATTCGTTTTTGTCTTCGAAACCTCATTTTTTCACCTCTTTGGACCTATGGTTGGTGATATAAAAAAATTTACTTAGATAAGTTTTAGGCCTTTATCCAAAGAATAGTAGGAACTTTAAACGAATTTGATATTTTATTTATGAAATTTATAGCGATATTTTGTTTTTTTTTTAAAAGCCGCCCCATTTCAACCCCATGGTCTGATTTTGCCCATTAACGAACTCGACTGAGATTTTCGGTCGTTATATTTTATGTAACTGGCAATTTGACAGTAAATTTGAAAGTAACTGGCGCAAAGTTACGGCAGTTATCGTGTCAACAAGAAAGTGATAGTTTAGTCCATATATGTATATATATATATATAAAAGTTTTAGCTGACGTAGGTTTTGGAGTCTGGGGGATTTGAAACGCGAAGATATGTCAAATTTTTTGGAAGTCGAATCATGGTACCCATTACAATAGATAGCTTTCTTATGTAAGCTATCTAAAATATAAAATCTTTATTTGATCCATCCAGCAAAGTAAGTACAAAGAATCCTAAAGAAAATCTCTTAAAAATACTTTGTACTGAACAATTATCTGAAACTGTATGTAGTTATCCCATTTTGATCTAAATCCCTCTTGTATTATGAAAAATTTGAATTGGAATGACTTCAGGATGGAATGACCAAGAAAAAAAAGGCATGCAAGACTAAACATTTTAGTTTGACAAAGTAAGAAACTCCCGTGAACTGTAAACTATTTTAAACTGCAATTAGCCCAAGGTGTGGAAATCGAAAAAGTATTGGAAAATTTGAACTTTATTAAGTAGCTTTATTAAAAGCTATAGATTACATTTTTCCCATTTGTTCCCTCTGGTGTAATATCATCGGCGATAAAATTCAACCGATATTTTTTTTTTTTCTGAAAGAAGGATATTATAGAATTTATAAGTTGCAAGACAATTCATGATAGAATTTTAAGTTAGTCACTATACAGCACAGAATTTATTAATCGATTTTAATTGTATTATTTGAGTAAATTGATAGAAATTTTATTTCAGTTATCGAGGAGGTTGTTGAGGACTATCAGGGACGAGACATTCAAGGAGTACATAGGAAATCTTTCTCACCTGAATGGGAACGGATGTTCCTTATGGAAGGCTACAAAGGGACTGCAACGATCATCAGGAACGCTTCCCACCCTACAGAGGCGTACTGGATCGTGGGCGAGGACTGACAAAGAAAAGACCGATCTGTTTGCTTCACACCTAGAGGTAACGTTCCAACCCGACGATGCAGAGGGCCCCGGTGATGTGAATGTTAACGACTTCCTTGAAAGCCAATCAGCTTCCCGATTAAACCGATCTCTGCAAGGGAGATACTGAAATTAGTCACCTGGATTGGCGTTTGACCTGGAAGTGTCACGTGAGGATGAAGAGGAAACACCTAAAGCAAGATACAGGGAACTTCATTGCCTGCTACGGAGGAACTCAGGCATCACGTTATCCAACAAAATCTTAATTTACAAGGCTATCCTGCGCCCAATCTGGACGTACGGTGAAGAATTGTGGGGAACGGCTAGTACTAGTAATGTGGAAATTATACAACGATTTCAGAACAAAGTAGCGAGGGTAATTGCCAAAGCTCCGTGGTTCACGCGGAATGATGAGATTCAGGATTATCTGGAACTCCCATCGGTTCGTGAGATTGCACAACAGCGCAATGTCAAATACCTGCAGAGGCTTCAGAATCATATGAACCACTTTGCAATTAATCTACTCGATAACAGCAGAGACGTCTGACGGTTGAAACGAGCCCATGTACTCGACTTAGGGTCTGCATAACAGTTTGGAATCTAACACCGTCAAGTTTAGTGGTGTCGTATCTAATTTCTTGTTACTTCTCTTTCTTTTTCTTTTTTATTTGTTATTAATGTTTGTTTTGTGGACTCTATGGTGCTGAAATTAATGGTTTGTGATTTATGACTGAGCTTGAAATTTCATATTTGACTTTAAGTTTGCTTGCAACTATTTATTGTGTATTATTTATTTTGGGGGTTCCTAAGGACATTTTTATCACATGCTTTTGTCAGGAAACTTACTTATGGATCCGCAGGAGAGCTGATTGTAATTATAATTGTTATTGAGCAAAAAAAAAAATTATCGATATATCGAGTTAATTATAGCTAAATACAATATACGTGGCATACGCATGGCAACCCCTCATTCTTTTTTTAAAAAATCAGCTAACACAAACTATTTTCAGATCTGTGTAAAAGTAATGTAATTTTATCAAAAGCTTTGAATTAAAGTTGCAGTAGAGACATTTCGTTTTATTGACATGTATATTTATGGGTTAATTTAGATAAGCTGTCGTATGTCTGGAGTAGTACATTTAAAATACTAATCTTTTTAATTAAAAAAAAAAAAAAAAAAAAAAAAAAAAATGGAAGTTGAGACTTGAAGAAACATGCTATTCAATCAGTAATAAAGAATAATTTTTTCCTAGCCATCCAGAAGAGAACTCCTACTATCTGAGTAAGATTTAATCAACAGATGATTGAGTAGTTGGAGAATACGCGTTAATCAAACAAAATTGAACCGTGTGACACTCTCAGTGAGGAAAGATGACAGCCCATGGGTCCACCTTGATGGCGTTGTAATTTTGCAAACTGAAAGTATGAGGTACCTAGATCTACCCTTTGACCGTCGACTGACGTGGAAAGTTCATAAAAGAGAGAAGAGATAGAAACTTAAGATAAATTTCAAGAAAATGGTCTGGTTGTTGGGCAGACGTTCTCGTTTGTCCTTGTCTAATAAGCTACAGCAATTCTTGTCTAGTTCTACAATTCAACAATTCTAAAACCTATCTGGACCTGTGGGATGGAACTATGAGACACTGCTAGCAGAAGCATTGTTGACATCCTACAGCGGTTTCAGAATAAACTAGCGAGGTGTGTAACAAAGGCACCTTGGTTTACAAGGAAAAATGGATCCAGGATTATTTAGGATTACCGTCCATTAGGGAGGAAATACAACGTTTTAGTTCAACTAACTTAAGTTGTACTAAGCTGAAGTACTAACTTCGGCTTAACTACCATATAAATCATTTGGCAGTGAACTTACTAAAAATTGGCAATGAATTTACTAAGGCGGTTGTACTGACTGCACGTTGTAGACCTAAATGTTTCTAAAGTGTCTTAATGTACCTATAGTAACTTTGCATGTGAGTAATGTGCGTTATCTATTCGACTCTTAATTTCAAATTTTTTACATATACTTTTTTTCTTTACATTGGTTCATCGTGTTTTTTTCTTACTTTGCTTATTATGATAGCCTACTTTGTATTGTTCTAGCTGTGTTTAATGTCATTGGCAATTGCTAATTGTATGAACTTGCCATAAAAGTTTTTATTATACTAGTGTACAATTTTAAGGTGTTTCGCTGAGGAATCCTTATTATGTGATTTAGGATGTGATCCAACTTACTAAAGATTTATGTAATCGGATGTAAATAAGCTTTGAAACAATAAAAAATAAATAAATAATAATGTAGGGAACGTATGAGATACGATCTTTTGAAAGAGTGAAGATAATAATAGTATTAAAATAATTAAATTAAATGTATGTGAAAGTTTTCAGAACGATGACGCTTTACGGAAAAATGTAAAACTAAACTTTTCATTACAAAAAAAAACCTTATTTTTAATAAAATAGTGAATTGGATCATTTTTCAAGGAAACTAAAAACTTTTTCGTAGGTGTAATATCTGTGTAAAATATTGGATTATTTATTTCAGATTTTTAATTTTTTAGCCTACTTTTCTGCATTGTAATTTAGGAATTCTTACACTTATAACTTTTTAAAAATAATAATCTCGACTTTACTATTAAAAAAATTGTATGTATGTTGAAGATTTAATAGCTTGGATATGTTTTAGCCTTTTTTAATCATAGATCACAACCCTCGAGTTAATGGTTTTTTTTTTATCGTTTCTCCGCTTCAGAGTTTAAGCGGTAGTACATCCACATTTTTACCCAGAAATAAAATAAGAAATTCTTTTTCTATTTCATAACTTGATATATTTAATTTTTTTTTTAAATTACACAAAATAAATGCAAAACACGATTATAAAAAATATAATTATTTATGCTATTAATGGTACAGTTTGCATCATTATAATCGTTTTGCGATTTATTTTCTAAAGGGGTCGTGAGATAAGTTAAAGAATAGATTGTTATTTTTATTAACTTATTGATAGAAATATATTACAGTGTAATATGAAAAATAATGATCGGTGTGCATTGTCGCTTATCTTCCTGACCTCGTTTAGTGGAGTAATCGAATATAAAAAATAAAATATTAAAATTATTAAAATAAAAATTGTAAATTAAAATTAATTTCGATGTGATAGAATAAAAAAAGATATATGAATCGATAAGAAGAAGGTTATATTAATCGATATGCGAAACGTCTTTTACCTTTGAGACGCTGTTTGTTTTAATTGAAAAAGGGGATTTGAAAGAAAAAAAAGTATATACACCGCGAAGAGTTTTCATTTTACTATTACTATTACTTTTTTTAAATTTATCGATTTCTTGTAAAGATAATAAGTCAGTAATTCAGTATGTCATTCGGAACAAAACTTTTTTTTGTTGAATAAAGCTTGTCTAAATAAAAACCTTTATTGAATGATACACCTCCTCATTTTATATATATATCGATACTGAATTGTGCTGACAACAGAAGAACCATAAGACTTATAAATTTTTATTACCGTGAACTTTTTAACGAGACATTATTGTCATGTTTATTTAGAGACAGTAAATTATCAGTCATTATTAAATTATCCTTTTTTCTTTCCTTTGTAGACTTATGTCAGACGTGCGATTATTTCCACCGAATAGTGACGTTGAAATTATTATTATTAATATTTATACGTGTAAATGTATACATATATATTTTTTATTTCTTTTCATTGGATTTTCCGTCAGTTATATCTTACAATGTTTAGACATTTTAATTATGTTTTAATGAGTGTTATGACAACTAGTTCTATTAATATTCCTAGTAACATGAAGTAATTGGGCATTTTAATACCTTTTTATATTAAAATTTATTAAAATGCTATGATTTAAATGATAAGCATCTCAGTTCATGGTTGGGTTTTTTTTGCACTACCCGATAGGATAGGGAGTTCCTGGAGAAGTCCTAAGCTGAGCCACCTCTAACAAATCACAGAAGTTCTTAGGAGTAATACTATGGATTTCTACAACTTTATCACAGACCGAGAATAGCTAAAAGACAATCCTGGAGATTAGTAATAAATAAAAAGAAACTCGCCTAGGTACTGCTTCAAGACCCTTCCAGGTACTGGTATCCCATAATTTCCAGAGGTTTCGGATACTTTTAGTCAGAATAGAAGTAGGACTTAATGATAGAACAATTTATTATAACCACATAAAATGTACGCCGCAACCACTTGATTTTACTACATGTATTAAACTGCCAGTAAGGAACATGCTATACTTTTCTAAAAAAAAAAAAACCTTTTTCATTCCTAGTATTATGGGGATGTTCATAAATATCCAAGAAAATGATTAACTGTGAATCATATTTCCATTTCAGTGCTCCATAGTTACTGTTTGAAAGCGTCAAATTTTACTTATTAGATATTAGCTATTGCACATCGCAGTTAATAACTATTGTTATATTTTTATTATAGTAATAAAAAAAAAATGCATTCGAAAATTATTTTAATTAGAAAATGCCAACTGTAATCAAACAACAAATGAATAAATAATACGAATAATCTAAGAAACATATAGAATTATTTTGATTGTATTTTCCTTCTACGCTATCGTAATAGTTTCTGAATCGGCAGGTAGGATTCAATACGTCGTTAAATACACGTAAGATGCATGTGTGAGGACGTTTCGTAAAAAAATGTTGAGATTCAACAGTATTAACTTTGGTATTATTCTTTTATATGAATCATTTTATGATTTTCTTTCTGTTAAAATTTTCATTTTACGTGTGAGATACATTTCAACTTTTCGAATAAAATATAAAAAATGGTGTCTGTCTTTTAAACTCGAAATTATGATACTGTGTGTTTTTCGGCGGTCTTAAATTGACATAATTTTTAATTGGAAGTCACATAGTTTTTATATTTTATTTGGTAGAAGAAGAGATGAAATACAGCAAACAGCATTGTAACTGGATGAATTCTTTGTTTGTAGTCTTCCGATATGTGTTGACTAAAATTTTAGGTAATATTTTTTTAAATATATATTTATGTCTTAAAAATAAGTAAGTAAAAAATTTTTAAATCAATAATTCAATAAATAATATTTAAATTGAAATATACATATAAGCAAAATATATTATACATGTCATAATTACACAGATAACGTCAGGAATGGATATTGACGTTTCTAGAATAGACTGCCAAGGTTTACTGCACAGACACCGTGGTTCGTACGGAACGAAGAAATTCACGATTATCTAGAATTACCTTATATTCGCGAACAGGTCAGACGATTTGATTCAAATTATATACAGCGGTTAGATAATCATGTGAATTTTCTAGCGGTTAATTTCCTAGACAACAGCGAGGATATCCGGCGACTGAAACGCCTAAATGTGCTGAACTTCGGGGAATCTGAGTGAATGTTAAGCTGGTTCAATATCACATATGTGATGAATATCTTTCTACGCCTAGATGATGTGCCTAGCCTCTTTCCATTTACCCCCACAAGCTTGTTATATCTTTGTTTATTTTTTTCTATTGTTTAATGATGTTATATGTTCTTTTTTTGTTTTTCATTAGATCTTTGTGAACTTTTGTACCTATCAGGTCTTGTTCAGTGCAAATGTGTTTAAATATATATGAACTTTATATATGTATGTATTTATGTCTTTATGTATATGTACGTTTTATTGAGGGAGTTCGTCGGAAACCCCTCATCATGTGCTTTTTGTAATACGATTTACTTTTGGTTCCTTACTCGGAACCAGTTTTAGATAACAAATTATGAGGAAAAAATATTTTTTTCCTTATAATGAAAGTAAACAGAAGTAATAATTTGTAAGGCATTAACAGGAGTTGGGAATGCAGTATTTTATGTTAAATTAGGCTACAGAAATTTTAGGGTGAAATTTCAGGGTTTAATTAGTGTTAATTAAAAGCTCTCATCAATAGTAATATTATTTCAATGAATTAAATTTAATTATTAATACATTTTTCCTTTTAAATGGGACAGTAATTTATTATGTTGCAAAAAAACATAATAATCTTCTTTTTCGTAGACCTAAGTACTGTATTGTAATAAATAATAATAGTGTTTGTTTCAATCGAAATGAATTGAAATTATACCCTTATTATAAAAATATAATAAAATATTTTTATTTTAAAGTATTACTTAGTTTTATTCCTCTCGATTTTTAATTATGTGGGAAAGGAGATTACTTTTTGGGATTTATTTTCCAATTAGTAATAATAATAATTATTATTGTTTTTCCGGTGCAAGGATCTGAAGAAACTTATACATACGCTTAATGTCACCTATACATGTTCAATTCATTACTACTTAGCACGTTTAGTGTTTCTGCTTTTAGGGTAAAAACTAAACATAAGATACTTGTAAAATTTACAAATTTTATATAGTGTTTTAAGTTAAATGGTAGTATTATAACATCGTGAATATTCGAAAACGAGTTAGGGTCATATATCTACTTTACTACCTTTAAAAGGTGAAGAGATGAATATTTTAACTTCTTGTTCTTGTTTACCGGAATGCTGTGAAATTCAATATTATCTTTTGAATAATAAAACATTTTCGCATGAAAAGTTTTGTATTCTGTTTATGTGATAACGACAAACGGAAACTTTACTCGTTTCAATAAAATCATAAATACCTATTGAAAATAATTTATTTAGTTTTTCATTTAATTAACTATTTGTTCAGAAAATGCAATTTTTTAATAATTTCTTTTAAATAACTTAAAAGTGGATTAATCTAATAAAATACAAATACATATACGGCTTGCATGTTTATACTCCCTGTAAATTTAATAGGTTGATGTATACTTATATGTACTATTTTATTTAATTATTACTTGCGTTTGTATCACTTTATGATTAAAAAAAAATATTTCTGTTGATTCAGCTCGTATCCGACTTATCTTGAAGGAAATATATAAGTGGTAGACTTATAAAGTACTTATATATAAAGGGGATGCACTTTTCTGAACAATATAAACAGCGGTAACATATAAATCGATGATGAAGATTTTAGGATACTTCTTGTGATTTTATATATATATAGTTAACTGTTTTAAATCTTCTCTCATCTCTTAATGGGGAAGGGTAGGCACTATTGTTGTATCTTATTTGATTTTAATTAGTTTTATCATTCGTATAAAGCTAGACATTCGAAAAGACTAGCTTATAACAATTATTATTAAAATTATTTATTAATTAACTCCATTAATTTATTAATATTGTAATATTAAATTTGTGCTTTATAATTTATATCCTCCTACACATTCATTTATTATTGAATAAGTCGACTAATTAAAAAATCTAAAATTATTTTCTTTTTGGATTATAGATTTTTTTATTTGATCTACTTTTTCTTTAAAATATTTTTAATGATTCAATTTAACTGTTATTTTAAGCGCCTTTTTTCTTTCTATTCTTCTTCAACGTTTGTTTTATAAAATTATTTTCGATTTTTCAAAGTGATTTAATTAGCAATTTTTTTACATTTTCTTCATTTTATGCCGATTATTATTATTTTTGTAAGTATAATAATCATTATTATTATTCCTGCTTAAATATCAATATCTTTTTTTTTTAATTTTTATTGAAAACTATTTTAGCATCAAATAATCGATGGATGAAGACTTTAGTTGATGAAAATCCATCATTACAAAAGAAAATAACCAAATATATTTTAGATTTTCGCAAAAATTAATTTAACTTTGTGGAAATCTGTTACATACTCGTATATCTTTATTTTCTTTTGTTATTTTACATCGTTTAATTTTTTTTTTTTTTTTTAGCTTCTGTATGGATAACATTTTTTCTAAAAAGAAAACAGAAATGAATAATTTTACTTTCAAGCGTTTTATAAAGTGATAAAACATGACGGGCTCTTAAACGAAACCTAAATTGTAGAAATTTACAGAAACATTAGATTATAATTTGATTACATTTAAAAACTAATACTAATAATGAAAACGTTTGTGCTCGATTAGATGATTAACAGACTGGAAACTTTTCGTTGAATTCATATGGTTTGGTAAACGTTCGCAGGATCCTTTGCTATGCAAATGATGGCACGTCGGTTAAGCAGAGCTGATTAATTTTTTACTGATATTTACTGCTGAACGCCTATTATTTTTATGTGTAATTTAAATTGAAAAGAAAAACGCTGTTTTAAAGCCTTTTTTGTTTGGTTATAATATGGAAATTTACTTGAAAAAGTTTTCAGTTGGTAGCTTTGGAGCAAAGTACAGTAATTATATCTTGTTATATAATCCAAGCATTTTATTTAGCAGTATATCATATCATTTTTTAATTATAAATTACATTTAAAAATTAAGCGTAATCATTAATTTCAATTAATATAGCAGTATATCCGCCTATTTCAAGTAATATCTATGTAGGATGGATAAGCTTTCAAGTTGGAATGCGCAACAGATCAAGAAGCGTTTGTAATGTGAGACTTTAATGTAATGTAAAAATACCTTCATCCAATTTGTTGTGGTGTTTATCCTTGAGAATTTCTTAATTGTATATCCTGACTTACTAGGGTAGACTATGGTTAAAGCCGGTAATGCTTCTCCGTTTTTCTGTCTCACTTTCTCGTCTCGTTCGTCAATTCAGAAATTTTAACTATATTATTGATGGTTCATACAATGCCTGAGCAACCCCTGCGGTGAAAATACGTACACATCAACTCTCTAATAATAGTGTATAACCGTGTCGGTTAAAAGTGCATTCAACCCATCTCGTATTGTAATGTGGAATTAATAATTTTTATCAATATATACTAGGACCATGAAAATAATCCATGTAAGAATTAGTACAATCTAAGTTCATTTAAAGCGGATGATTTTAGTAAAAGTCATTATGATTGCTTCTAAACTTGTATGTAACTTACATATATGAAAATCATATTCGTAGACCATATTTATAAGAAACAATATTATTGCGTTTTGGATTAAGAATATGATTTTTTCGTGGTATGATAGTGATTATTTCATTTAAAATTTAATTTTTACCTATACCGATGGTCTTAATCTTACCTATACTGATCTTTAATCTTTAACTATACTGATGGATTAAGAAAATATTTTTCTTAATTTAAGAAAAAAATGTATTAAGTTATTTAAAAAGTAAACTAAACCTTTTTTGTCGTAAGGTCAAATGTGTTTGATCTGATTTATAGATTTATAATACGTCGTAATTGGTAGAGAATGTAGATGTAGTTTTGTCTTTTATTGTGTTACACAACAATTAAAATAAAACGTAAAAATTGTTTTCCACATATTGTTGTAGTTTTTCCCCTAAATGACTGTTTCATGTGTATATGTAGAAGTTCGACTGCAAAAAAATAAATAAAAAATAATTTTTTGATGATTCTGTCGTAATGGGTTTAAATAATGGGTCACATCTAGCCTTTATAAAAATTTATTAGGAAAATTCTCAAATTTACTTAAGAGTTCTACAGATTGGTTTTATTGGTTTACGTCTTTTTTTATTGAATCCAAATTTTGTGGATGATGTAATTTTGTTTTCTCATTTACTCGTACATTATGATTTAAAAAAATAAGTATTATGTAAAAGCCCATAAAATTACGTAGCCATTAATTTAGGAATTTTTAAATGAATTTTTATGGAGAACTTCACTATTTAAGAATCTATAGTCTTTTGTGCATTTTGATATTTCATATTTTTTATTTTAGAATTTTCTGTTTTACTTTTATAATCGATAAACAATATTGGCTATATAAAAAAACTGTGCAGAATTACACATTGCATATACGGTATTTGATAGTTGATTTATATATATATATATTTTTAAACTTAAATTATTTCTCTGCTGATTTTTCGTTTATTTTTACATGCATTTTGTAGTTGATAAAAAACTACTTCCTTTTTTGAAGCTGGTGGTTAATCGGTATTTGTTATATATGGTTTTTCCTTGGTACCTGTATGTTGTAATAAATATAAAGATTATTTTTCTTTAATACTTTATAGCAATTTTTTTTCTCCCTTTATTCATATTGTGGTCGATTTTTTCATTTATTCGTTCATTCCTTATTCAGCATTCTGTAACGTAGTGTACATGCAATTCATCTTCCTCTTTTAAGACAGTATTTTGTTTCGTGACCTCATTTCTTTTGTACCATTTAAAACCCGCTCATGTGATTTTCTATCAGACTATTTTATTTTCTAGCTTCATGCAAAAAGTATATGAGAACTTTTGTTTCATAATTTTTTTCTTGCAAAAATACGCGTGTAAATTCATTCAATTCAGTTATACTGAAATTTTCAGGCATTTACCTTGAAATTATTTTTTTTTAATGTACAAGTATTATATTAATTAAATTTTCTAATTTATTAATTTTAAATATATGTTTATGACTTATTTTGTTATTTAAAAAAGTACTGCAGGTAAAAAAATATGATTTTGTATATTCCCTAGATATTTTCAGTTTAATTCTTTATGATATTTTCCGAGTAAAATCTTGTAATTCATATTAACTTTTTTTAATTGGATAACGGAATCATATTTTAATTTCTCATTAAAATTTTACTGACCTATTAGCATGTATTAGACATTTTAATTAATAAATCGGGAATTTTATTTTTAATATAATTGCACTTTATATTAATTATTATTTAATAAATTCACTTGTTTTTTATTACATTGCGAATGTACAATATTTCTTTTTACAGTATTCTAGTCGCTCATTATAGCATTTACTATAAAAACGAATAGTCCAACAGTTTAAACAATTAGTAACCGCCGTCCTGATATTAAACATACAAATTAATTTCTTTTCTTTTTTACATTTACTAAGCTGTTCATAATTCTAGTAACAGTTTTCGGTTTTTGAGAAATTGAAGTATACATACCAGTACTAAAGTTTCTTTATATACAGACTGTTTCAAGAAGTTCTGCTCTAATTTATAGGCGTATTGCATTCACCAAAATAATGTAAAACGTTCGTATAACCATAGGTCAAGAAAACTTTGTTTCGAGTTATGTCTCGCGAAATATTTCACCCAGATTTCTGGACTAAAGACCTAATACTAGAGAAAAATGAATAGTTTTACTTTACGAATTTTATCTTTATGTTTTATTTGGTTATTGGTAACTTAATAAAATAAATTAATGTCAGACATGGAAAAGTGTACTTTTCGACTAATTTTTTAGGTTTTACAAGAAATTTTTTGGAAAAAGAACTACATAATAAGCAGCTCTGAAACCTATCTTTTCAGTTTTTCTTTAGGTTTACATTTAAAAATCACTAATTTTGCATAGTAATTTGTGACCATACAGTTTTTAATAAAACATTTTTTTTATTTTTAGAATAGAAATCTGGGAGAAATTTTTCGTTAGCATAGCTCAAGAATAAGCGATTCCTAAGTAATTTTTACATGACATTTTTTGGTTTCTTTGATGAGAGGAATACGCGTATAAATATGAAAAAAAAATTTGAATCACCTTTATATATTTTTTTATCATTTGTATTTTATTGGTGACATCCTAAACTGTTAACACTTACAATAATAAATAATAAAATTAAGTTTTAGTGTGACTCCCCAGTTTTGGATGATTTTTTTTTATTATTCAAGTTCAAAAATATGAACATAAAAACATCTAAATTCTAAGTTTTTATTAAATTTAAAGTAAGTTCTGTTCGTGCAGGAGTTAATATAATTACTTCATATGATCACATAATTGGTTAATAATACATATGCTGATCTTAGCGTCCTGGCCGTTCATCCGGAGGTCCCGGGTTCAAATCCCGGTCAGGTATGGGATTTTTCACACGCTACAAAATTTATTAATATCCTTCGGTAACTGTAAGTGGCGTAATCTTGCTACTTCATAAATAAATATAATGTAGTAATATTATAATTAGGGGTTATCGCAATATAATTACTTAATAATTATTTCTAATCCATGTAGTTATTTTATAATCACATCCATAATACTCGTAAGTAATAATAATAATATTTTTTTTTTTTGTTATTTGCAGGTGAGTGTTAACATTAGCATTCTCTGTCTCTTCAATATGATTTTGAAAAAAGGCTATAAACCGTGAGTAATAATAGTTGGTAAATTAAATACGGTTACATTTTTTTGTTATTGGATATACTGTAGATTGAAATTACATATATATATGCGTTCTAATTTCTTTCAGATCATGAATCACGCTGACTAAGGCGTATTAGATTGTGAAATTGTAGGTGGTTATTAAATTGGTAAAATATATTTTTAATCTTTTATAAATAAATTGCTGGCAATGCATACTTCTGAAAAAAGTAACTAGCTACCTTTTGAAAACACTTCTGCTGCTTACGCTTTTGTAACAGATGATGGTAACATTGAATCGACCAGACCTGTAGCTTCTGTTCTAAGAATTCATACATCATATGTTTAAATAATAAATTTACTTATTACGTTTTAATCTTGTAGATTATACGATTTATCTTATTAAGCGTAAGCAATTACAACTTAGTAGCATTTTTTAAATGCGTAATTAAATGTGAACTTTTTTTAAATTTATGCACGAACATGTAAATTGTGTTTGTAATTCTGTAATTAACACTATTTAAGTGATTACTACCTAAGAACTTCTTTTGTTAGCCTCCGAAACCACCGTAAGGTATTACTTCAGAGGATGATATATATATATATATCATCCTCTGAGTGTAAGTGAAGTGTAGTCTTCTACAGTCTCAGGTCGACCATTCCTGAGATGTATGGTTAATTGAAACCCAACCACCAAAGAACACCAGTATCCACGATCTTGTATTCAAATCTGTATAAAAATAGTTAACTTTTATACAGATTTGTATACAAAAATAAAGGCAGTTTTGAATCCTAGTAAAGGCACTTATTGCCTTTAGTAACTTTCGATTTAGAAATCAGCTGATTTGCGATTACGAGTTCACCACTAGACCAACCCGGTGGGTTCTCTAAGAATTTTTTTTTTTTTAATTATCCCTCCCCCCAGGGGCCGTATCCGCTTATCCAGCATAACTGAGCCCTGGAAGTGCCGTTGCTTCTAACCCCTGAGTTGTCACAGTGAGCTCGGCTATGCCGTTATGTGAGTCCCCCCAAAGGGGAACCCTCACCGGGACTCCCTAAGAACTTGAAAAAACAAAACTGCACTCTATAAATCTCTTCTAGCGTTTTCGCGTCAATAAGTGTGCAAGCGTGAGTTATACTTACAGATTGTCATTTTAGTAATTAGAGAGTAAAATGATTCGACCACGTTATAAGGTTGATATTTATTATTTTCTCTTTAATTGATTTTCTTTTAATTTACTTTGTACATCTATGTATTCTAATGGGTTCGTGTATGTCTATCCATAATGAAGTTTATCGGTACTTATTGACTTCAAAAAAAAAAATTTATGTAATTGAGGTATTGGAGTTATTTGAACTCATTTCGGTATTCTTGACGCATTTTCGTTAGATGTAATACCAGTTTAATTCGTAACTGAGATGAAGTGAAATTTTAATCTTTCACTTACAGTGTTTGTTTTTTGATCGAATTTTAAAATATAATAGGTTTTAAAAATAACAATATTGTTTTTAAGGATATAATTTTTCGTATAGTTTAATTTGTTTTAACGGGAAATTTTTTTCTTCGTTTTTTTTTTATAAACGTTGCAAAAAGAAATTACTACTCGGTCTGTAAAAAAACGTTTAATCTTAAATGTGAAATGTTTTGTTAAAATCAATAATCTCTTTTTTGTCTTCTAGAAATGAAACGTGACGAAATTTTCACCGTCATAAATCTAAGTAGGTGGTTTACATTAATCTGTTCGAACTACGTTTTTGATAAATATCAAACATATAAAAGAATTAGTATTTTTTGCCCGTTTATTGGTATACTGAACTGTTTCAATCGGCTTAATAAATACCATTATCAATTTGATCCCATTCGTTTTTTTCTCTTCTACTCATAATTTGAGAGGTACTAATTTGTTGGAGAAAAACCTTTATAGAGCTGTAAAGATCTGTACTGCTTGGATTTGCAGGTGTGAAAAAAAATTATTAACAGTTATTCTTCCAGATTTGTAGCTTAGTATTATATTGTTCCCAATTCGACATAGTCGATATTTGAAACAATCATTCCGAATGTGTACGTTCAAATGTATCAAAAGTTTGTTTAAATTATTTATTTTTTCTTCAAAGAAAATTAAAAGAAAAATATACTTAAATTAACTAATTTTATTTAAAATGTCTTTCCTTTTATAAAGATGTTAATAATATTTTTTTTAATTGTAATAAAAACTTCATTAATATATTTTAAAAAAGGGAAAACATTTAATATTCTGCCTTAAATAATTTAGTTTTATAAAAAATAATTTAAAAGAGTATAAATTGCGATAAATGTTTTAGTAGCAATAAAACAAAGTGAATTTATTTTTGATTATCGTGTCCAATTAAATCTCATGTTTAATGTAAATCTAAATATCCGTAGAATTAATTAACGTTCTCATCAAAACGATTTAATGGCGTGTAATTTCAGAAATAACCTCTGAAAACAATCATGAGATTAATATGATGTAATTTCATCTCTAGTAATTTCAGTAGTTTTATTATCATTATTTTATTTTATTTTACCCTTCGTTATTAGAAGATCTAACAGTAGTGACATAGATAACGGAAAAACTAATTGTTAATTTTTGATATTGAAATTCTTTTTATATTGCGATTTAATTTGTACTCGTATTTTTTCTTTACTGAGCTACAGTTGTTACATTGAAATTTTAATTTTCTTTTTGAATAAATTTCTACTTCGTTATATCTGTTTTTATTACCATTTATGAATGACGAATATTACTGTTGAAAGACTGATGAAGAAATTTAAAGATACAGTGTTCATATTTTGATGCCAAAAAATCTATTGATTACGTGGATTGCAAATCTACTAGAAAAAAAAAATAGAAAGGAGATCAGAGTAGGATTTTTATCTTAAATCCACTAAGTCTCTTTATAACACTTACGAATCTATGAACGAATTGTAATTTTCAATTCCGTGTTAAAAGACTTTAAATTGATTATAACAAGTTTCTAGAAATTTTTATTTATTTATAAGTCTCTTTTAATTTATTTAAAACTGGTTCATTTATTTGGTACTAACAGACTGGGGAAATTTTTTGCTGAAACTCATATTTCGCACTTAAATATTAGTCTTAAAATATCTGTGTGCTAAATTAAATCTTCAGCATAAATACATTCTTATCCTTGGAAAACGACAATGTAAGAAATGCATACTGAAATCATAGTGCATGACAGAATTTCTGCAACTGCTACATGCTCTTTGAGTAGTGTTGCTAACTGACAAATAAAGTAACGTGAAATTTACCCTTCCTTAAGTTCTACATCTTCATTTAAAGAGTTACAGTCTTGTAGAAACAATTATGTTTATAAAGTAATTTAACAAAATTATCCCACCTTACAGTGTGACTAAGGTTAATGGGCAATTGGCTTAGATTAACAACGATATAGATTTTTTGGCTTGGATTAACAAAGTGAAGCTGTCTTTGATTGATAACAGCAACCATGGAACTAATGATAACAGTTAACGTTTGGTGACTTTAACAGTCAGTTGTTTGTCTTTTCTCTTTTATGTAACTTACTGATACGTGTATTTTAATGGGTTTCAAAAATATTTATATTTAGACAGAGAGATTTCAGTTTCTAGATCCAATAATTAAATTTTATCTTCTTGAAAGATTTGGTTACGTTCGTTTAATTATTTTAATTAAGCGGTCAACATTTAAATTTCCTTGATGTTTTAAATATAATTGATTAGAGAAGAAAAATCATTTTTCTTATGTATGAATTTACTTTTTCGCTTTCGTTCTGTGTAATCAAAAAGTCTTCCGTACATAATAACCTAATGTTTAAGACTACACCTACATAAAGTATTTAAAAAGGTTTACATACTTAAATCACTTCTTTCTCAATAACAGACATTATTTTCTGTAATTACATAGGCGAAAGGTTTTCTAGATTTAAATAAAATTTGGGAGATTTATTATAAAATTTAGACAATTTTTTTTAATTGAAGTTTCAATGTGTTAATTGTAGGTTTTTATGTTCTTTACACAAATTAGGTTCCGCTAAGCCTTAATTTATATAGTTATTTATTTTCCATAATCAGTGATAAATAAAACAAAAGTTTGTTTTTGGTTACACATTTCCGCTTAAAATTATTATTATTTACTCCACTTTTTTTTTATATATAAGTTTAAAGTTAAGATTTAGAACTGTCAAAGAATGACGCCAGACTAGCGTCATTCTTTGACAGTATATATATATATATATGTATATAATTAAGTGTTTGCAGATTATTCCAGATGACAGAATAGCTGATTAATGAATGAATGTAGGCGTTTGTCGTATTTAATAACCTTGAAATAATTGTATCTCCTATACTTGTGTAATGAAAAAAAGATTTATAACGAAAGAGATAAAATTACAACTTATTCCGAGTTTTTTGTGTTTTTGTTAAATTTAAAAAAAGTTAAACGATTGGTTTATTTTTTTTGAGGTGTTGATATCGTTACCGCTCGCTATTAATATTGAATGATTTTACAGTCTTCAAAAATTTAAGGATGATGAATCCCGTTTTTTACGTGAGAGGGTATGAGTCAGGCCAAGCCGGTTTACGGATTGTCGTTTTATAAAATTTATTTTATATAAAATATTTCAGTTGGGTTTTTTTTGGAAATGATACATTTTATAATAAGTTTTCCTATTTAATTATAATTTTTTGTAAAATTCTCTAACATTTTTTTTAATATTACTGTGATTTTATTGTTATATGAAGAGAAACAGTTTATGTAGCGGCTTTATTTATAATTATAAAAGCAAAACTCTAAACTTAATCTGTCTTATTGTAGGTTAATTAAAAGTAAAATTATCAAATATTTTCTATAAAAAGAGTATATAAAAATCATTGGTAATAAATAAAATTATAAAATTTAAGTTATATTTATTAGATTAGCAACGTAGAAAGAACAATTGTAATAAATGTGTTTGCCTTCAGGCGTTTGACCACCTACTATCCTGTTATACCGATCATTTATCAGAAATTCTTTACTGGAAAATATCAATAGAATCTAATTATAGACTGTAGAAATTATTCGTAAAGTAGAGACGAACCTATTTATATAAATCAAAATTAGAAGTATAAAATTATTTTAAACGCTTCCTTTTTATATTCTTTGATATTATTAAGTATACACGTAACAAATATTTCAAAATACAATATAGCAGTCTTATTTTTTTTCTTTCCTAGAGTGCTTCGTTGTATTGTACTAGTTAATTCAGATACTGGTTCAATTACATTAAAAAACTTATTTCAAAATAACTACATACTTTTTCAGTCATTTGTAAATAAGGATTGCTAAATCTTCTATTCTCGAAGCTTGCTTTAAAAAAAAACATGGTTATTATAAATTATAAACAAATATAATAATAGATAAGAATGACCACACACTTATATATTAAGCTTGCGCTTTGATATGTACATTTAAAATAAATAAATTATATTTTAACATTCTTAAGTATTTAATTCTTATGGGTCAACTTAAGAAAAATGCATCAGTTATCTCTCTGTTACTTTTTGGTTGATGGTTGCCTACTGTCCAGAAAAAAGTTATTAAGTCTTGAACTCCTACTGATGGTAATACGAGTGAATTGATTTTATTTGTCTTGAACTGCGGTTCCTTCGAAGATAAATTGTCTTGTCTCCATTCACCCCTTCCCTTATTCTTTATCCCACTTCCCACATTATGGATGGAAGTCTGACCCTACCAGATCCTTCATGCTTAGGATGCCGGTACTTATAAGTCGGTACATCCTTGATACGGGGTGGCTGCTGCCCGTGGATCAACATTTGGAATCTTTTTGCTAACCAGTAATTCCACAATAAAGCTGAACCAATCGAGTCTTATCAAGAAAAGCCTGATTTTTTAATTCCTCTTACATATTGTCTTGCTGCTACATCAGATATTGCTTATTTCGTATTTTCGTTTTTTCAGTTTGGAGAACTGGAAAACCATACTTTTATTTACTACAGTCCATAAACGGATGGTTATAGGAGATCTGATATGAAACATATCGCTTCCGAAATTGGCATTATTATATCTAAAAACACGGTTCCTTGTCAGGTTTATTTGACATGGGTGTAGTAAAGTGCTTTCCTATTTCAATCTTCACTGAGCTGGATACGCCATTACCTTTCTGTTTGCCGTACTCAACGAAATATGACTCTGAATTTTTAAATCTGTAAGTGACAGCTTCTTCAATGTAACAAAGGGATTAGCAGTATAATTATTATTACTTTCCGAAATCGGCTACTTTGACCACTGTCACTTAGCCAGATGTTTGTAACCCTAGAAAGGAAGACTTTCTGTCCCCAGAATTACTTAATGTAATAAAAATATAATTGTACAACACTCTCTCTCTTTCTCTCTCTCTCTCTCTCTCTCTCTCTCTCTCTCTCTCTCTCTCTCTCTCTCTCTCTCTCTCTCTCTGTGTGTGTGTGTGTGTGTGTGTGTGTGTGTGTGTGTGTGTGTGTGTATATATATATATATGTATCCTATACTTTGTTGCTTATAGTTACGATTTAACTTAACGACCTAAAAATGATCTCAAGAAAAGTGACATACTTCTGAAATAGCTTTCTGATCTAGTTCACAGAAGTAATGTTATTGGATTATGCATGATATTTTAGGGAACGTTTGGTTATTAAGTTAAGCTTCTTCTGCATCATTTTCTCTTATTTAACAGCTTTTCTAAGTGGTTATTGATTTAGAGCAACTTACACTTATTTTGAGTAGATATTTAATTTTTTTTTTTTTTGTATATTTAATTCTGTTGCAGTAATGAAAACAAAAATTTTTAATTAGTAAAAAAGTGTTACGTTACGTAACTTAAATACTAGTTCAAATACACGTTGTTTTACTTCACTGTGAATTCAATTTGTTGCGATTTATTTTCAGAAATAATTAAGAAACGACAAAGAATCAGCTAATCCTGGCTTCTCAGGCAATCGCTTGTAACTACTGATTTTGAGTAATTTGTTGCTTGTCGATAGTTTTGGAAATAATAGATGAGAAAGGTAAAGAAGATCAAAGAAAATAACTGTTTTTCTTCATGTAAATAATAATAAAGAAATATAGTAAATACACCGTTTGAAAGGATAGATTTTTTAACAAATATTAAAATGTTAGAAAAAGGTTCTTTAAAGTTTGCTGCAGCGTTTTTTATTCGAGTATAGAGAGGCTAATACAATTATAGTTATTATTGGATGATGAAATGAATTTTGAAGCGTATGAAAATTTTTTAGGCTGACCCATAAATTTCCGGGTAAGTGGTTGAGACGCTATTATTTCTTATTTTTATATCTAGATTATTGATCGTAATGCATTTAATTTAATTAAATGTAATTGAAAACGAAATAAGTTTTTATGAATATGCATAATTATTTTCATTTTTCTATATATTTCTTAAGAGATTATTAATTTCAGTTGCGTAAATATTACAATGAATCATTGTTCTTCGTATACAGTATGTAGATCCGTTACTAAAACTGTACACTTATGTCATTTAATTAAATCAATTTACTAGTTCATTTTGTTTTAACCATCAAGTTTAATTGACCTCTGTTCATGTGACTCTTTCTAGGAGTACTCTTTATTTCCCAATTATTAATTCTAATTGATAGTAATAATTGATTCAATTTTTATCGTATTTTCTTTTTTCAGTAATTAGTTGGGAATGTCATGTGAAATACTAATTTGTTTTTAATGGAAAATGGAATGTAGTTATACGGTTTACTTGTCAATCGATTTGTATCATTTCCTAATGTGGCGAAAGATAATTAAAAACAATTTTAAACAGGTTGAAGACCGGTAGATTGCGTCCAGTTTCTGATACTCTTCGCGTTAAATATTTATTGTCTTGAAACTTACCCCTTCGTAAGAAAGGTAAAATTTCAGGATGAATTTATTTTATTCTTCAGTCGCTTTTTCTTTTTCATTCTTTCACAAATGAAAAAACCTAAAAAATTAACCTTTTGTGTTAGTTTATAATTTAACAGTATTTTACACTCGTGAGAAATGCTAAACGTTGTAGAAAAATATGTTCTCTATTAACCAATTATTAAATAACTAATTATTTTCTCACTGCTCTCGACCAGGTTTGCTTTTTGGAGTAATGGTTTTCCAGTTATCGATCATTTTTCAAATAATATCTATTTCATTAAGGAATTATTATTTTTAATACTTTAAAAAAAAAAAATTAGTATATTTTGTTTCATTAAGCTGAGCAAGATTTTATATAGAAATAATATATTTCGCATTGAACGATTTATGAAAAAAAAATTCTGATAAAAAATATTGGATTAATTGGTTACAGCAAGGAAACTAAACAACTAAGATATGACACCCAATCTGATAGCTATTTTGGTCTTCTGCTTTTAAAAAAAGAGCAGCGTTTAATAATTTACTTATGAGAATGTTAATGTACATCGCTCGCTTTGGCGCGAAATATTTAATTTTTTATTTAAAAATATTTCATCCGCGAAGTAATATGCGTACATCTTCTAAAATAAACTAACGAGTTGTGTTAACAGAGGCATCTTGGTTTGCAAAAAGTAATGAAATACACGAATATTTAGGTTTACGATACATCTGAGAGGAAATACATCGTTTCAGCTCAGAGTACGTTTTGAGTTACTAAATTGATTTATAATATATAAATGATATCTGATCAATATTGTATTTGAAAATTATTTACGAAATTAAATGATTCTTCTACTTTTAGGAATCATGAAAATATTAAGAATAATAAAATAATTTTCAACAACTTATAGAATGTGTGTGTATGTGTGTGTGTGTGTGTGTGTGTGTGTGTGTGTGTGTGTGTGTGTGTGTGTGTGTGTGTGTGTATGTGTGTGTGTGTGTGTGTGTGTGTGTGTGTGTGTGTGTGTGTGTGTGTGTGTGTGTGTGTGTGTGTGTGTGTGTGTGTGTGTGTGTGCGCGCGTATTTGTGAGAGAATTATATTAACATATTTTCTTTATAGAAAGTAGTTTATTTGGTTTTTTATCTGATCTGTCCCATTCTTTATGGTTGTGATGCATATAAAATATCCAAGGTTCAAGAGACTCTACTTAAGAGCTACTTTCTCTGAGAGTAATGATGTTCAACGAACAGCCAGTCTTCATAGTGAACAAACTAAAATATCACTTTTAGGGCTTAAAATCACTTTGTACATCGATGGGTTTGGCATGTCGATAATACATGAATATTATCGATTGTTATGTGAATATTGTGATTATTCTAAACCCGATGAAGAAAGCAATCGGAAAACCACTTCGGTCTTTATTTTTCGTGGTAAACTTGACATGGTGCACTTGCCATTGTAGGATTGCATTGTGCCTATTGTCAAACCAGCTATAACCGTTACGGTTACTGCTTCTTCTTAAGGTGCACTATTCTTTCGAAGGTCAGCGATCAACATGATTATTTCGCTGATCTAAATAGAAGTCTAATCCACGATATACATCTTCTGTCTGCTCACATTCTTCACTATTTTTTCTTAAGTAATTATATAAAATCATTGGTACCTTTGTCCTCTCATAACAAGACCTAAATATGACAATTTCCTTGGCTTAAGTTCCAATTGCATCAAATTTCTTCATAATCACTTCAATCCGGTTAGCAGCCTTTATACCGTACAGGAAGGCAGAAAAAACATAGCATCTTAACATGTACTGTTTCACATCTATGTTTGACTGCTTATTGCAAAATAACTTTCTTATTTAAGAAAGAATTTCGAGTAAGTTCTGTTCTTGTTTTTAATTCCTTCATATACTATTACAGTGCTAAACATTAAATGAATCGGTTCAAATTTTCTTAATCATAGCTGAAAATTAGTAACGAAAACTTAATTTTTAAAAAAGTAACTTGCTAATACAGAAACCAATTCTTTTTTTTACTTGAAAAATATAACTTAGTAATTCTTCAATCGGTAAATGTATTGATATAATTTAGTTAACTCTAATGTGGGTTTTTTCGTAACAGAGTTTTTGAACATAATACTTGCTTGCTTGTTTTAATAATGTATAAATTTCAAAGTAATTTTTAAAAAAATTCTTACATTATTTGTACTGAATTATTATAATTTTCAAAAGCTTTGTAATTCTGCCTGAAAACTTTTAACAAATTAGGTAGACGTACATTATAATAATTATATGTTTATGTATGCACAGTAAAAAAAAAAAAAAAAAAAAAAATTATTTTGAGCTATTAGATGAAATATTTATTGAATATATTTCAGTAAAATGGCAAAAAGTCTAAACGATAATGGATAGTTTTTCTATGAATACCCTATAGTCGGTTCATTGATTTTTTGTCTCATGGCCGTGACTAGTGTTTGATAAATTTAATGTGATGATATTCATGGTGGGAAGAATGATGATATTGACGATGATGATCTGAAAGTAGCCTACGTGTCAAGGTTGTTGATAAAGTGTTAAAGGTCAAGCCGAATTCTTTATAATCCATCAATATTGAGCAGGAACTTTTAACAACCTCCCTGAAGTACTACTACTCTGTATAATGTATAGTGTATTTCAAATTTTGCTACGTCACATTATTTAATAATATTGATTATTATTATAGGATTATTAATTATAGTAATCATTGTTGTTTATTCTGCCTTTTATGCTAGAAGTATATACTGCCTATATCATCAATCTTTCTACTTATTTCTATTAATTAAGCTTTAATGAGTATTACGAAAAGTATAATTAATCATTTTTGTGATCTTTTCAATCTTTTCACTCATCTTTTTCAATAAGAAGTATTTGTTCGGTTTACAATACTAGTTGTAATAATAGAGCAAATAATAATAATGCCTTATGAAGGATAGGTTAGATACCCTTTCCACAGTTGAGAATTGCTTCCTTAGATTCTTCAGCTTAGTGGAATATGCATGTTATGAATTACATAAGTTTATTTGATGATCGATGCGTCTTTTACAAATATAGCTTGTTTTGATATTACAATAATCTGAATGATGTCAAATTTTTTACTAGTTTCTTGGATTATTTTTTTTATTTTTTGTACTTAACCCAATTGATAGATTAGTTTGTACTAAAATATTTATGACTTATTTCATTAAATAAATATTTAAAAATATACGAGAAAAATTTTTTTCGTACAGTTTCTTTATAATTTCTTTAGCAATTTTTATTGTATGTATTATAATGTACTTTTTCTATCTTCTGATACACATTTATACGTAGGCTACTTGAAACATTAACATTCTACGTCGTAGCATGACATCGAGCAATCTGACAATAATTCTGGCTATTTTGATTGTCTTTGGCAGATATTCCTAAAGCACTATATAAAACAGTATTTTTTGAAGCAATACCTTAATTTTTACATCAATATTAATACGTAGCAATACTTTATATTGACTGTTCAATTTTGTTTGTGAAAATTATTTTAAATAATAACAAAAATCAAGCCTGAGGAATGCAGTAATTTTGGACAGAAAATTGTGAATGCTATGCAGAGCGTTACTTTTCTACCTTATAATTTTCACTGCTTGGTACGAATGAATGGGCGTCTTAATAATTTGTTAAATTTGGTTAGGTTGTGTAGTTGAAATCCGCTGGGTTGGTCTAGTGGTGAACGCGTCCTTCCCAAATCAGCTGATGTGGAAGTCGAGAGTTCCAACGTTCACAAGTCCTAGTAAAGTCAGTTATTTTTACACGGATTTGAATACTATAACGTGTTCTTTGGTGGTTGGGTTTCAATTAACCCCACATCTCAGGAACGGTCGAACTGAAACTGTACAAGACTACACTTCATTTACATCATCCTCATTCATGCTGTGAAGTATTATCTGAACGGTAATTACCGAAGGCTAAACAGGAAAAAGGAAAGATTGTGTAGTTGAAATGTTGGTGAGGAAAATTTTATTTAACTGAATTTCGAAGAATTTATCATTTATTCATGTCATTTATTAATATGATATAATTAACAAAACAGCCATGTCTTATTTATTAATGATTATTTACGCATTAATAAATGACTATTATTTTCGTTAGAATTAGTGAAAATACTTTAATTAAAATTACAATATGTGAGGATATATTTTAATCATGAATTAAAAAAAGACTGTAGTTCGATGTTAATTGGTCAGTTATTCCTTTTTAAATTGTTTTTGTATTATAAATAATAAACTGAAAAACTAATTATTGAACCCATATAAAGTAGTTATTTTTTGTAATCCATCCACTGTTTAAATTCCTGAATGCAAATCTGTTGAAGTATCACAGTTTATTACTTAAAAAATAGTCTTACTGAACAATTACCTTTTGTTTATATAAGCTTTGAATCTATTTTATAATCTATGTGTTTTCCATTAGAAATAATATTTAATCTGTTCACTTTGAATACTATAATAATCTTCCTTGTTAAATTTAAAAAAAAAAGAAATCGTAGGGATTTGTATTATCGGTAAACTAATTTTCAGAATTTCTAGTATTGTTGTTTACATTAAGCGGATAATAGTAAATAAGAGGGGAGAATTCCAAAATATAAAAAGATTTCTCGCGACCGATCTGGAGTTCTAGATCAGCTGATCGAGTTCGATTCCCGGTGGCATTTTTTCATTTGTAATTTTTATTCAGTTCATTTTCCTCGTTTAAATAAACTTTTAGTATGTCGAAGGTCGGTATTCTAAATAAACAAATACACATTTATTTGCAGTATAATTTGTATATTATGTTTATTTAAAAATATAGCTTATTTTTATCTGTTATGCAATTTTAAGAGAAGTCTGTCGAATTTGAACTATAGTATAACAAACCATAATTTTTTACTTATTCAAAACAAACTGTCTGCAAATTTGTGTTTTTTTTTTTATTTTTTATTTTTATTGAATATTAATCGAAGTTTATCAAACATAAATCGTAAATTTAATTGTAAAAAAAAAATTGAAAAAAGTATTTTTTTTTATTATATTCGATTTTATTACGATCTTGAAAGAGAAAATTAAACTTATGCCTACCCACTTGTGTAAATTTTATCTTTCGACTAAAGACCCGCTTTATTCATTGTTCAGTTTTAGCTACATTGCTGATCTATCCCAACTATGCATTTAATATTCTGTTTATAATTTTAAAAGTTTTCTGTGACTATGAATACAATTTGCAAAACTGTATTATTCTTACTGTACGTACAGTATTATGGTTATTGCTAATAAATGGAAGGACGAGTTTGGTGAGATGGAAGACAGCTAAATTCAGAAGTTTAATGACCTTGTAGTACAATTATTATTTATTCAGAATTAGCAGGAATTTCATTCAATAAAGCTTAAAACATGAGATAAATCTGTTTACAGTTACGTGTGATTGATTAAAAAAGTATCACTCTAAGATTTTTACCTACCACAAGCGATAACTGATTCGTATCCAATTTTTTATCCTTTGATAAAAAATTGGATAAATATAGGTAGCTCAAAAGAAGATAGAGATAATGGTTTACTGATGTAATATAAAGTCTCTTAAAAAGATCTCTTAAGTCTCTTAATATAACATTCAGTATATTTCTTAACATATTCATATAAGCTGTATTTAATGCAAAAGTTTATCTTACATTCGTAATTGATATTCCCAAATGAAATAAAATGATGTATAAACTGAAACGTTAGGTAAAATAGTAAGTTACTTTGAAAAAGTTTGTCATGAAGGAAAAGTATGGATATTCTCGGTAATCTGCAAGAGGTTTTGCGCCCTCGTTTATTAAACAGAAGACACTAAACTACTTTTAACTTTTTGAAATTCTCTTTACTTGTAGATTTACATTCTGCATTTACGTATGCATGCTTTAGTTAAAGAGGATGAAAGTTTTGCTATAGTAATGAAATGTTTTTTATATCGTCTAAATTTTTCTTCGTTTTACGGCGTGATAATTCAGTTAAAATGAAATAAAATTTCAAGTACGAGTCAATTATTACTATTTGCAGTACATATTTTATAATTTTCTTGAAGATATTAAAATTTTTATTTGTAATTTTTGTAATTAATATTTTTGATTTTATTTTATGGTTATATTATTATATATTAATCCTCTCTAGAAATAAAAAGGAAGAACGTAAAAAAATATTCTTTGTTTCGATGTTTCTGTGAGGGATATCTAAAGTAAAGACCACTGGGAAATTTCTCTCCTTAAGGTTGGCGAATCTTGTGTAGTTCACTCGCCACGCTAGTAATGTGCACACTGCATTATTGTCTGTAAGTGGTCGCTTTGATTACGTGTATGTTAATACGTTATAAAATGAATAGGAAAATCGATGGTGCCGCCGACTGTGAAATACGTGGTCATACGTTTTTTAAACCATCAAAAGATTAAGGCGGCTGAAATTCATAGGTAGTTGGTTGCTGTGTGCGGTGATAATATGCAATGAAAGAAAAAACGTCCGAAAATGGTGTGAAAGGTTTAAAAATAACAGAATTAATGTGCACGATGAAAAACGTTCGGGGAGGCCCTCGATAATCACCGAGGAGTTGATGAAAAGCGTCGGTGATGAAACCAGAAAAGATAGTCGCTCAACGATTTCCGACCTGGCCGTTCTTTTTTCTGATGTTCAAGAGCTGTTGTTGATCGCATTGTTCATGATAATTTAGGCTTCAGAAAGGTTTGTGCACATCGGGTGCCGCACGTCTTAATGGAACGTTACAAAAAAAATCCAAATGAGATCTGGTTTGGAATTTTTTTTGATGCGCCACACAGAAAAAGGTGATGAGTTTCTTAATTCAATTGTTACCGGTGATGAAACATGGATTTCGTATCACACGCCAGAGAGAAAACGGCATTCAAGTGAGTGGCGTCATCTTCAATCACCATCCAGACCAATGAAGGTCAAGCCACAGCCATTTGGACGCGAACTGATGGCCACACTCTTTTGGGATCGGTTTGGCATACTGCTGATTGATTTCATGCCACGTGGAACGACTATAAGTGCAGAAGCCTACTGCGAAATTCTACGTTAGTTACGGCGTGCCATTCTAAATCGGCGAGTGGGCGGCTGACCGACGCCGTCGTCCTGCTGCACGATAATGCACGTCTACATGTTGCGGGTCCGATACGTGATTTACTGAGAACATTTGGATAGGAAATTTACGATTACCCGATGTACAGTTCGGATTTATCTCCTTCTGATTACCATTTGTTTGGGAAATTGAAAGAATTTTTGAGTGGTAATCGATTCGCGGGTGACGGGTGAACTTAAAATTGCAGTTAATCTAAATGGACTGCCAGAAAAAGAATACGACGAGGGTGTATCGCTACAATAAATGTCTTAATTCATGTGGCGTTTATATAGAGGAGTAGTACATGGTATGTAGTTTAAGAGAAATAAAGAATATTTATAAGGTTTTCAGAATAACTTCTTTTTTTTGCAATGGTCTTTACTTTAGAGATAACCTCCCGTAACTATTATTCGTAAAAGTAATTTTGAGTTAATTAAAACATATTAATCTATACCAATTTTTTCAACTAAACATTTATATGATTTAAAATTAGCTAGAAATAATTATTTTTGTATTTTAACATTGTTTTGATGAAATTCGTTGTACTGTGATGAAATTTTCCATTTCATTTCTTATTGCGCGTCATTTTGTCTCTTTAATTGTTTTGTAATAAAAGGAAACTGCTTGGAATAGGATGGAAGGAAGTTAAAAGTCCTCGGGTTTTAATACTGTCAGATGTACAAGAGATGTACAAAGGGATACTAGTCAATATGCAAAGCTTTTCAGTCCTTTACAAGCTACCACTGTTTCTCATTGCCACCCGCATAGAGAGAGCTTACTGAATCTCATTACCATTTCCATTATGACCGCATTGTCGTACAACGTCTGTTTACTATTTGAAAATTATGTTAGTAAAATGAATAGTTATGAGGTGGAATATTTAATACGTTTTTCTTATCGATCGATTTATTTAGTATTAATTATCAAATGAATTTGAATAAGAAGGTACTCGTTTGACATATGTTGCATATTTATATAGTATTCTCTAAAATATATTTTTTTAAGACTAATCTCTACTAGTCTTCCAAGAAATCTTGTTAGAATCTACAAAATATTTGATTAAATGTAGAAATAAAATTCTGTTGTAGTGTCTTTTATTTTTGTTTTAAACCTTTCATTTTTTTTTTTTTTTTAGAATATTTAGCAAATATTCGTGTGGGCTCCTCGATATCATATGGTGTAGGAAACCAAAAACTAAACATAAACTATTCCAAGCTTTTGGAAATCAGATACTATGTTATCCCGGTAAAAGCAATCCTATTGCGGTAGAAATTTGCTCTTATACAGTTCATTTGTGCAAGAATACACGAAAGGAAGCGATTAAGGTTATTTAATAATCTTTCTTTAAAATAAATAACATTTAAACGTGTTAGTTGCTTATGATTACAACAAACAATAACAATAAATGTCATTTTAAACTATATGATATTTACGTATCCTTCAAGAGTGGTTTTCATTTTTAACAGAAATAAATAATGGAATTTTTTTAAACTTTGATAATCCGTGAACGACTAAGAATAACTTTTAAATTGAACTTTAATCTCGACTGTTTGCCACATCCTTGTGGATTGCATATGTTATGCGACCTTCCGTCGTAAATTTAAACTACCGAGTAACATTCGCCGTATTCTGGGCAATGTTAAGAAAGTTTTAGAGCAGATGTTTTTATTCCTACGAAGTATAAATAAATTTCATAAAATTTAATATTTGTCATGTGACATCGATGATAATCTTTTAAAGCAATTCTTGTACTTACATGTATATTTTATTCCCGAGCGAAAGTTTTTTATTATTTTATTTTAATCATTATATCATAATTCTAGAACTTTATTTTTTATTTTTTGTTTTCCGTGATTTCTTTGCACCCCTCTCGGACTTGGTTAAATTTTATTTATGTTTAATAAATTTTTTTGTTTTTTTTTTTAAAAATAAATGTATTGGATTTTAAATATTCCGACTGTGATGATTTTTTTTGGAGTTCATCAGTTTTTATCTCTCCCCTGGAGCCAGATCCGAAACCAAGCGTGAACACAGCTCCAGGGGGTGCTATCGCCTCAAACTGCCTAGTCGAGAACTGAAGTTCCCCCCAGACAGTCGGGACTCGGTCTTTAATTAATCGCCATGCCTCTAATGAGGGGACCTCGTAGAGATCCCCCCCATCGGGACAACGGTCTTTCTTTGTCCCCCTCATCGAAGTTCGATCGGTACACTACCGGAGTCCCTGTCCAATCACCGGCAGCGGGACACTTACTCCTGGACAGGGTGTCCCAACCCAGGTCTTTTCCAAAACACAGGAAAAGCACCTCATTTTTTGGCCGTGGTGCCGCAGACACGTCCCCCGAGAGAATGCCACGAGAATTACAAAGGGTAAATTTGGCCTCCGTTGGGCAATCCTTACGTAGACGTCCCGCAATCCCACAGTTGAAACAATGTCCTCGCCTATCGGGACCGCCGCAGGACCCAGCTCGGTGTCCAGTCCCCCAAAATCTATAGCAACGCTCCTCAGCTGACCTTGAAGCCCTGCAAGATACCCACCCAATGCGGCCATCCTTCAATTTATCCCATAGCAGAGGCGTAACCGCAACCGTCGCCACTTTTGTATCCCTAAAATAATATCCGACTGGGATATTAGTTGTAAGTTTTTAGTGATATTTAATCTGTGTTATTAGTTGTTTTAAGTTTTAGTTTTTAATATTTTAGTTTTAGGTTTTTGTGTGTTTGTTCTGGGCGATGATAATGGTAATGCGAAAGCGTTTTTTGACCTCAAAATGATTCTTCCAAGCAAGTTTCATAATTCTTTCCTTTTAACTTTTTAATTATTTTTAACCTTTTTGTATTGTAACGTGACTGGTTTGTTTACATCATCATCGAATATCGAAATCTAGGAATGGTTTCTCAGATAGTAATGATGTGCTGTTGTTGGTTTTATTAAAATATAAATTATTAAGAACTGATATCCCATTGAATGAAATTTTAACTTGTTTCGTTAGTAGATCAAATAATTATTGCTTAACAGATTATTACTTGATAGCTAAGATAAGATATTTCCCTTGGTAATTATAAGATAGATTAAACTTATGATAATTGAAGAGCACTAGAATTTTAAAAAATGTTTTCATTTTCGCCCGTAATAGAGTATTATCAGATAAGTGTGAAACGGTTATTTATAAAATACTCTGCTTTGTTATATTATTATTATATGGGTATGATATATTTTCACCTGTTTTTGTCGACAGTACGTCTTAAGCCTGATCCTTCTTCAGTGTTTGAGGAGTATAATGATAAATCAGTTTATATCCGAAGTTCCTGAGCTGTAACTGAAAGTGTATATTTACAGTTGGATTTTGTGTTTTATGTAATATATAAAAATAACAGTTAATTCAAGTATTTTAAGGAGGTAGGTTTTCGCAGTTAGGACTATAAGAACAATTACAAGTTTCATTTTAAAAAGAAACTAAATTGAATTTCATTGAACGAGTTAGCATTTCCATTGAAATAAGTAAATAAGTGTTTATTAACAAAAATTAGAATGAATACAGTATAATATATATGGCATGTTACTTTCACTTAAGTTCGCTTAGTATCGGGGAAAATAAAATTTTCAAAGATCAGTAGTTTTTGTTTGGAATTTTTAACAGGTCTTGTAATATCCAGATAGATGCGAGTACAAACATAAATAAATTGTCTGATTAAACCATTACCTTCCTTATAAAGTTGCAGTCGGTTGAAAAATAATAAATCCCTAGTTTTTTTCGGTGTTGTTCTTAAGTTTCGGTGTTTGTTCTTAAGGATCTTAAGTTACGGTGAATGGGCGTTATCGTTTGGCTAATGAAAGAGAACACTTAATCTTAAACTATTTTTCTAACAAAAACTTGGAAAAAGTCTTTTATTACTTTTCTTTAAGGTAAAATTAAAGCAGGTTCTTGTATTTATAAATTATTTTATTAACACTAGAAATGTGATGTTTATATTTGTATAAAAATGCAGAAAAACAATTACTTATTTTTTATTTTTTTTTAAATCAGTTTTTAAGCAGTTGTGTCGAACAATAATTCCAGTTTTATGTATTTAGTTTTACCTTTTTTTTAAATCTTCTAAATTTCAAAGAAAATCCACCTAGATGTTTAACCGTTTAAATGGTTTGTCCAAATGATTTTTCCTAATACCAGAGTAAAAACTGTTTTTCATCAAAAATTCAATTGTGAAAAAAAATGGAAAGTAATTACAAATTTTTTTTTAGATTTTTTCGTTTTTTTTTTGTACAGGAGAAAGTCAATTTTGCACATCTCTAATATCATAAAAATTGTAATAAAATATTCTTAAAAGTAAATGAATTTGTTTTTAAGATCAATGTTTAAAAAAAAAAAACAATTTATCACTGGGTATATTAATGATGTCTAAAATGCCTCCGTGTCGTGCTTTACAGCACAGTCAGTTGGATATTTATATTTTAACCGAAATTCTTCGTTTATTAATTTCTGTCTTTTTTCAACCATCTTTCAAAATTTATACATTTCTAAATTTTTAAAGGCGTACTGTTGCGGATGTAATTGAAAAATCTACACAGAATTAAAATAAAAGTAAAGATCAGTATTTTAACATCTAGGATTCACAGAAAATAGTCATGAGTTTCTAAAAATATAAACGTTTCGTGGTTTTTCAAGTAACATAGAAAAAAAAATCGCTTTAGTTTAATGTGTAATATATTGTATTCTAATAATTTTTTTGCAGAATATAACAGTTCAAAATTAGACGTTTCTTCTCATTTACTAAACAATAATTCGAGTTGATTATTTAGTATTTTAGTATTCGAGTCATAATATTTAGTATTCTTTTCTTGGAAATCGACTAGATGGTTTTTCTCATGGCCTGCAGATTTTACACCTTATAGATAGATTTGTTTTTAATTTATTTATTACTAGCCGATTACCCGGCGTTGCCCAGGTATTATTAACCCAATAATTTGTTAGACTTGAAAAAGAATCAGATCTGGAAAAGGTTCTTTTTAGATGGTTCTACCAACACACAGTTCTTTTCGTTTCCACAACCTTCTAGAAAGTTGTACAGAGTTCTATTCGTTTCTAAACATTTCCAGAAAGTTCTACAGAATTTTGTTCATTCTATTTGATTATGAACTTGAACTTAAATGTCATCGGGACTGTCACCAATCAGCCTAGCGATCCCGAAAATCATGGATACGGCACTAATATCGGTCGTTTTCGATTATTTTTACATGTCACCCTCTTCCCACCTTAACCTTTAGGGGTGTGTGTTAGGGATGTTTTACTTTCAAATTATTTTTTACAGATAGTAAGTCGTATGTGCACCAAGTTTGGTTGAAATCCAGACCTTCCAGAGTTATGATGGAACATACACACATACATCCATTTATATATATATAGATATATAATTTAATATGGCAAAACAAAATTAGAAAATGCTGACTATTTTTTTTAAATTTAATAAGTTGCAAAGAATTTTCAAGGAGTGTTCATAAGACTTTATACATATACTTCTTTTTTTCCAAAACCAACAAGGAGTAAATTATTATTGGTGTAGTATAGCAAAACTAATTCTTTTATTAGATTTTTTTTTTAGAGAACGTAATGAAGACTATCAATAGTCTTATTGTGATACTAATTGGTATTTTTCTCTTTTTTCTAAATCATATCGACGGTCGATAAAGAATTTTTTTTCCTGATTATTTTCTTTTTATTATAATGAAATTAAAAAAAAATAAGTAATATGATTTAAATTGACTGTACTAGCGTTTGACTAAATTTGATGTGAATTTCCTGTTGAATTACAATGCTGTACTTAGTCAGAAGGGGTGCTTGTTTTGTAACAATAACTTTTACAATTTAAAATTTCACTTAAATAAAAACGTAGCAGACCTATTTTCTAATGGATAACGAACGCTACTTCTGGAATATTTACACGTTCTCTTCGACGACGGTGAATTCTGTCGATGTCAGCGGTTTAGGGGAACGGTGAACAGATCCTTTTGTCTTTCTTTTTTTGCTATACTGAATGTAAATGGACTTGTGAGGGGGTGGTTGAGTCCCTTACGCTTGTCATTCTTTGCGGAGGGACGCTGGATTGAGAGGAAAAACTACCATATTCCAATCGAACAATGATTATTCAACTGTAAATTTTGAAAGGGCGAATAAATACAAAGTTTTTTTTTTAAATTGACTATTATATTTAAATAATTTCGTTCTTGTATATTTACCTTTTACATGCGTAGGTAAATTATATCTAATGTTTATTTTTACATTCAGTACGTGTGTTGACATTTAAAAAAATACTTATAGGTCCCGCAAGGAATCCTGAAGCTTGGACCTCAATGGCTATTACGGTGCCTGTTATCCAAATTGAAAACATTCAGTTTAGACGCGCAGTTGCAATTTGCTTTCACGTAAATACAACTTTATTTTATGTTAGTGGATGGTATTATGGATTTCTTTTAAATATTTTCTAATTCTGCTGTTTATACTTTATTTATAAAGTATTATTTATAGAGTAATTTGCCATAAAAGGAAATGTTATGGTATATTTTTAAATGTTATAAAAATGTAGGCTTATTCGCAAAAAGTATTATGATTACGTCAGTAGACAAACGCTAAATGATAAATTAACTAACGTTATAATCGTCTGACATATGTAAACATTATTTATAATCTATCGTAATTTTATTTGTTTATTTTAAAAATAAACACTAAGAAGCCAAGTATTATAACTCAGGAATGAGTTGCCACTCCGTTTTTTATGTGTCACCGTTTCTTTTTCTTCGGGTTTTGGTTGTGGAAAAGTTGTCACGTTTTATAATCGGTTGTTATTGTTAATATTGAGTGTGTGGTGAGACGGAGTATAAACGATTTCACGAAATTCATAAACTGCAGTGAAAAATATAATGTTTGCGCTTAAAGATGCCATTGGTTTTATTCAAGAAAACAGACGAATTTGAGAAAAATAATCAAAAAGGTTTTTGGGCTTTAAGTTGAGAAAAACCGAAAATAACAGGAAGGTGCTCACTTAGCGACATGATATAAGGTTATTCAGTATCTGACTGACATAAAAAAGTTTAGAACCAAAAATAGACTGATAGTGTACCTCGACGAATCGTATATATATTATCTTCTAACACTACAAATCGTAGTGTAGTGATTCAGGTGACCGGCTGAAAGTTCCTATTTCAAAAGCAACAGACTTATCATAGCGCACGCCGGAAGAAAAATGGGGTTTATACTAAACGCCTTACTAACTTGGTAAGTAAGTTTTACAAAGGGCAAATGAAAGTATAAAATTACTTAAAATTGACAGAAAATATATTAACTTCAAACCTTCCCGATAATTCTGTGGTAATTTCTGACAACGCACCTTATCACAATGCTGTTTTAGAAAAATCACAAATTTCCAATTCAAGAAAAGAAAATACCGCGTTGCTGAAACCACACTTGTACGAATTGGTAAAAGCAAATAGGGAAAAGTTTATTGTCTATGTGTTTGACGAACTTTTACAAAGAAAATTGCATTGTCGTTCGCCGACAACCTACATGCCATTCGGATTTAAATTCTATCGATGGTTTGGTCAGAAGTTAAAGGATTTGTAGCAAGTCATAACGTAAATTTTGATAACAAAGTTGTTGAAAGTTATGTGAAACTAAAGTGGCCGACATGAATGAAAAAAATTGGGGTGAATTGATATAAAGTTTAGGTATCTAGTTGGGAATAATATATTATTTTTTCACAAGAAATCTTCTTATGAAGATTTCTTCACAAGGTGAAAGTGAGAGTGATGATGATTCTAATAACATTAACCTCGGAAATTCTGATTTCTTGTGAAGTGGATGGCGTTCACCCTCTTTAATTAAAGTATATTTTGTAATTTTAAATATATATTTTAATTAAAATATAATTTAACGTTTAAAAATTATTACTTTTGCTGTCCATTATTATTTCCGATTCGATTATTTACTGTATTTAATCGTTATCTTATATTAACTTTTGAATCCTTGGTTGAAAATCAAATGGAACAGCAGCATACAATGAAGGTAATACATTTTGATTTGCATGTTATACTATTTTATGTTTAGGCCTACTGTAGTACAATTCACAGCTTCGCATAAGCGCTTCTGTAATTCTTGTCACGACTATCATTTTGAAAAATGCGTAACAATATATTTTTTTGCAGAAAACGGATATTAATTAGACGTTTTTCAGTGACCCAATTAAATTTGACCTCAATATAACCTTTATTTATATATATATATATATATATATATATATATATATATAAATAAATTATATATATATATATATATATATATATATAAATATATATAAAAATATAATATTTAATAATAATGTATGTATTAAATGCAATAATAATGTAATAATATATTAAATAAAATTAATATGTAATAATGTAAATGTAATAATATTAGCTATACAATTAGGTGAATATTACGAAGAACCATTCGTTGTTAGGTAATGAAGTAAATATTATGTTGAAAGGACAGTAGATTGATTTTAAGCGCGGCTGTTGCTGCTGTGGCACTAAGCATCAAGATTGGTTGCGGTTTCTGTGTGTAATCTGATATTTTAATGAAAGCAGTGTTTTTTTGTTTTTTTTTTAATTTAATCTTAACGTTTTTTTAAGAAAAAAATTATTTGTTTACTTATTCGAGTAGTTCTATTGCTGTAGGAATTGGTGCAGTTTATGTGTTTTTAGTAATAAAATTGTACTTGTATTGCAGCTTATTAAATTTCAGATGTGATAAAAGTTTTTTCAGCTGATTCAAGGAGGGTATTTTTATGATAGATTTTATTTCTTTACTGATTTAATTGAAATGTTCGCATTATTCAACGAGACAAACTTTTCTCTTCATGTATACTGAAATTAAATAGCGATGTTATTTATGATAAATATTTATTTTAGCTTCTTTCCCATACGCAATATCTGCAAATGTGTTTTAGCTTTCTCTGTTAGATAAGATAGTTTTACACTTACACTTAAACATATTTATTTATAATTATCCTTACTGGTAACAGTATTTTAGAACAGTTGAATAATAAGTTCGTTCAGTAACGGTATAAAATATTTTCATGTCGTAATTCGTTGTTTTCTTTGTGAAAAAAAGTTTAACAAAAACGGAGTTTTCATAAGGATATAGACTGCTTTAGGTTTTCAAATTCATGAATGTCTTGTCTGGATAATTATTTAAAGAATGAATTAGTGTTTTATTCGGTTAAAAGATTTCTAAATCGAATATTTTTCTTCAGCAGAACTGATTCTATAACAGTTGGTAAAATTAATTTGAAAGAATGTTGTAGTTATCTATTTGTACAAAGAATTTTTTTCCTTTCGTAAGAAATATTTAAATCATGCTTTTACATTTTTCAATGTTTAATGGGTTCTCATGTCAACTTTTTTATAATTTAAGCAAATTGCTGTTTGAAATTTATTCTTTCGTATTGCTGTAATATAAAATATACTCTACTGAAAAAGAAACTGAACAAATATAAAATTTATAAACAGAAGTATTGACTGAACTAATACTAGTTAACATTTTTGAAATCCAATTTTTTATTAACTTTGTAATAGGTGTATAAAAAATACTCTTTCTTATTTTCTTAGTTTCTTTTCATTTTCTTTGTATAAAACATTATGTTTTATTTCTTCACAGCTTTCTTTCTCTTCTTATTTTTAATTTTATCATTTTTAATGTTTGCTTATATTATTTATTGTTTTTCGAGAATCTTTCATTTTGTTTTCTGAAAAATCCTAAACATTTTCCTGCCCTTTTTTTTATAAAATTAACTTCTTTTTATGTTTGTTTTACCGAAATAAAAATATCGCTATTGTTGTTACTACGTATCAGTGTAACAGTTAAACTGTATCAATTTTGTTATGAAAAATACGAGAAAAAAACATAATTTTAACAACTAATATAGTGTTTTTTTGTGGAATTAAGGTGAATGAATTACAACTCAGAAAAAATACAATTTTGCAACTAAAAATGCAAACCGTTTGAACAACAGTTTAGTATAATAGTTATGCCTTTATGATAATAATTATCCAAGTTAGAAGTTCGATGCTACGCGAATGTTAAAAATTATAAAATAGCAAATGTTTCTGTACGGAGAATATACGGTTAACATTTTGCTTTTTATCTAATTAGTTCATAATAAATGTAATTATGAAGGAAAATTGGATTAAAGAAGGAAGAAATTTGGAGAACTAATTGGAAATGAACGAATATTTGTAGAAAAGGAATAGAAAAATTTTGATGAAGTAGTGGAATAGATGGATTTTTTGTTAAGCCTAATTCTTTTTAGTCGTTACAGAACTGATGATCAGGACCGACATTTTGTCTAAGGCAAACGACCTTATTCATTCGCTTTTATAGTTAGTATTTAATAACGGTATTTTTAGTTGAACATTTTTTTTTTTAACTTAGAATACATTAATCCATAATCTAGGTGTCTTCAGGATAAAGTAAAAATAGATACTAAAATGATTAGTTTCAACTCATGCGGTACAGAATAAAACAAATTAAATGAATTTGTACGACAAGCTGTAATTATGTACTGTTACTAATGTAAGTAGAAGAGTTCTCAAAATAGTTGGCTGGCTAGTTTCAGCAAATGACCTGTATTTTTAAATTAATGATAAAGTCATTATTATTTTACAGTTGTTTCTGTCCATATCTCAGAGTCCTTAATCCAATGAAAATAATATATTATTAAAAAATATTTTTCTACTTAATTTTTTTTTTATTGTGGTACGTGTATTTTTAATGTTTTGTACTTTGACAGGAAGATTTTTTGCGCTTATTTGTTGACGGTATTTAAAACAAAAATTTGTTCTAAGCCCTTCCGCTTGTCTTAAAATTTGTGCCGTACAATTTCAACTTTCTTTGAATTTAATTTGTTAAAAAAAACGATGTTTCGAATTTTCTTTTATTCGCTGAAGATGAATCCGTAAATCAGTTACTAAGTAAAACTACTTTGACATTGTTCATTCCTAGTTTTTTGCTAGTCTGTTGTTGTTTTTTGTTGAAAGTTGACTTGATTTTTTGTCTTATTTGAACCTCCATATACAAATTATTAACATTATTAATTAGATTATCACTTGTATTCAGCCGGCGCTTTCATTAACCCGTTATAAAAACTGCATTATTGGAGCTTGTTTGTCTATTACATTATATGATCACACACTTGGCATTGTGTATATACATTAATGTTTTATTTTTATTTCTAATAGGTACTGTAGCTACTCATTTACTAATAAATATGATTTTATAAACCTTCTTTTAATTTTTTTATAGAATTTTGTTTATTTTTAAAAGTAATTGAAAGAATTGGTTTTTATTTTGTAATTTTTTCGCAAAATAACTTTTTCGTAAATAAATCGTAAAACTGTTTCTGATCTTATATACTCTGAGATAGATAAGTTGGCATAATTTGTTAAAAACGTACTGTATTTGTAGTTTTTTGCTACTTTTCTTTTAATATCTACTTCTTTCTAAATTACAAAATCCCAAAATTCTTCCCGTGAACTTCAAGAAGAACTATAAGTATATTAAAAAAATGGTATGTGGTTATAAATAAGTTTGATGTTTTTTTCTATATAAAAGGATGTAGTATACTGTCTTTCTTATTTTTATAGAAATATACTTGTCCATTACATTCAGTTTATAAGTAAACTACTTGTTCTTTTTTTTCTGTTGACTTAATAATTCAACATGATCTTGCTATTTTTGCAAACGTCATGAGATTTTTCATAGCCTTCCTCTGAACTAAGGTAAAATGTAATTTTACGCGCACATTCTTTTATTCTCATGAGATTATTTGGCATTACAATCGTGATTGTTTGGATTCGGTGAATGCGTTTGATATAGAAATAAAAACGGAAATATTGTGTACTTTTTCTTCTTATACCTTCGTCTATGTTTCTAGTCTATCCATTTCACATTTATACAATTTTTCACGGTGTTATTATTTATTAATAATTTTGTTTCATTCTGAACTGTTTTGTTCCAGGAATTGAACATTTAATTTGACGTATTTTATCATGATTTATAATATAATTTGATAAAATTACTTTGTTATAAATTATAAAAATTGTTTTCGCATTAGTTGTAATTTTTATCGAACAATATTTATAGGTCGTCGTTTCTTTATTCGTATTTCATTACTTTATGTATTACATTTTTTTTGTTATTGCGTAATCTCTATGGACAATTAATAATTGAAAAAGGAAAATTTTTGTTCTTCAAATCCTATGTAACGATTGTAATTCATTTTTCCCATGTTTACTAAGTGGCGACCAATTGTGTTTTCAGAATTTACATATTTTCCACATGTGTCATTTATGACACTAAAAAAAAAAAAATTATATTTAAATCAGTAAAATTAAATATTGTTATTTTTCCTTCGGTTAATTTTCCTTAAATATATATTCTTTAATGTTATTTCAAAGATTTAATTTCATTTTACGGCTTAGGATCAATTACACCTATATGTGTGTGTTTTAAATTACGTTATTTAGCTATTAAAGAAAAAAAATCAATCGGTTCATTGTGCTTAGAATTTAATACTCGTAAATGACTTCGATAATTTAAAATTATTTTACAAAACAAATACTACGTTTTATTATACGTATAAGAATAAATAAATTTATCAGTCGAATTAATTTATATAAATAGTTGATCAGCATTCAAATCATCTTTCAATATAATTTTTCTATAACACCGATTAAAAAAATAAAACCTTACTAAACGTTTATTGAATAAAAATCGTAAATAGAATACTCAAAACTAGTTATTGGTAATATAAAAATATTAAATTAGATTTAAATTATGTTTGTTTAAATAACCTTCATTTATAGATATAAGTGAATTAGTGATGGTAAAATAAGTACTTAAGAAAACTTTGAATTAATCAAATTATCTTATAAACAGATAGTAATAGTAAAAAAGTAACTTAAAGGCTGGATAAATATCTTACAATCACTTGTAAATAAATAACTTAAAAAGCATTATCAGAAGAGTATTTTTGCTTATATAAATTTAAATCAACTGAAAGATTGTACTCGTGAATTATCGATATAAATAGAGAGAATCCATATTACATCAATTAATCAATTTATTTATTAATTTCCTCAAATATTTAGTTTACTTTTGGAATGTAAATCTTAAATTCTTTATTTTAAAATAAATATTTATAAGTAAAATATTTTCTTCACGATTCCGTTTTAGTTAATTATGAAAAAAACAAATTTCGAATTGTTTATATTGTGAAAAATCATTTGCAAAAGAATCATGTTGTGCATCAAATTAAAACATAAAACTCATTTAAACAGCTGGAAACATGTTTCGTTAATATTTTTTGTATACAAAAAAGTAGAGAAATAGGACTCCTGCCTTTTTTTGTACGTGCAATTTATGTGTACATTCACTTAAAACCATTCCAATAATTCTGGTTTAAACAGGTATATTAATGTTAGAGTCTGAAATTTAATTTGGGGTTTTATCTTTACCCTTATCAGACATGACGTCATTTTTTGCAGTATTTCAATGACAGTTTGGACGTATTAAAGAAAATTAGTATTATCGACCTGAGATATGTTATGGAAATAATTCTTTTACGGAATATATGTAAAGAAAAAATAGTTCTAAAAATTTAGTCTACTATTTACAACGCCGTAAATGTCATATCATATCTATCATCACTGTCCAATGAAAAGATTTTATGGGTTGGTTAGGAAAATGCCAGACCATTTTGAACGTATATTACTGCCACGTTTACGCCGTCATGGTTTATAGTTTATTTTCTTCTGTATAGAAACAATCTAGAAAATCTGTCTAGCCAGAGGGCGGAACTCCCTGGTTATATATATATATATATTTATTTATTATTATTATTATTATTATTATTATTATTATTATTATTATACTAGCTGACCCGCAATGCTTCGCTATTACTAGATTTGAGTGTATACATAGATTAAATGAACACAAATGAAAGTTTGATAAAACATTAAAAAACGGAACATCACAAAATTTAACCTTTACTTTTTCCCCCTCTTTCTTCCAATCTTGTCTCCTTCCTCTCTTTCCTTTTATCTTTTTCTCTTTTTTGCAGAAATATTTTATTTATTTTCACATAACTAATATATATTCTAAATACGAGCCAAATCGGAATACAATTAAATACAATTTTTCGAAATATCTCGATCCCAGCGCCTCCTAGCGGGTCCAAACTAATACAGAAATCTTCGCGGACGCGCGTACAAGTCACAAAGGTTTCATCGCAATCGGATGAATGGTATAGGAACACAGACGGAACAAACAAACATTTATATATATATATATATATATATACAAACTATATAGTATTGTAGTATATTGTATGTACTATTGAAGTATATAGTATAGTAAGTATACTGTACTACGTATTATTGCGTATATACCCTTTACTGCGTGTACACAGTACGTATATGTATATATATATATAGAAGTCATCTTTTACACATTTGGAAGATAAATTGTCCTTACAGGTTGGTTTTTCTTTTTGTTATTTAAATAATAACTTCAAAGTAAAGTTGGTAAACTGGTACACCATTAGAATTTCACTACTATATTCTATCGTTAAAAAGCTTTTTTCACATCATGTGTATTTCAAAACTGAAATTCAGTTTAGATTTTTATAATGTAGACATTAGGCTACATTACCAAACACAATTTTAAAAAGCAATTATTGTGGTTTTCGTGAAAAAATATTGTTGCCAATTTTAAGCGGCAATACATGAAATTTAAGTTTTGCTACCTTTAAATGTTGTTTAAATTTCCGCAGATTGTAAATTGAGATTTTTTTAAGAACTTTAAGAAATGTAAAAATAATTCTCTTTTAAATGAGAATTCTACTTTCAGTTCAGCATTTCCTTTAATTTTTATTTGATATTGATTTACGCATAACTACTGATTCGATAGATGTTTTTTCGAATTTGATACTGTTTGTATTTTTACTTCTAGTAATATTGCTTAATTTTTCTCCTATTTATCGTTCGGATTTTTTGGGTTTTCTTAATTAATTTCACTAAAATATTTAATGTAGTTTTTATTTTCCTTTACAATAATACATCAAATTTTTCCTACACCGTTATTGTTTGTAGCCAAATACAAGAATAATATAGTAACATATAGTATTCATTAATAGTATTAATATATAAATTCATGTAATTTCCTTGTCAATTTTTGAAAAATATACTCTAACATATGCGCTCATTACTATATTTTACACGAACGTTTCATAGTCAGCAGTAATGTAAAGCTAAGAAAAATATCGATACTTTTTTCCGTGCTTTTAATAGGATATAGTCACGCATAGTTATCTGTTTGTGACGCAATCTGCATACGTAACAGTTAGAAGGGGCTTAGAACTAATTTCTTGCGAGTTATTAAATGTTCTGTTTTTATTTATCTTTAATGTTAATGAAATTTTTCTTTATTATTGAACCCACGTAAGTGACTGATTTCTATTTACTTGTTTTCCTTTAATTTTTTATTAAATATATTTTATTTATACGCCAGTTATTACAGTACGTGAAGTTCTGTCTAGTTTACAGTTCATAACATTTAGAATCATTGAATTTTTTGTATACCGTAATTTTCTATTAAAAAAATAATAACGTTTATAATAATGTAATAACGTATTATAATAATAATAATATAGGTTTTTAACATACATGGCTGTTGTATTGCTGTTGCACAAAAAATGACCCTCATAATTTTTTGTTTTGCTCGACGTTCTATATATAGTTCCCTGAGTTCTAAATATTTTACAGAAATCTGTATGTATTTATTATATTTGTATTTATCGTTAAATCTACGTTCTATCTCACGAACAGTTTGAAGCATGGTAACTTTTCTCGTGCGTGTTAAAAAAAAATCATCACAAATATTATTGGGAGTATACCACTGAAAAAATCCATGAAACCCCCAAATTCCTAATAATTTGATTTTTATAGATTTTTTTAACTTTTTACTGTTCTCACCTCTTGTCTTAAAATTCATTATTATTTTTATTTAAATCTTTAATATGAGGGAGGCAACAGTTTTTAAGCGTTAAATAGTTACGGTAATAACCTCCCTGAAAAATTAAAATTGTTTAAATTTTTCTAATAGCACACTGATTATATTAGTTTTTTTTTTATGAAACATTTAAGAGATTGATTTCAGCCGTTGTTAGAAAATAGACTCCAGTATAATATTTTTAATATTACCTGAAGTATTTTTTTCTTTACTATATGTTTTATGACACATTAAAACGGAACATTAAGAACAAGATTGAATTTTTGTTAATTTTTATTACAGTTACTGGTTTAAAGATAACTTTAGAATATCTTATTAATATATTTTTTTTCTTTTGACAGGATAATAAATAATAAATAAAGTAAAGTAGAAGTAAGCTGGAAACGATAATTTCAACTATTAATGTAAAAAGTATATTAATAGTAATATAATAAATATTGAGGAAAGGATTAATTTTTAATTACAATTAAATTTAGAAAAGGTTGCTCGACATCGTTTCCGTCTTTTCTGTTTCCAGTATTTTACGTTTAATATTACTTTAGAGTAATAATTAATATTGTTTACAATTGATACGGAAAAAAGTATTCTTAGAATGTTGCTGAAGACATTGTTTCATGTGGTTCCTTGGTTTATTGAAATACTTTTATTTTGTAATTTTTTTGAATTTTCAGTTTTATCAGTGTTCAAGATAAGGGTTTTTGTTGTCCATCTGTGAAGTTTATGCAAATATTTTTAACACACTGATGAAAATCTTAACTAATGATAAATATTTGTAAACTGAACTGGTGCTTTGTTAACACATGAAAGATTCAACAACTTTTGTTTTGTTCCAGTCTACTTATAGTGTCCGTAATTATAATATAAGTAATACTTAACAATTCCTCAAACCCTGAGTTTGGCATATTGTTGGAAGCTACGGGAGATATAACTTAGTTGAAAGTTACTAGAGACAGATTAAATTGACTTAACTGTTACTGAAATTGAACTTTACCGTCCTGACATGGTTCCATGATCTGGGATATTCGGAAATGTTGGCAATTGCATATTTATTTGACAAGTAAAATTAATATTAGTGAAATATTTTTTCTTCAATAAAATAAATATTTTAAATTCTTAATTAATTTCCGTTTTGAGTTTAAAAACGGTACTATAAAGGTTGTAACTTCTAAGTTCTTCAAAGGTTCATTTGCTCAAAGTTCATTAAAAACAGGCTTGCGCTCCTTTACACTTACCGTTGGATGGTAATGAATTTTGTAGCGTGTGAAAAATGAAATGCCGTGCTCGACTGGGATTCGAACCCGGGATCTCTGGATAAAAGGCCGAGACGCTATCATTCCGCTGCGGATATAGGCGGACAATAAATTCTTTTTTAACGTACCTATATTGTTAAGAGAAAGAAATTTCTTACTTAGAAGATTTATGGAATTAATATATTTACTGAATTAGAATCTATTTTATTTATTATATTATTAGATTATAGTAATTTATAGATTGATGACATTAATTTTAATTTATTTTTTTATTTTTTTCATGCTTACAAAAGGACTGAGATGTAAGTATAATATTAAATTGTTGAAATATTCTCATTTTGTTTTTAGTCTTTAAGTTTTTATTTTTTAAAACCTAGCTTTATGTTCAATTGATTCATTCGATTGAAGTATGACTCGCGTGTGTGCGTCTGTGTGTGAGGGTGTGGGAGAATATTATAACGTAATATATAGTACATTTGATTACGTAATATATATTTTATTTACCGTAAAATTTATGTTAGGTCTTTGTTATCTTATGAAAGTTTAATATTTTGTATGTGTAATGCTTCATAAATTTAAAACTTTCGCATCTCTGACGTCTCATCTGTTGTACTTATCAAATTCAACTATATCTTTTTCATAATATATATATATATATATATATATATATATATATATATATATATAAATATATTTAATAGTTTACTATTATAGTACGTTGTATTTATATATATATTTGTTTTTTTTCTCTGTGTACCCCATCCCCCAGAGCTGGACCCACAATTAAGCATAACTATAGCTCCGAGGGGGGGGGTGCCATCGCCTCAAACTACCCGGCAGAATTGAAGGTCCCACCCAGATAGCCGGCACCCGGTCTTTTGATCATTCTCCATGCCTCATTCTCTTCGGGTTCCCGAAGGGATCCTTCTACCGGGACTCCGGTCTTTACCCCTTGACTCTAGTAAGTCCACTCATCAGTGATGAGACGCCGGAGCGTCCCACCCTTCCTTCATACGCCGACATACTTCAGCCTCGGCCTCTGTAGCGCTATCAGTCCCGCTACTATCAGGAGGAGACTCGTGCACTACCACCGTCTTGCGATGGCTCCTCGTCCCCGCGGATGAACGAAATCCGGATGGAAAACCATTACGGAAGGAACTGTCATCATCGCCAGGAGGCGGGCTCGCACCCTTCGACCCCCCAGGATGCGACATAACGAAAAAAGTACCAAAAATTTCTTTAGTCTAAACACAAACAAAAACTTCTTAGTCGATATAAATAAAAAGATTCGACGGTTGCTATGCTAACTAAACAGACTTTGGTACCGTAGGCCAAACACAAAATATAAATATAAAACACGTTATTTAATTTAAATAAAACAATAAAAAAGAAATTAAACACCGTAAACGTTAATTAATGTAACACAGTGAAACCGCCAAAAACGGAAATCTCCTCAAAACGTACGTTTTCCAAGTCCCGATATATTTTTATAGAAATTAATCTTTTCAAGACGGAAAACTCCGCAATACGTAAACGGAAAGGAAACATAGATTTTACTTTTAATTTTACGTATTAATCTTGTCCCATAAGACGGAAACGAAATTAAAAAAAATGATTGAACATTCCCACGATTTGCAAATTATAAATCCAGTAGAGATGATTATTAATATAATAATACAGTACTGTAACTATTGTTTATCTTATTATACGCAGTCACATTCTTGGCTCCAAACTTCCGTCATATAAGCCGACGGTCATTAATAAAATTTGATAGCGGGCGGCAGCTTTGCAAACAATCCATGTACAGTTCTGAGATTAATTTTATTCAGTGCCTTGAACACTGTGATTACCAGGAGTATAGTTTTCATTTTGTCGTATAAGTAAATTTCGCGTTCTGTTTGTTCTCTGTTGAGAGTTTAAATACAGTACATACGTACCTTTATTTTTAGTTTAACCTAACATTTTAAAAACTGTAACTTATTTTAATTTTAGTTACCTGCGTTTTTCTTCTTTTAAAATTTTGCTCATATTTATCCCGATAAAAAATACTTAACGTTTAAAGGACAAAATAGAGGTTATTAACTTAATTTCTAAAACAAACGTTAAATAACTTAGAGGAAAGTTTAATTACGGAAAATCACAAATTTAAAACATTTAAAAAAATAAAGATAAAATCAAGGAAGAATGGTTGAAGTGTGAAAGTAGTGCTAATTGTAGACGGCAGACTAAAAGCAAAAATGAAGAAATAATTCAATTTTAATTGGTTTTCACACATGCAAGATAAAAATATCTCTTCTATTTCGAGGGCTATCCTGAAAAACAGGCGAAAGAAATTGCAGCTAAGTTAGGAGTTACTACATGCAGCGCTTTTAATAGATGGCTAGAAAAGTTTCGTGCAAGGTATTCTGTTTCTTACAATCAAATTTCAGGTGATGCTAAAGATATAGACACAAGAAATAGTTATCGACTGGAAAAATAATATTAAAGAAATAACCGCAGGTTACGGACCAAAAAATATCGGTAATTGCGATCTAACCGGTTTATTTTTTCGAGATTTACCGAACAAAACACTGTTTCAAAAATTAAAAGTGTATTTCAACACACAATCCAAACATCCAAAGAAATTGTTCAGCAAACAATCCAAAGAAATATTGTTCGGTATGCGGTTTTGCGGATGGCACGTTGCTTAAACCTCTGGTGATAGGTAAATCTTGGAAGCCTCGCTGTTTCAAAAATGTTGTTCAGTTACCACTGGAATGGTACGCAAATAAAAGTCTTAGATGACGTCAACATAATGGAAAAATGGATATGTAATTTAATTTAAATGAAAAAATGGTTTGTAAAAATAGAAATATTCTACTGCTTTTAGACAATACGTCGTGTCACTCTAATGGAAATTATTCTAACATAAAACTTGTGTTGTTTCCTCCAAACACAAAGTGTAACTCAACCAATGGATGAGGGCGTTATTAAATCATAGAAATTCATTATCGGAAACACATTCTGCAATCGCTAGTCGTCAATGGAATTTTTTCTTTTGGGTGTCGTTTGTGTTAATGAACTTCGATCATTATCTTTCTTTATATTTATTTACTTTATCTAATAATATTTAACCGAATAGAAGCCATTCGTAAAATTATTAAGTGTAAATTGGAAAATAAGAAAAAGCTGGATTAAGTGTAAACCATTTTAATTTACGTAACATTATGCTTTCATTTTACTTATTCTGACACTTTGACTTCAGCCATTATCTTTAACAGCTACCTCATCACACGTTACCGGTGGAATTTGATGACATTAACCAGTTTAATCAGTGAGATGTGGAAGTGATAGACAATTACATAGCTGTACCTTAGTGTAATGTTTTACCGCACGTGCTTTATTTTCTGTTTACCGCAAATACACTTTAACCCATTAGGTCTGAATTCGTTTAATGCTTTTAACGTGAATTGCTGTTTTACTATGCTAAATCGTCAACATTCGTAATTGCACATGCAACTGCTCAACGTTTATTTTACTTTCCATCCTCGCTGATGTTTTTTTTTAATTTTATATAATAACTGATGTTTTCAGCTTCTAATTAATTTTATTTTTGTTCGAAATTCTTTATTTATATTATTTTTTTATGCAGTGTATTATTTCTTTAAGTTTGAATAAAGATTAAAACACAAATATCGATGTTTAATTTTGATATTTTTATTCAGTGAATTTTGTTAAAAATCTTACAGTGATTTGACTATTTATTACTCATAAAAATGAAAATACGGTTGAGTAATTGCAATTGAAAATTATAATCAACTTCTAGTAATTTAAAATAAATATATGAGTTTGGAGTGACAGTCCAAGGATAATAAATAAAAGTTTTAACATATTTTTGATTATATTGATCTATTTATTTTGCATGATGGAATAAATTACAAGGCATAATGAATAATTTGAGTTTATTGTTAAGAAGAAATTCATTTTGAAAGTTAACTAGAGTAAAACAAAAAAAATAAAAAAGAATGTATGAAGTAAAGAGGCCATCAAAATAATACTGGCATGAACTAGGGTAACTTTTATGCAGAAAGAAGTCTGCTGATCATCAGATTAAAATTTAGGAACGATACATTACAGTGATTTCAGCCGTAACTTGGTTGCTTAAAATGGTATTTGAATAAGTACAGTGTCATTTTGTTAAAAATGAAGTTTTTTAAATTTACCTAAAAAACCGAACTTGTAGTTATCACTGTTGATTCCAAAAGTTGAAGTACCATAATGAAAAATAAAATAAGAATTATTTATTTCATTGAATATACCGGGTTTAGTATAGTTTTTCTTTCTCCACTTTCATATCAAAGCTGTTCATATCAAAGCATATGAACAGCTGTTCCTGCTTTGATATGATCACAGCCCCAAGGGAGTTATATATGAGGAATTTCTCACTCCTGCACTTTTTCCGCCAACTTTGTCTGTATCATTTTAATCAACATCGTGGATACCGCGTGCCACGATCGCTTGTTCTACAGCAATGGTAATCTCTGGTGTAAGCAAGTCGAATTCTCTCTGGCATACTCTCCATGTTCCCACAGTAATTTCAGTCTGCTGAGGGCTTTAGTGTCATTCGCGCATACAGGTATACCTTAAAACACCCGTGAACGGTAAGGAACTGGTTCAACTCGTACCGCAGTTCCCCGGTTTTGCGTTGCAGCCATCTCTGGAGAACCGAGATCAGTCTGTGCGCCTATCTTCCCTTCGTCAACTGATCCCTTGGGTGTAGTACACTTAAAACATTTTAGTGAAATATAGCAAAAATTTCATTTAAGAAAAATTTCATTGAGATTTGAATTTTTGTTTAAAAATCATTAAACGTGGGGAAGACTGAAATTCAAGCATTTTCTTTGAATATATTTATTATGTGACTTTATGGATATTTTGATGCTTTAGATTACCTAAGGTAAGTCTTTTTTTTATTTTAATAACATTACATACATTTTCGACACTTTTAAAAACTTCAACCTTTGTGGTACAAATTTTTTTGTTGCATCGTCTCAGCCTTTCATTTGAGTTCAAATCGGTCCTAGTTAACATTTTTCATACGTTAAAAAATGTTATTTTATATTGCTTTGCACTAAATTTGAGATTATCTGATGAATTAATCATTAAAAAAAGGAAACAAATTACAGACTTATAATTTATTTGTTGGTGTTTGAACGTTTTTATTGTTGTATGATTTAATTAGAATTAAAAAAAATCATTTTTAAAAAACACCAAATTTTTAAGCAATATAAATTTAATTAAGTTGATGAGATTTTACATTTTAATGTTGTAGAGTTGAGCGGAACACATAAATCTACGGTAAATTTAAAAAATTCTTCTGATTTATTCTTTTATTCTTATTATTTTCCCGAGTTTCTTCATCGGTGCTTAAAGCAGGTCGTTGCTCTAAAAGCAGTAGTTAGCGTAGTTCTCCCTATCTTCCATGTATCACTTTACTTACGGTCCATTTGTTCTTTTGCAGCGTGCACGGGAGCTTTTACCTCTTGTATTGGCTCTATCGTTCATTGTGACCTTTACTGCCCTTTCTTACCCTTTTACAGAGTTCAAGAACATAACGTTTTTGGAATGTCAGATAGGTAAGCGTTTATTCAATTTTTAGAAGAAAAAATGGTTTTAACAGATTAACATTTTTAAGTTGATTTCTTTAGTAATTTTTTCGGGCACAAGCTGTAGAAATTTTGAGAATTTTTATATTTTACCTAGATTTTTCTTTTCTTTAGTGATTCGGAAGAATACCATTTACGTTCTGAGTGTCGGAATCGCTAACAGGATGTTACAAAAATATTTCAGTAAAGTTTCTAATAATAATTTGCTTTATCATATACAATATTTTATTTTTATTGTTGGACGCATCAGCTATTATAATCCAAGCACCTTACGCCAGAGGTTCCCAAAATGTGCACCTAGGCGCCCTAGACAACCGAGACGCCGCAAAATATTACACAATTTTCATAATATTACTTCCACTTTTAATTCGTTTTTGGACACACCGCCTGCTTTCAAAAATATTTTCAGAATGATAATATCGATAAATATGCATGGATTCAAGATCCGTTCAATGTATTTGTTCCATCTGTATTTACTCCTACAGAAGAATAGAAATTGAGTTGTCTTGTTACAGTTCGTTGAAAACAAAATTTAGCAGTATAGAATTGATTGAATTACTGGATATGAGTAAAAAAATATCCACTACTAGAATGAGCTCAGAGAATTTTAATCCATTTGCGACTTAAGTGTTTGAAGCTGGGTTTTCGGCAGTTGCCATGATAAAATCTAAGTATCCCCCGAAAATTAATGTGGAGAATGAAGAGGTGGCAGTGTCTAGTTCAATTCCACTATCGAGAAAATGAACGGCTTTGAAAAAATAATTAGTGAAATCTATTCAACTACATTTTTTGGTGATGGAAAATATTTTATTTATTTTTATTTAAGTCTTGCAAGTAGCTAACCCATTACCCAGGACTGCAAGGTCGTATTAAATTTAACCCATTAGGTTTCAGCAAGGAAGCCGAGAATCGAAAAATTTTGAGATCCACAGCCTTGACTTGACTTGTCATTGAGTTACCTGACATTTATTTTTGAACGATGAAAAGAAACTAATGCTTCATTACTAATTATATTTATATTCTGATTGTATTTACTTCTTAACTCGCTATCAGGAAAGTAAGGAATACATATTAGAATTATTATAATTTTTTAATAAATATATTTCTATTATAAAAATTTTACGAGAGTTATTTTTGTCTTTTCTGTTCTTAACTAGGTTTCTACACTATTACTTCTTGCGTTTAACATTCTTTTCGGCATAACCTCTTCAAATATTCGACTTATGTTTTATGATTTATTTAAATTAATCTTTCTCTTTTTGGTTTTGATTAACAATTCTAGAACTGTTGTATTTTATAGTCCGTCTTCTTTCTTTATATAATTTTCGTACAGCAAAACTTGAAAACGTTAAGTACTTGTAAAATCTTATCTCTCTTTAAGTGGCAAGTTTTTTTTGGTCCAGGCTGAAAGGCAGAAATTGCATGTTTATTACCGTTTGCAGACTTTATGTTTCTACTGCAGTTGTATTGAGTAATTTGTAATATTAATCATATTATGAATTATAAATTTTGAAAGCTTGAGAACAGTTCAAGTAATAGGTGGAAAAAAGATATTTGCTTCAAATCAACGATGTATATTGTATATTTTCTATATTCTGATGAAGTTTTATTAATTCCAACAGCACGGTTAACGTAGGCAGATTTTACATTTGGAGTCAAATTAATTTACTACTTGCGCTGTAGTCAGTTTTCTTTTTTGTGAATTTATTCAGAGAAGAAAATAATTTTTGATTATTTATTATTTCTAATTATTATTTACTCACTCAGTTTGTTCATGGGTTTTATTTCTCCATTATCAGACCCACAGTGTCTACTGCCGATCGTAAAAGGTGACTCTTTTTAGTCACCTTTTACAAAATAAAGTCAACGGACAGTTGCCAAAGGGCAACTGTCCGTTGCGACTTGTTACGAACCTCAACCTTAATCAATGGCGGAAACTATTGTGCGATACTGATGGGTATCCACCCATCGGCATTACGTAGAGCCATCCGGCTGTACGTAGTGAGTCTGGAATGATGCCTCTGGGTAACTGAGCGAACCCGTTTGTATCTAGCTCTAGCCTGTACGTGTGAGCTCTGCAGAGGTGTCCTGCATTTCCCTGGTACTCGTAGGACCAGAATTTCTAGTCCGCACATAATCCCTATAATAGTTGTTGGTCCATCTAAAAAACCATCTACATTAGTTTAATGAAAAGGCGTCGCTTAGCGTAGTCCTGCAGAAGATAATACGTTAAATTATGACGTATCTCGTCTACAATTTAAAAATAATCGATTTGTAGTTTTTTTCGAAATAATCAGGAAGGTGGCTGATAAAGTAGTTTCGAGTTCCTTAAATGACCGAGCTTTCCGTCTTGTCGGAGATTCTGTGTCGAGTAGCGTCACTTTGGAAAATAGGGTGCAAGGATGTGTATAAAGTTCCAACTTCTTTGTTATAGCAATCATTAATATTGGTAAATGTGTGCGGCCACCTGCTTCATGTTCTTTATTTGTTGATGATTTTACTAATTACATATCATATCCCGTTCCCGTTAGCCACAGTTGAGACTACTGCAGAATACTACATCTTCTCTTTAAGTGGTCCAAGGTCAACGGCTTCATCTTTTCGGCTGAGAAAACAAAATCTGTATTCGTCTTTCGCCTTCGAAACCCATTTATTTCACAAGTTTTTCTCACCGGAGAGCCAATTGTTATCTCTCTTGACATTACACTTTTAGGTTTGCTTTTGATAGTCGACTTACGTGGGTAAAACACATAAAACAATTAAAAACGAAATGTTTAAAAATTCTAGATGAGCTACGAGTCCTTAGCAACACCATTTGGGGAGACGTTCGACTATATAGTTGCATTTTCATTATCCGTTAGTTCAGTCCCGTTTGGTTTATGGTTGTGTCGCCTACTCTTTAACGCGTCATACTGTGTTTAAGATGCTGGATGCTGCACATGTCTTTAGATCAAGCTCTGTCGCAAGCATACTTGTTGACTGCGGTGAGACCAGCTGCTAGCATGTTATCTGTTCATCTTAACGGACAACCGAATAACCCTATTTTTAATGCAGTCTTTACGAATCCTCCACTTTAAAGTGGTATGAGGACCATCCACGTTATACATCGCCAATGGGTATTCGTACACAGCGTTTAATGCACCTTTTAAATTTTGACACACCATTTTTTCAACTTATCCCTGTTCATATCCTCCGTGGAGACTCAACCCCATAAATTTTAATCTTGACTTACCATGTTCAATAAAAATCTGATGTAGACACCACATTATTTCCTTCTACGCCTATTAAATTATACACTTTTTTGCTGCACTTCATTTAAACTTACGAGGTTCGGCTGATAAAGTTTGCAGACTAACGTGCTACACTGGGACAAAAGATACTATCGAGTTGATTGTGGCAGCATATGATCGCTAAAATCCCCCTCTACAAACCTGTGATAATGCGTTGAAATCCAATTACCGGTTTGTTTTCAGTAGCAGTTAAAATGAAGTCGAGTACGGTCAGTATGTCAACATGGTTAAAACAGCGCGCAGTGATCGAATTTTTAACTGCAGAAAATGTGAATCCTACGAATATTTTCATCGTTAAAAAGCGGTTCACGGTAGTGATACTTTTGACAGGAGTACTGTGAATAGATGGGCGTTGAAATATTGCGAATGTGAAGCCGGTAAAGCGACAATGAGGATGCATCTCGCAGCGGACGACCAGTTTCTGTGACGGACGAGAAACATCGAAAGGAGGTGGACTATTTGATTCAAAGTGACCGGCAAATCACTCAGCAACCATCGCTATTCAGTTAGGCATATCTAAAGAACGAGTAGGCCATATTATCGAGCAGCTGGGATACCGTAAACTCTGTGCACAGTAGGTACTGCGCAAACTCTGTGATGGCTCCCCGCAAGCTGAAGTTTGAGCCTATTCCGCATCCACCATACTTGCCGGATTTGGCTCCGTGCAACTTTGACTTCTTCTCTCATCTCAAATGTAATCATTGCACCACTGACGATGGGGTGAAGTAAGCTGTGCCTACTTGGATCTGAGAAAGACCGCCAGAATTCTTCAGTGACGGAATGGAAAACTTGTCACACATTGAGAAAATTGTATCAATGTTAAGTGAGATTATATTGAAAAATAAATACTGCATTTTGTAGCTAAGGTTGATAAATTTTGCACTTATATGCGTAGCCTCGTATTTCATTTGAAAGTGAGATACGATCCTCCAATTCTTTGATATAGTGGACAGTTACACAGTTGCGTTGTGGTGTACAGCACACTGTATCACATGTTTTTGTGGTATCCGTATCAGAATTTTATATTAGTTTATATATTTATTTTGTTTCACATGTTGTCTCAAGTAGATATGTTGTGTAAGTGAGAACGTGTTGGATCTGTAAACACGTGTTGGATCTCGGATTCACACAACGGTTTGAATCCGAGTTCATATACCGTACATATATTTTTTTTAACTTTTTTTTTAATTTAAATGTATTGATCTATTAATAATTAATTATTAACCTCTGATTGTAAAAAATTTTGAATTAAAATGATTGAATATAAAATTTTATTTCACTAATAACTTCTGATTTTTTCATATTTTTTTACTTCCTTGTACGAAGTAAAGGAAATACAATCGCGAAAAATTTCGGTTTTCAGATTTTAACGGAAATATGTAACCGTTTTGATCATCCCCAAACCCATTTTGACTAGTTTCGGCGTACGTCTGTACGTACGTATGTATCTCGCATAACTCAAAAACGTTTAGCTGTAGGATGTTGATATTTTGGATTTAGGACTGTTGTAACATCTAGTTGTGCACCTCCCCTTTTGCTTGCAATCGACTGGACCAAAATTGTTCAAAAAAGTCCAAATTCAAAAAAATTTGGATCTTTATCTTTTTCTTAACTGCACTAATAAGCCCTCGTTGAGAGCTTTTCAACGGTATATCATATGTAGTAGTTATTTTCTTTAGTTCCAGAGTTATAGACAAATTAAATTTTAATTAATGAAATGTTTGGATCTTACAACAAAGGGAAAGCACATCGGTTCAAATCCGACTTCATCTCCTTTTTTAATTTAAACATATTGATTTATTAATAATTATTAACCTCAGATTGCAAAAAAATTTACAATAAATAATATTAAAAAAATATAATAAATAATTCAATAATAACAATAAAAAAATGTGAAAAAATATCAGAAGTTATTAATAAAATAGAATTTTAGGTACTCTTCATTAAAAAAAAAAAAACGTGTATATGTAATTTAATTGACGTACAAGGAAATCATGTAGTGTCCACATCAGATTCTTCTATATTGTTATTATTGAATTAGTTTTTCTTGTTAAAAACCTTTTTACAATCCGAGATTAATATATCAATATAATTAAAATAAAAAAAAGTTAAAAAAAAAAAAAATATATATATATGAAGTCGGTTTCAAACCGATGTGCCTTCCCCTTATAAGATCCAAATATTTGATTAATTAAAATTTTATTTGGCTATAACTTTGGAATCAATGAAAATAAGTACACTTACAATATATCGTTGAAAAGCTCTCAACAAGGGCTTTTCAGTTAAGAAAAAGTCCAAAATCCAAATGTTTTGGATTTCGGGCTTTTTGGTGCAGTCGATTGCAATTAAAAGGGGAGTTGCATAACTAGATGTTATAACAGTCATCAATCCAAAATATCAACATTCTACGGCTAATCAATCGTTTTTGAGTTATGCGAGATATATACGTATGTGCAAACATCACGCCAAAACTAGTCAAAATAGATTCAGGAATGGTCAAAATGGATATTTCCGTTGAAATCTGAACACCTAAATTTTTCGCGATTACAATACTTACTTTACTTCGTACAAGGAAGTAAAAATCAACAACACCAATTTTCTTTTAGCAAATGTTTTACCAGTTTCTTTCAAAGACAAACCTAACGTATTAGTACACACAGATGGGTCAAAATAGAATGATACCATGGGATGCACAGTTGTTTTTAATGAGAAACTTATATGTTTGTTCTAACTAATATTACACGTTTCTTCTGTGCTGAATTGTACATCATCAGTAAGGATTTGAATATCATTAACCTAAAGTGTATTATCATATCCTTATTTGTAGCGACTCGTGTAGTGCACTCCAAGCTTTAGAAGATTTGTATTGTACCCATCCTATCTTTACCGAAATTTATAATGCAAGCCCTAAGTTGAACCATCGCAACACACAAGTGAGTGTCTGCTGGATCCTTAGCCATATGGGAATTCCGAGTAAACGTGCGGATTCCTCCGTTAAAGACGCATTTAGTGAATCGTCTTTCACCACTCGTGTTACTGTTGCCGATTCTATTAATTGTTTAAAAGACACTCTTCGACCATAGTGCCAAGGGAACTGGACTCCTGCAGCGTTAATAAACTCTGACTTCAAGTATACTGTACTGCCATGGGACTCTTCATGTAGAAAAATTCGCCGAGAAGAAGCGGTTCTCTGCCGATTGCGCTTAGGATTTATTTATTTTTGGCGTCATAAATCTAAATTACGAACCAAATTAAACCAATTTTAATATCTAAACCATCAAAAATCTGCAGAATATTTTCCTAAAATGATTCGATCAACAATTTTAGTAGTTAAATCTATTTTCTTCGTGCAGAATTCTTATCATCGTATACCCAACCCACCTTCATATTAGCTTTTTTGTGATTTATTTTTCTTTCTTATGGGCAATAATTAATTTTTTTTTATCCAAAAACAGTTAAGCTAATCCAGTGTAGAATTTGGTCTTGCACAGGTCTCTTTTATTATTACGTTTACATACACATTTATCTCTATTAAAAATCACTCGCTGTATAAAAATCAATACCGAATCATTCCTTTATAATAAACCAATAATTTAATAAATGTATTAAAATAATACGCTGTACAGTTCTAATTCTTTCTTTGAAAGAAGAATATGATTTGGATATTTTTTTGCCAAAAGTAATGTTGTGTGTTAATAATATGATTAGTTTAAATAAGTTTGATAACTAAAAACTTTAGTCCAGCATTTTAGAACGGGTCGTCCAAGTTGACCAGGCACTTATTAGACGGAACGGGAACTTCACTTCTACAAGGATAATGGAACTTGAATGTTGTAAACTTAGTAACTGGATTCTTCCAAACTCTGTAACTCGCTCCGTCCGTCCGTCTTCATAGCCATCTGATTTTCTCTTCTTACTTCTCTTTTTAGTCTTCTTTTGCTGTTACTTGTCTCTTTCCCTCTCTATCTCTGTTCTTACCCTCTATCACATAACTTAATGCATAATGAAAGTTTTGCTAATAAAATTGTAAATAACTGCTTTAAGGTGTGCACTGTAGGGTACAATTTATGATATGAGTGCATCAGCGACTAAACCAATTATTAAATTGTTCTCTTTACTGTAAGTAATACAAAAGCTCTCATCCCTTTTGTGTAAATACCAGTTTGTAAACTAATTAATATGTATTTAATTAATATCGTTCTTAGACTGGTATTACTTCACGCCTTCTTTTTTTTGGAGGGGGAAATTAATTAAATTTTCCTACCTTATTGTTTTTCTTATTATTATTTTCTTTTACTTAAATTTATTTTTAACTTCTTTTTTAAGAATTGAATCTAATTTAAAGTTATAATTAGTTTTTCATTGTTATATTCACTTTTATTTCGTAATAATTAAACAATTATTTCACAATTTTCATAAGTCTAGCTCTTTGATGGTTATGTATGGTGACTATTTTATAAATTTTATTATACCGAGTATGTGTATATAGCTTGTGCATAAATATTCACTTGTTTAAGATTTTCATGCGTAAAGTTATACTCAGGAAAAAAATTGGTTGTATCAGATTTATAATTAAATGTATAATTTTATACATTTCGACTTCCACATTTATACATCTTATACTTTATTCAACTTCCTTTTTTTTCACCAAACTTAAAATCTATAACAGAATTAACTTTTTAATTAACAAAATACTACTATTTGGGTTATATTTAATTTGTTATTAGCTAATCAAATATGAAGCGTTCTGCGCAGTATGGTAAACTCCATTTCCTTGTAATGGGGTAATTCCATAACATCTATTGTATCTTAAAGCGTTCCAAGTCTTGTATCGTATAACATTTATGGGTGTTATAGTTAATTTCCATCGAACATTGAAATTTTCTATAAGCCGGTATCGAAAACCACCATTGGTTTTGTAGAGTTGATACGTTTAGAGATTGAAATAATTTAAAGAAAAAAAATTTTTTTAAAAGTCGTATTCATATATCTTTGAGGTTGTAGTTGAGATTGGGGATATGCTAATTCTGGTTTAGGTTTTAAAATTGTCATCCACCATAATAAATTCTGTAAATCATTTTTTAGTAAAAAAATTAATGTACCTTTCTCATCGCTAAACAGTACATTGTAAATTGTTGTCACTTTCAGTTATATAAATAGAAATGTAAACGACAATAAAAATTTTAAAAAATAAAAAAAAAGATAAATAAAGAATAAATTTTTGATAAATCGGTCGTATTTTAAAAGAAAAAAACAACACTATTAATCTTTACAAAATAATTTACGCTTATACACATGTATTATTTATTTTTTGTTTTTTTATTATCGGGTTATAGAATGGATTGTCATTGGTTTCCGTCTCTCTAATGGCTGATTGCTTTCCGTCTTAACTACAGTCTTTCCACTCGTAGTTTAGCGTTAAGCACTCCTTTTGACGTCCGGGTTTTATCAATAATTGCCTATAATAGAATTTGTGCGTTTGCGTGAATATAATAAACATTACAAAGTTATGGTATGTTTATTATTCCAAAAACAATTAGTCATTTGATTATAGTAGATGAGCATACGTGGACAAATAATTTTATTATTGGCCAAAGTTTACTGATTAGTATCAATTTCTGATTACTGTAATAATATTATTGAATATAATAACATCATAGCATCATAGATTTCCTTCTTTACGCGTTAATATATAAAAAAAAATACATTTATTATATCTCATAAATGAGATAATATCTTTTAACGATTAGACTATTTTGTTTTTTATCTTTATTATTATTTGGCGTTAATTATATCCAATTTTTCTTTTATAGCATAAAAAAATTGTGATATTTCTTGTCTCATTCTGTAGATAATAGAACATTTATTCTTTGACTATACGGAAATTGGCATTCCTGATTTTTTTCAGAAATTTGAAATTTGTTAATGTAAATTAAATTTGAATTACTGACTCACGCAGGTAGAAACTTGAAAATGGAAAAACCAGAACCTTCATACAGGGAATTAAAAACGATAGGATTTCCAAAATTTATTTTGTTTATTTATTTTTAAAGCTTATTTATTCAGTGTTGAATAAATAAATAATATATAATGATAAATAAATTCAGTGTTCCAGTGCACCAGTGAGAGTAGCACCACAGTCATAATACATAAAAATATTCATTAAAAATCTACGAATTCCAGCAATCAAAGAATTTCAGACTTTAATGGCAGTTATAATAAAACTTCTGTCTGACCAGAATAATTTAGTAATAAATCTTCTAGATTGTTGGAAAGGCAGTTAAAACATCAAAACGGAAGCATCTACATGTCTTATCTTAACAATTTTGAGGTTAATGATGTTTCTTTTGTTTTTTCAAAATCAGTACTCTGAAATGTAGAAATAATCCTATAACTTTATTTGTGGTGTTTTGGAGTAACTGTGGTGGATGTTAATTTTTCAATGTATAATTTTAACCAAACAAAATCTTATTGTTCAGTTTTCGGTCAGATAACTCATATATATATATATATATATAATTCTGTTTTGTAACATTATAACTTATATATAATCCAAACTCCCAAAACAATAAAATTGTTAAGGTTTCGGAGAGACTTTGCAGTCAGTTGAAAACATCAAAATTCAACAATTTATTTATAATTCTTCAAAAAAAAAACATTGTCCGAATCAAAAAATTACAGATATGTATGAAAGGCGAGATAATAATTGTTATGTATTTTTCCTATTTCATTTTCTCAAATACAACATACACCATTAAATATTTTATTCTTATATATTGAATATTATATATTTATAAATATTAAATATTTTATTCCTCTACTAATATTGTAACTAAATGATAGAAATTTTTAATACAAACAAATATGAAATCATCGAGAAATAATTAGAGATAATTTTTTTATACACTTGTATATATACTTAATAATATAAATCACATAATAAAAAGTTCGTCAAATTTTCTCAAATATGTTGATTGAAAATGCAAAAACCTTTGCCGGTCCGATTTTATACTTCAAACAACTTCATAAATTCTAATAATTCATGATCCATAACTGAGTTTTCTACTTCTTTACTTGCTTTTTAAAGATTATTATTCCCAATGCAAATCATATGAGTCATTCTCTATTTCTAAATCCTAATTAGTCATTTATAAGACTTTCTATGGTATAAAATAATTTGATGCAATTCGGGAGTAAAATGCAAAATAATGTGGATCTTAATTTATACAATTATTTTTTTATTTTTCTTGAAAATATACTTAATTTTTTTATCTTTGAATTTTTGACAATGTTTGGTTTAAAGTTAATGAAAAAAAAAGTTTGTTCATGACAGTATCAAATGATTCAATGATTGAAAATTATTAATTAATTAGCTGAAAAAATATTAACGGTTCGTAATTTCTTTGTTTCAAAAATTAATTCTATTCTACAATAAAAGTTGTATAATTTAAAAATAGCAAAACAAAACGTAAATTTCGTTCACAAAATTTAAATATGGTTTAATAATTATTTTATTCACAAAGTTATTTTTTTCCAAGATAATTAATGCACAATTACAGGTAGTACTGGTAGTATGATACTCTAGAGTGAAGGTGACGTTAGAAATGATTTCGTCACTTTGAATTTTCAAAATATCAAGTAAACACTTTATTAAAGGTAAAATTACATTTGATTAATATTGTCTGACTTTTTAACTATTAGGAACATATGATGTATATCAATAGAAACATACGAATGATAATTACTTCACGTAATAAGGTGTGTAACATTTACTTTAAATTGTCACAACGACCCGTACTGCCCCTACTTTTGATCTATGATCAACAATTGATCTGTTCATTAAGTGATCTTTTTATTGAAATCAGAAATTAATTATATTTCTTGATAGAATTTTTTCGATGTAACTGACAAGGTTGAACTTATTTTTGAGATCGTAATGCATTTGCGTAGAACAATAAATAATAATGTTAAGAGTAAAATATTGAAATTTCGTTCAAATTCGTTCTTAAAAATATGTATTTAATTAATATGAAATCGGGCCGGCAAGAGTTTTTGCATTTTCAATCAACGTATTTGAGAAAATTTGACGAATTTTTTTTTTTTATATGATTTTTATTATTAAGTGTTATACAAGTGTATAAAAAAATTATCTCTAATTATTTCTCGATGATTTCATATTTGTTTTGTATTAAAAAAATTCTATCATTTAGTTTCAATATCAGTAGAGGAATAAAATATTTAATATTCAATATATAGGAATAAAATATTTAACGGTGTATGTTGTATTTGAGAATATTGAAGTAGGAAAATATATAACAATTATTATCTCGCCTTTCATACATATCTTTAATTTTTTGATTCGGAAAATGTTTTTTTTTGAAGAACTGTAGATAACTAAATAAATTGTTGAATTTTGATTTTCGATTTTTGATGTTTTCAACTGACGGCGAACTCTCGCCGAAATCTTAACAATTTTATTGTTTTGTGGGAGTTTGGATGTCATCTGGTTTTTGTTTTCTGTTCAATCTTTAAACTGAAACTGTTTTTATTTATACATTTATAAAAATTCTGCTATCTGTCGTGTGTTTGCTAATAACTTTTCGTCGATTGTATTCACGTATATAATAAAAAATCAAATTTGTTCTAAAACTAAAACAAACGTTTTTGGAATTTCGTGGCCAACGATTTTTTTGCAATTAATAAATCATTAGCTTCATTCTAATTTTTCCCAGTTTTGATCATACTACTACAATGTCCTTCTTTTATTGACTGCCCGTGATGAAATATTGCACTTATAATTTTATATTTTTTCCGGAATAGTTTGCAAGTATCATTAAACACTTTTTTTTATTCCTTTAGTTTCATTTATTTTGCGTAAACATACTACGTCGTTTTCGAATAATTTTATTTGAATGATCAACAGTTTTCCTAAAGAATGAATTTCCATTTTATGTATGAAATCTGTGTTTCCATATTCAGCACACCTACTTTCAACATGAGTTTTTTTCTCTAAAATTATGAATTAAATCTTGGAGACTTAAACTGTTATTTTTCTTTAAATTATCCGTTTTAATATCTATGTGTAAAACTAAATTACTTTCTTTGTGCTCTGAAACATACTTTTATGACTTGCACAAATAATCGTGCATTGGGTAGTGTGTTCTATAATGATCTTGAAGGTTCAACTTTGTCAATTAAATATGTGAAAAATTCAACAGAATCTTGTTGTCGTTGAATATTGAAATTCTCATTTACAAATTTTCTTATTTCTATCATGTCACGTTTGCTCTATTTGTATAATTTTTAAGTGACGTATGTAATATATAATTTTTCGGTAATTTCAGGATCTCATTCTTTAATAATGACAATTAAACAAACATTTAATAACTGAATTAGCATAACACGAAAACTGAATCACCATTAGATAATACGTGCAATTCTCTATCTTTTGCGTGGTTTATATCACGTATCAATCGATTCTTAGCACTCATTGATATGTTTAGGCATAACCAAAATATCATACTTGACTTTTTTAAATTCATTTTTCCCTCTTCAAGAACTAGAATATCAGGTCTATATTTACGTTTTAATCTATTGTATTCATGTACTGCTTCAGAACTGGCCTTTTTCGTGGATGGATTAAAATTTATCAAATGCAATCCCTCAATAGACGTTCTTGAAAAAGCAACATATGCTTGACCAACTGTAAAAATATTACCAGCATGTACGAAGGAATTTTTTATACTCATTCCTTGTGATTTATATACGGTGATAGCGCAGCTTACATATATAGGAAATTGTTTCCGCATGATAAAAACTTTGTCCATAAATTCAAAATAAAGTAATTCCTCAGAAAATAAAGTAATCATTACTTATCGAACATCATTTTTATCATCAGCGTTTTTTTTTTTTTGTATACTTTTTATAATACCTACAATACCATTAACAAATCCTTGAGATACATATCTCTGGTCAACATGACTTTAGCACAAATTTTTATAGTAATGACCTTAGGAAGACCTCCAGTCGTAGTAGAATTTTCATCATCTTATTTTAAAGCTTTATTGATTTTTTCCTCAAATAGGTTACACGATCTAATGAATCATAATCACCTAATTTAATTTCTTCAGAGGAGATCCGTCTTAACATTAAAGTATTTGTTTCACACAATACACAAGATGTAATGGGTTGCTAGAAGACATTTTATCGATGCAATTGCACAATTCGAGAAAATTCTTATAGTAATCAGCATTTGTAAACAAATTTTCTAGAATTTGTTTAGAAAGTTGTTTTAGATTGTCATTGTTCAAGTAACCGATTCTAATTCGAGATAGCACTTTTGAAAATATTCTAAATCGTTTTTTATCGCACATTGATAATCAGTTCATCGTAATGGAAAAGAATCTTCCATAAATCAAAGGAACCAAATGATCCTAAGTATTAGTTGGTTTCATCTGAAGTAATTTTGACGTAAGTTGATTTTCGCGCACTGGTTGAAGTTGCAACAAATCTCCAAATAATAAAATGTGTCGTTTTCCAAACCAACCATCTTGTTCATCAGAAGTGTCGAATATTTCACATAATCTAAGTTTTATGTATATGAAAATTATGTTAGAATCATCAAAATTTCACCAGTAATGGTTAAAGGCGTGTTTTTCAAGTTTTCTCGTATGATTTCAATGCCATTTCTGACAATGGTCTATATTTTGCAGTAGCATCATGTTCTACCGGCAGTTGAAAAAGTCTGTGGATTGTTAGTCCTTTGATGTTATGCGCAGCGATACCAGTTGGAGCAGTTACAGAAACACTTTTATTCAATTGTTGTTTAACCCAACACCTTATTGCGTGGATTAGAAAACTTTTACCGGTACCTCCTTCACCACTAACGAAAAATCGTGAAATTTGATCGTTATCATTTTCTACGCATTTTGTTACTGTATCATGTATACGTTTCTGATCTTCATTTAATTGCGCAAGAATATTGTCCATCTCAAAATCTTCCAAGTTGTCAATTTCTCTGTAATCTTTCATTGCTTCATCGGTCTCAATAGGGTAACATTCTAATGATTAATCGATTATTTCCGAGTGTTTTTCGTTCTCTTCTATTTTATTTTTAATAATTTCCTCAATATGCTCAAAAGCCTTTTGAATTTCCACCAGTCATGGTATGCCATTCCTTTTGGTAAACTATGTTGTAGATTCTGCAATGACTCTGCATGTGTGCTGTATCCATCTTTCAAAATTTTTGACTTTCTCCAGGGTTTGAAAAACAAAAATAAACTCTAATAGTATTTTTCAGGTTGAACATCCACATTGTATCTATAATGATTTACAAGACATGGATTTAAACGTTTCTTGATAATATTTCCAATAGGTAGCTAATGGAATGCAACTAATATCAATGCTTCAACGAGAATCTGCTGAAAATCTGGGAGCATTGATTATTATGCTTAAACAACAATTCGTATACGAAACCGAGAAGTTTTACGACCGCTTTGTAGAATACGATTACGAATTTCTTGGAGCTAAAACAAAAAAATTAAAATGTGTATTGAAATCAAAATATCATTTTCAAGATGGTAAAGCAACGCCTTTCTAATTTCGAAATTAGATACAAAAGTATTTTTATTCATTAAAATATTAGAAATATCAATAACTGTATTGTGTTTGTTTGACTAAGTAATGCTTAAGATATATAAAAAAAAAATCAATTCATCTTCATCTTCAATGAAGTTTTGAGGAAGATTAAATCTTTAGTGTTCTCTAAGCAGTATATCATGAAAGTGTTCCAAAATTGTCACGAAAGTTATCAAACGTTTACTAAAGTTATCAAACTTTATTTATTCAAAATAAACCCATTACAATTGTAAAATTTACAATCATATTCAAACGTTTTTTAACCACGATAAATAATATCTCAGTGATGACTAAAAAAAATGTTAAAATTATGTTATTTACTAGAATGTATTTCATTTTATAATCATGTTATTTTAAGAATATGTTTTAGTTTAGCCTTATATCGCTAAACTGATTTTTAAAATTATAATCAAGTTTTTGAAAAACTTGAAAAAATATCAATTGGACGTATACTATGTACAATATCAACCTAATAAAGGCCTAATTAAAATATATTAAATATTACTCATTGTTAGTAAGTACTTATTTATTGAAAGGTATAAACATCAAATGATAGGTTATATTGCACTGAGCTGTTATTAAACAGTATTTTTGTTTTGTGTTAATATTGTTAAGAATGAGAGCGTTAGAATTTAATTCAAATTTCCTATGAAACTAATATTATGTAGCTGATGATCCAAGTCGAAAATATTTTACCAATTGCACTGAAAAAAAATTAACGTAAGTTAAAGAGAAGTATTCTACTCAAGTATAACAGAAATAATATACTTAATCAGAAATCATGCGATAGGTTGATTGGACGATATATAAAGTCTGGTCAATAACTAACTATCCATCTGTTAATAAGAATCTTCATAATTTTATGAAAAATAAATGTAATTTTTTTTTTTAATACGTAAATACAATTTTTCGAAATATCACGACCCCAGCGCCCCCAATTAGTTCTAATTGTAGAATGAAAATTTTACCAATTTTTTCTGTTTTATTTATTCCTTTTATAATAAACTAGTATAATCTCTTTTAAAATTTTATTTTAAATTTTATTATTTCAAGTGTACGCCACCTAGTATTATGAAGTACTGCTATCTAGCGATTCGATTCGTAAACGGGTTAGGGAAAACTCAGGGTTAGAAGAACAAAAATTTCACACTTTCAAATTAAAAAAACGTGAAATTACAAAAATTATCACATATTTATCGAAAAAAACACTATATTCATTAAGAATATCTATTTCTGCGATGATATGTAGCTTTATTTCATTTCTTTTTTTTTTTCTATTTTGAAATGTCGATTTGCGAGTTGGTAGATTTAGGCCTCGGTGTTTCCGCCGTTGGACAAATTCTCGCCGGCGTCATTCCACCGAACCACTTGACAATTTAATATGTAAAACACTTTGACAGTTATATATATGTGTGTGTGAGCGCGCGCTTAAAAGAGAATGAAACTTGAATAAATGAACGCGTTTTTATTAGCGTTTTAAGTAATCTTTCATTTGTTTTTTTAATTTATGTTTTTGTGAATTTATTATTGATATTACAATATAAATTAATAATGATTAAAATAGTAATTAATTAAGCAATGAATTTATAATAATTTTGTTACGTAATAATATTTATATTAATTTATAATTCAATAATATTTTTGTTATCTTATGAATCTATATTTTTTATTATAATTTCTGTTTTTAATTTAGTGTTTTTCATTTACAGACACCGACAATCAAAGAGTTATTATCCACGTGAAGGATGTTAACGATGAACCACCATATTTTATCAACAGACCGCTGCCAATGCAAGCTGTTGTTCAGCTTAACGCACCTCCAAATACCCCTGTGTTCACCCTACAAGCTCGTGATCCTGATACTGACCACAACATTCATTATTTCATCGTGCGAGACAGAAGTAAGTGCAAACATATGTTTTTTATTTTAATTTTTATTAAATCTTTAAAGTCTTAGCTCAATTAATAACCAATAATTTATTTTTAATTCTTTTTATACTGTAAAATTGTGCGTTTTAATTAAACATAATCAGTATTTTCCTAATATATAGTTTAATTTTGTTATTAGCGTACTTAAATTTGTGTATAATTTACACGATTACAAACAAGAGAGCTTGCGAAAATAGTAATGTTGTGACCTTAGCAACCACTCTTATTGAAGGGACAACTAGTAGCTGTAATGGGGATAATTTAGAACTAAACTTTAAGAAAATAAATTCGCGTTTGGCTTGTTTAAATACTTCTTATATTGTATTATCTGAAATATTTTTAATTAGTTAAAATATCAAGTTTTTATTAAAATGAAACTGGTTTCACTTACTTTATCTGCCTTTAAAGACTTTTAACCATATTATATTACTGATTTATAATTACAACCTTAAAAAATTTTCTTTATTTTTATTGAATAAGGCTCAATGTAACCTTATTAAAATTCCCTTAAGTAGTGGAAAGAACTGTTCCAGTTTTTTATTTTTTTAGTTCTAGTGATTTATCTTGTTTTTGTTTTTTAATTTTATTTTTCTTCACGTTACATTATTATTAGGATTATTTTAAAGTAGCTATCAATCCTCGATAAACTTCAGGTAGGCACGTTTTTTTCGTGTAACGGATATCCAGTTATTGAAGTTTATAGTGTTTGTTTTTATAGAAAAAGACAGTTTACCGGCGGATTTATTGTGACAGTTGCAGCGTGCTGGAAGAACTTCCGGTAGGGAAAATACAATTAGCTCAAAGAAAGGGTGCAAAGTTAGATTTGTTTTCTTTTCTTCAAGATATAAAAGAAAAATACTGGAAACCGAGATAGAAATTCACAATTTAAGAAGTAACTGTGAAAAAAGGAAAAAAGGTCACACAGAAAAGTCTCCCCTTCAAATTGAAACGTTTTTTAACCCCCACTCTTTAATTTTCAAATTTATTCCTTAAAATCCCTTTTATAAAAGAACTTGCACGATCTAATAATCCGATTATGTATAAGAAAAATTATTATTATTAAATTGACTTACTGCAACATCTGTTTTTATTCACAAACCACTGTTTCTTAATTTCTCCTCTGTTGTCTGAAATAAATAATTTCTTATTGGTTATGTTTTAAAACCTTCGTATTTGAATGAACATTATTTGTACAATCATTTTCAGTTATTTTTATAATTTGTTTAAAGAAATAAATCATTTTATTAAAATTTCTTCGCTTTAACGGAATACAGAAGGAAAATGTTTAGATTGTGCAGTAAATGGGTGAAAAGATTTGACTTAAGTGGTAAAATTAACATTTAGTAACTGGAATTGAGAAATATTTATGTTTTTTTAAAAAAAGGGTCTGGGTACCGAATCTGAATATAAACGACGAGTGGTTGCTAAAATATTGAAATAGCGTGAAAAAGAAATCTGATTACATAATTTTTATGTAAAAAATAAAAGCAAGAAAGCATAGAAATTTAAAAGGAAATTTCTCCTTTTTTTCTAAATTTCTCACAGGTTTTTCTTTTGACTAATATTTTTCTTATTTAAATTTAATCTCAGGCGATTTATACATTGAGTTTATTGAAGAGAAATCAGTTAAAAATTATTAAATCTATAGTGAATACAAAGCTTGTATCGATCGCTATCTCTAACAAAAACTTTCCATAGACAGAAGAAAAAAAAAATGGTTTAATTCTAGATAAAAAAATGTCTTATGTAAAACAATAAGAAAGGTTAAAATAATTTCAGTCGTCATAAAACGGGGAAACAGATCACCATAATACTAATATTCGATGAAAACACGTGCTAAGTTTTATTACATAATATTAATTTATTATTCTTAGTATTTTATTAATGTTCAGCAACTTTTTATATAATTAATCAAATTGATTTTTAATGATTTTAATGTGCGTATTTTTGTATTGATTTTTAATGTACTTAATGAACTAAATTTTGGCGTACCATGCTTGTTACATGTTCAGACAAACTGTGATTACTAATTCGTGTCAAAGATAAACAAACCTCTATATTTAAAGAACGTTTACAGTATCTTTTTTTCCTAGTATTCATTCTTTTTTAATCATTTAAGTAACTATTTTTAATAACTTTTTCAGTAACTTTTTTTAATCTTTAGGTAACTTCGATGAGCTCGAAGTTTGTGATTTCAACTTAAATCTGAAATTTTTAAATTTATAAATGTACAATTTCAATTACAAACAAAAATTGCATCGGTTTTACATGTAATAATAAGATTTTGAGAAAAGTCTGAGAAAGAAAAACCTAATGATAATATCATGCAATGATTATAGATACTCTTCTTTTTCACTGTACTAATCGTTTAGTATTTTCATACTTCTCCCGCGAGAATGTACAAGGATAGCTCAGTTCTTTCATCTCGCAGGTTCTTGGAAGGTATGGTTTGTAGATAACATCACACTGAAATTGTTTCCGTTTTTCGCAAATCTAAATCGTATTTCTATTTTGTTCTATTCGGTTTAAATTTTCTAGTGTGAGAAAATTCTTAAAAACTGACGTTGTTTAAGTGGTTTGTATTTTAACTAAACTACTTGTAGGTGCGGTATAAAATTGCTAATCGTTCAAGAAATTTACTTAATTACTTATTTCGTTGTATAGTTTGTGTATTAAGTAGATTTCATAAGAAAGCTACCATGACTCGACTTCCGGAAAATTTTGACATATCCCCTAGACCCCCAAAACCACCGTCAGTTCAAAAGTTTATGTATATATTTACATATTTATATATATATTTAAATTTCTTGTGGACAAGATAACTGTCGTAATTTTGCGTCAATCACTTTCAAATTGATACATAAAATATAACGACCCAAAATCTCGGTCGAGTTCGTTAACGGATAAATTGGACCATGGGGGTGGAAATGGGGGTTGGGCTTTTTCGAAAAAACAAAATATCACTATAACTTTCTTATTAAGTAAAATAGCGAATTCATTTAAAGTTCCTACTATTCTTTGGTTAAGGGCCTACTTATATAGTAATTAAGGTTTTTTTATATCACCAATCATTGGCCCAGGGGGTGGAAAAAATGCTGTTTCGAAGAGAAAAAATCATACCTCTCTTAATAGGCACAGTATCAAATCGGTTTAAAGTGGTCATTAGTCCTCTAAACATTACCTAAAACGTTTGTCTGCAGCAATTTTTGATGTGACCAGCCCTTACGGCAAGGGATGACCAAAATGTTGCTGGAATTGTAAGAAGATGGAGTTTGTCGTATGCTAAACATGTGAAACTTTTTATCACATGCAACCATTGTCGTATTGAGTAAATTTGAGGTTTTTCTTAATTTTAAGGTGGAAATATTTTTTATCCCCTACTTAGCACGGGTGAAATTTACCTCCACCTTCCGGCGTGCCGAAAAGGAGTTTTTACAATTTGCATTGTTTCCTGCCCTTCGGAAGCTATTGGATACCTTGCATACCCGTACAGAAGGTTAAATGAAGTTGTATTGGTTTCCATAGTTTTTTTGAAAATTAGAATAATTGTAACACAAAATAATGATTCAATTTTTTTAAAAACCATAACAAATACAAGAAGTGTTGTATTAATGCCGTTTCTTTGCATCAATAAATTTTACTAGCTATTGTCACTTCTTTGTACTGCACGGAAAAGAATTGAGGCGTATCAAAAATGCGTGATGTAAAGTAGAAGTTGAAGATGCTGCGTATGGATTTCAATTTTTTCATGCATGCTTGTTCACGTAATGAGCATATTCTTTGTTTGAGGAGTGCATTGTTCATCCCTCTACCCGCTCCTTAAAGGGTTGAATACATCATTCTGCGAAGGGCTGGTCCCATACGAAAAGATTGTTTTTATGTAGATCTCCCGCATATTGATCTGACTACTTTTTACTTTCTTTACATTACTACTTTTCTTATAAAATCTAAGAATGTTTATATATATATATATATATATATATATATATATATATATATATATATATTCTCTTACATAAGAACCAAAACTCATTTATTGTGGATATTTTAGAATATCTTTGAATGTCAACCAAGACATTTAGACAAAGGCAGGAAACTAAGATGTAAATTTTATCATATCCACCAACTTATGTAGACTAAAATAATTAAATGACTAATGCAGTTATTTATCGGCCAATAAACAAAGCATATACTAATAAACACAGCAGTGTAAGCACATACAAATAAAAGTGCATTTAATACATAAAATGTTACATTGGATTAACTTACTGATTTTCAAACTTTTACGCCCACCGCCCATTTTGAGAATAAAAAATTTTCTAACGCCCACTAAAATTTTTAAACTTACCGTCTGTTAAAAATAATAATTGCAGTTGTTGTTTTTAAGATGTAAAATCAGCAATCGCCATTATTGTTTTTAAACATGGCACATATTTAATCATATTTGGAAGTATTTTTATTAAAATTGCTTTCAAAAAAATTGCAATTGTATCGTAGAGAGACATACAAAAAAAGAAATTAAAGCTAAAGTGTTAAGCTTTCAAACGATTTTAATTCATTTTACAGAAATAATTTCCTGTCAAAAACTAGAGTATTCAAGCTTTAATTCTTTTTTTACTTGTCTCTAAACCTCTTGGTTGCAAACTTATGTAGTTTGAATGCAATAATTTTTTATCATAAAATTTAGGTGTCCCTTTAATTTTTTGTACTAGCATAATAGATATTTAATTTTAGTTTGAAATATCAGGAAAATATTTTTCCCTTTTTTTAATCTGCCATCGCTTTCATAATCCGTCTGAACGCCCCCATTTTTCTGTGGGCCTTCTCCCCCCCCCCCCGAAGGCCACCAGCGTTCACAAGGGGGCGTTATCGCTCACTTTGACGAATGGACTAACTGAACGCAGATTCATTCCTACACTTACGAAGCATAATGAAATTAGTTATTTCTATATTTATTCAATAATATATACTTTTCATGTTCAGTTTTTATGAATACTCGTATATAATTTTTGTATCCTTTAAACCTTACTCTCCTAGTCTATATGTATTGACTTTAATTCTATTTAATCATTAAATTAATTACTAATTAACTAATCTAATTTTCCACTGAAAATGTAAGAGTAATTTTAAAAAACACGGTTTTTTTAATTGCGCTAATAGTATATCTTTGTTTGTTTTAGGTTTTGTGATGATTTAAGTGATGAAACACATTTCATATATATTAATTGTAACACTGGGTGTTTCATTAAACTAATGGGGACGTGCTTCCCTTTTCTTCCATTGTTTTTAATTGTACTTAAGACGGACAAACATACGTTTCATAGTATTTCATTTAGATACCTGTCCGTTTACGTACGTCCTTATTTATATATTTATACACGGTATGTGAACCCATTTTCCCTACTTCCCCCTGCAAAAAAAACACCCGCCGTGTGTGTGAACGCGCGCGCGACTTTCTGCTTATGTACGCAGAATACAAACATGTAGCTTTTTCACTTACAATTTATTATCTGTTTCAATCGATAAAATGAAATATTTAGAACACCTCAGCTGACAGACATTAATTAAATGAATTAGAAATAAAAACACATCTGCCGATGACAATAATTAACACTATCTTGTATAGATTATTTATACATTACAAAGTTACGGTGTTGCTTTCAAAACTACAAACCAAAAATATATTCTGTAATTAACAGAACTCGAGTGTACAAATAAAACTGTATTTATTTTATTAAGATTATTTTGAAGAAATCAGTCGCATATCCTCCAACAGATACACAGAACACATAAAAAAAGTACGTAAAAACAGAACCAATCTTTTTTAATCAGCTCACGGTATTAGTTATGCATATGTGTGTGTAAAAACAAAACGAAACACTTAAATAAGTTTTTATAATGACTATTCTAGGCATGTTTTTTAATCCCTTTAGAACAACATCTTCTGTAGCGTCATTGATGTAGGAACTCCATCATAGTTACAGAATGATGTGAAAATATATTTCCATGTGTTTCGAATCTTATTTTGAATTAGTTTTTAGAAATCGTTATGTTGCTAAGACAGAAGTTATGTTATTATTAGAAAAGAAGATTATTAATTAGACCATCACTCCACTTTGTACGATAATCATTCATTAAGACAAATGGCAACAGCGGAAATATATTTAGAATAGAAAGATACTTAAATAATTTGATTGTTCTTTGTTTTTTTGAATCTTCGTCCGGTCTGCCCAATTTAATATTTTGTTCAATAATTTCAGATTTATTTATATATATTCATGGATTGCTATGTTTATTATTTAATAAAATGAAATGAAACCAGACGTTTAAGTTTTCACCCCTGACATAGAAATTATTAACTGTCGAAAAGAATTTCCATTATTGTTGTAATCTCATTTATTTTAAAATGTTCGTTACGCGAAAAACGTTTACCGTGGAAGAACAGTTTACTGAGGTAAGACTTATTTTTTTAAGTTTAAAACCGACCGAAATTCATTCGCAGATGTTAAAAAGAGTTTGGTAAAAACGTAATAACTTTTTGAACTTTTGTAAATGTATCAAATAATTTAAATCGAGCAGAACAAGTGTAGCTGATTTTCATAGTAGTGGTGGAAGATCGGAGGAAATCTCGACTTACGCTTTACAGAATCGCATTAATGATCTTATTCGCAGCATAGACGCGTACAAATTTTTGGAATTACTGAAATTTATAGTGCAAGTATGGGCAATGACCTTAAAACATTATCCAAGATAGGCTGAATTACTACAAAATATGTTCAAACTAGTGGACTTCAAGACAGTCGATTCAAAATTACAAAGATACTCGAATTTAAATTTGTACAAAACTTAAATAACGATTTTTAACGGAAGGTAATCTCTTTTTAGATCGCATAATAACCTGTACTGAAACTTGATTTCATCATTTTTAACTGGAATTTAAATGCCAAGAGTATGGAATGGAAACATCCGCGTTATTACTAGTTCGTCCGCCGGGAAAAAAATTCCAAACCTACCACGTCAGCCGATAAAGTGATGCTAATGATGTTTTGGGATTATAAAGTCACAATTTATTGCGGTTATGTGGAGGAACAACGTACATTTAACAGAGAGTTTTATTTTGTCTGCTAGAAAATAAAGTAAAACTCGCTATAAGGAGGAAGAATCCTGGTTCTTTCTGAAGAGATGTAATTCTGCATGATATCGTCCGACCTCATACCGCTCAAAAGACACAGGAATCTATTCAAAACTTGGGTCAGGAGGTGTTGCCACCACTTTACAGTCCTGACCTATAAACTTCAGATTTCTGTTTATTTGGTCCTCTCGAAGAGTTTTATTTGGCACCGAGATCGGCAACAGTGAGCTCAATCAAGAATGCTGTACAAGAATGACTTAGGCACCCGAAGTGAACAATTCTTTACTTTTGGAATAAGAAACCTCACACAGAGATGAAACAAGCGTCTAAATGTCACCGGATATTATATTGGAAAGTAGCGTTAGATTTATTGTCTTTGAATAGATCATTTTTTTACTGGAACTAATTGTTGTGCAACACTGCCTTCATAAAAATATTTAACTCTCAATTGTCAACTACTACATCTGTTACCGAAAGCATAACGTTTCTTTTAAAAATTTGGCTTCCTTTTTTTGTAAATATTTGCCTCATCATTAAAATTTTTTTTATTTTTACTTAATTTCTTGTGGAGAATCTTCATGAAGTATTTAATTTGTTATCTTTCTTCTTTGAATTGTTTAATCATCTGAAAGAGTTTATATATAGACTTTGAAAGTAAAAAAGAAAAAATTGTTAAACTTTTGTAAACGAATCAGTTTACAGATGACACGGAATTCGAACAAATTATTATACATTTTGTTTGATTTTTCAATGTTTATATTTTTGGATTGCAAACACATGTACACAATTATTTTTATTTGCATACTAAAGTAATTTCGATTTTAATTCCTGGAAAATTGTTGACTGAATATTATAGATTTTCTAATGATTAATTGGATTGTAATTGGAGGAGATTAAATTAATTTCTCTTATTCTCATATTTTAATTCTTTTGGATTTCCAGTATAAAGGTAACGAAATTAGCCTGCTTCTTACGCGCAATAACTGGCGTGCAGAATAATCACATAAGCATGAGAATTGATATGTTAACCTCAATAACCTGTGTTAATAATTTTAATTTTGATTTTCCCTCGAAAAACTAGATAAGTTTGGTTCATACAGGTATTCTTATAAATAATGAAATATATTTGTTCTTTTTTCTTCGCATTAAAAACTTTATATCCTGTTTTCTTTACTGCCAGTACTCTTTTATTCTTTGATAACTTCGTCTGTCCAGGTCAAAAATTTATTCTGTATATATTTAATTCTGTTAGATCTTTTTCAATTTATTGAAAACAGTTATTCTTAGTTTTTAATTTAGAAAAATAATTAAATAAAATTATAATATATATTTAAAAAGATTCTGTCTGTTAATCTGTAGTTCTCCATTCTTTTTAAGTATCCGTAAAAACCTAATCTTTTTCTTATGGTTTTTTTATTTTTTGAAATTGTTAATTTTTTTCATTTCATATATTGATTATTTTATAATCAAAATATTTTAAGAATAGAGATATAGAACAGATACATCTTTGATATATCTGTTTTTATAATAAGTTATGTAATTTTTTTGAGTAATAGTTAACTATTCCATTTACAGTTTTTATGCATAAAAAATTGATAAACTATTTGAGGAGTTCTTGTTATTGAATTGATTACAGGTTGCATTACTATATATATATATATATATATATATATATATATATATATATATATATATATATATATATATATATATATATATATATATATATAATGCTATATATATGTAAAAAATCGTGAATGCTTATATGTGTATAAGTTTTGTTGTTTTACATTTATTATTTTTTTTAAAGAAATATTTTCCTTTGATATTTCGAGTAGGCAAACTTTTTTAAATTATCATATGCCTTATACTGATATACTTTGTTCTGTTTCAAATAGGTTCTGTTTATTTTGGTTAAATATATTTTTCTTTTCTTGATATTCTGTAGATGACAAAAGAAAATGTTTTTCGTAGTTTGTAACTGTTATGATTGTTCGAATTATGAAAATATTTGATTAATTAATTCAATTTTCAAGTCTCAGTTTATATTTTATAAGCTTAAACCTAAATTTGAATAAAGATTTTTACGAATAAATATTTATTCGTATAAATTAATCTCTTAAATATTTCCCCTGTAGTTAAAAGAGTAGCTATCGATTCAAGTGAAACAATCAATAATTTCTTTTAATAACGACCCCGTAAATTATCCCATAGGGTTCGTATGAAATATAAAATTAAATTTTATTTTTTATTAAAAGAGCTACTTTGATTTAAGTTAGAAGAGTTCTGTCTTTAAACAAATTCATGAAAAGGCACATTATACATCGCTGCAGTTTTATTTTATCTAGTTCGGTTACGATGTACTATACAAAGAGTTTCTACAAAGAGGATCTTTAATGTTCTGTTGTGCTTCTGTAGCTACAGCATTCCAAAGAGTCGTCTACTGTTCCTCATTTCCCAGGTTAATGTAACGCCACACTTTATAAAGTTCAGTAGAATTTTAAGTAACCTGAATTTAAATTGCAACTTTGTAAAGAGCCCCGATAGAAATTAAACACCCTCGAGGTTTGTATTGTTAGGTTTGCTTTATCAGCAAAGTTCTTTTATTAAAGATTCTCTTCTTTTTCAGAGTTTCTTTTTTAATATAATTTATAAATGTTTATACACAATTTTTTTTTTTAAATGTGTGTACGTAAGTATTTTAAACATTTACCTCAGTATTTTTATTAAAGAAACGAAAAAAAGGTTTTAAGAAATACGATATATTATTATTTGTCATGAGATATTATACTCATGAGATATTATACATAATTATATTCAGTATTTACTGAAATTTTTAATGAACTTTTATTTTTATTTTTTTTTTTTTTTTAGTAATATAATAAAAGAATACTTTAATTATGTAATAATTGCGTTATTTCACCATTTTCAAGAATTGGTTCCTTACTAGTGGACATTTTTTCCGTATACTTTTGCATTTGAATTTCAGTGTAATAGTCTTATCAAAATGATGATAATAATAAATAATTAATAATAATATTTAACAAGAGTTGTAACTTTAATCGCAGCCATTTGTTGGAATTAAAACAAAACACCGTATAGGTCCACTATACGATATACTGTCGTAATTTTCCTCTTAACAGTGTCACATATTTTCTGAATAATTGTGTTTATATTGGTTGCTAGTCATTTATAGCTCAGTTATTATTGAAGTAAATCATTTGCTCTGAGCTAAGCGTTCATAATAATGTGAAATTAATTTCTACTTAAAAAGCTCTGTAGCTTGTATTTTCACTTAAAGTTCTGTAGTATTGATGAATTAGTACTACTATAAATTGTATGTCTAGACAGCACTTAAAATACGTACTAAGCCAAAAGTTTTGGATAATGTAACATATTACAACTTAGAATACAATATAGAGTAATTTTGTTACGGTATTAATAACACTTGATTACTTTCTGATAATAGTATTCTTATCATCAACACTCCTTTACTGTTCTTTTTTCTACAGCACAGCTGAGAAAGAAAAACAACTTTAACGGAAATTTTTTTTTTCATCCTGTTGATGTTTGAGGTTAAAGCACCTATGTAGAAAGTGTTATAATCATTTTTATGCGCCATATTGAAACTGACCATCGAAAAAATTACTTAAAATAATTAAGACAATAAAAAATCTGCTCTTAATTTTTTTTTTAAATACCAATTTTTTTTATAAAACCTATTGTGGAACATTATACTTATCAGAAAATAGGAAAAACCAAGTCAATTTTACGCATAATTTTCCGTAATGGCGCTCATCCACTGGAACAGACTAAGAAATCACGCTAGTACGTTCGTAGTAACGCGTCTAATCCCAATGCAAATAATGCAACGGAATTGCGTCCTTTGCAAGCAACCTTGAGCGGCCTACTACGTACGATAACTGGCTAAAACAGACAACAAGCGACTGATATCCTCGGATTGGGATTTTTCTCTCGTAGTCGCCAGTACATTACGGTTTCCTTAACCTGTTTTCCGATTAGATTACAATTTTTTTTCTGTGTTAAACTTCTTTTTAGTTTTAATACATTTTTTGTACATTCATGTCCTAAATAATTAGTATATTCCAGTTTGTTCTTTCATATTTTTTATGAATAATAAATCTTTATAATAACAGTAGGTATTTCTTACCTTATAGTTATAGATAAGCGTTCTACAGTAGTTATTGTCTCACTGAAGTGTAACAATAATACATTATCAAATAATAATGTATAAAAAGAAATTAATAAAACATCTGCTAATCTTAACTTTAATATTTAATTTGGGTAAATTCGTAATGAAGTAATGCAATGAAATTTCCTATCTCTTCGAGCTGTAATTGCCGAGATACATGAAAAATTCAAAAGTATAAAACTTAGAAATTTGATATTTGGCAGATTCCTTTAAATTTGACGAATAATACTTAAACATTTGAAATAATCTAGTTATAAAATTTCATAAGTTATAATCAGCCAAAGTAACGTCTTATAGAATCAGACCCCTAAAAACAGGTTTTTTCAAATTTGCCTAAAAATGCTCTCAAATAAAGTGCCTGAAAAGTTTTAAAAATAGAGTAACATTAAGAACAGCATAAAAAAACCACTAACATAAAATTAATCTAAACTCTTATACAAACTTTATAAAAATTTGTTTATCGATCTCCGAGATACTTATCTTTAAACTCCACCGCTCATAATATTTAATACTATTATGATTTAATTGACCAGTTGTAATAAGTTACAATTATAAATGCGTTCAATAAAGATCTTAATTGTTAAAGATTTTCTCTATTAGCCAATAATATTCCATTTAACGCAGTGAACAGGGAAAATATTGTTAAATAAATAAATTTAAAATAATTTTTGAATGAACTTCTATTCCTGAAAACTCACCTTGAATATCTACGTTTCATACGTGAAATACAGTTACGGATTCCGTGTTACGTATTCGTTCACAATTTAAGCTAATATTAAACATTTATATTAAAGTTTATAAAAAGTACTAGTTTATCATGAAACTCAACTAGATAACTTAGCAGCACGGCACGAAGCGTGTATCACAAACATAAACAAAATTAAATCAAAATAGAGAAAAAGAAAAAAGTTTATTACTATTTTAGTTTTTTTGACGTAACTTTATTAACTTTGTTTTACCGCGTTTTATATAATACTTTTTAACTTCGTTAGATAAGCATGTAATAAACGATTTGAAAATAAATGATATAAAACGTTTATTATTTTTTTTATGTTTGTAGATTTTAAATAGATTTACGATTAAACTGTAACTGAATTATCTTCTTTTACGGGTATTTAAGTTTATAAAGTTTAACTACCTTGCATGTTATCTTACTATATATATAAAACAGTAGAATATCCTAATTTGTTAATTGTTGAAAAGATCATTAAAGGATATTTTTTATGCTTGTCTTTCAAATTTAAATTAAACTGTTGAGCTGTTTTTTCTGTTAATTACTAGCAAAATATAATTGCTATGTAGCTTTTATTTCTATCCTTTAAATCTATGTCGCACTTGGTTAAATCTATGCCTACGTTTTGGATTATAGTTCATTATTTTATGAAGAAAAACAATCACATAAATAAAAAAATATATTTTTAATATATATTTCGTATATATATATATATATATCGATTAAAGAATAAATATATATTAAAAGTATAATAACATTAAGTACAAGTAATAGATATATAAACAAGCATACACCTGATCACCACGAGACATGTACTAACGAATCGGTATTTTCGGCTAGAGATCGGTACATTCCGGTGCTAAGCTAAGGGGGCGGACACACACACACAGACAGACAGAAAACATGCTTACAAATGCCCTTTAGGATAGGATTGTTTAAAGTTTATTTGTTTTAACTCTTCCCAAAATATACAAGTTAAATACTAAAAAATTGTTTGGTTATGATGTTAAATAAATAACCTTTGGAAATTTTAAAAAGGTTCTTATGAAAATAGTCAAAATTCTATTCCGCTTTAACCGTATTCGGTTGAAATATTTCGCTTAAATACATCCCGAAATGCTAAGTAAAAAACCCTTTTAATAAAAGTAGGATGGTACTCCCGTTCCTGTTCAAAATGATAAAGAAACCATTTAAGAAAAGATGTGTCAAATACAATGTGATCTTTTTCAGTTGAATTTTTGTTATTATGTCCCCTGCGCGTTTCAATTAAAAGAAAAATCATGACGAAAAGTAATATGTAGTCGAGTTTATGTAAAACTTTATTTTTAGTTTAGAAGGAACTGTCCACCGTTAAAAATTTCAAACAGGACATAAAAGACTAGCAACAATATTGTGTTAATTGTAATGTCTGGTAAGCTGGCATTCACGGGTAATTATAAACAATTAGGCGTAAATCAGGTTAATTTGGTAATGCGGAGAAATTGAACTAATAGAATTTTATAACACAAAAATAAAACGCATTACTTACAAACCAAACTTTATTATTTGTGTAATACATATAGATCGTCCTCATAACGAAAAATTACCGTACCTACCTACCTAAAAAATTATAATACAATAAAATTCTCTATTAAATCCGTGATCCCTAAAAAAAAGGTAATCCGATTTTCATAATTAATTTTATTTATTTAAACTGTAAGCTGTGTGAAACATCAACATATTAAATAAAATTTAAGTCTAGGACCAGAATCAGCATTCGTTCAGAGCTATAAATTATTCTGCTTTTAAAAATATAAGCTATTAATTATTCATCCTTACAGGGAAATATTTCATCAAGTAATCTCTAAACATATTAAAACTGTATTACCCACATCAATGATATAAATTGTGTAAAATCAAGAACTAAAAGAGATATTTTAGTGAAATATATTTTAAGTATTAATTTAAATTTTAATTAAATTTATGATTTGTTTGAAATTCCTACATAAATTAATTATTCTTAACATTTAAACGAGCTGAAATCTGATTACAAGAAAGAAAAACGTCCATGTCTTTATTACATATTTTACAGACTTTTTTTAATTAAAGAACTCAGAAAATGCGTATACAAAAATAACTTATTTTTGCCGCGGTTTTCTGCATATGTAAATGATACGAATCTTTTGATATTTAAAAAAATAATAATAAAATAACAGGTCAAATGACTTTGATTTGCTTTGTATAATGTTTTAATATGACTTATTTATAAAATTATATAAACCAAACTAAGTTTTCTTCCGTTAGTCAGACTATAAATTAACGTAGTAGACCGTTTAGATTGTTGTTTTTTTTTTTACAAAATTTCTAAATTTTATAAATTAGGATAAGCGAAAGATAATATCGCAACTAAAAATAATAAATTTGTGATAGAATTTTCCATTAAATCTTTAAAAAAAATGTTTGCAGCTTTTATAAAATTACTTTGAGTAATAATTTTTCATACGGTTTATGTGTAGTAGCTTAGTCTTGATCATTGTTTCGCAGTCTATAAAATTCTTGTTTTAAAAATGTGCCGTATTAATAATGAAACCTGGAGACTATAGATGATTTTATTTAAATTTTATATGAATTAACAAACAAGAAAATATAGTAATGACCGATAATATTAATTATTAATCAAAAAGATAAATATTTTATTCGGAAACCGGAAAACCTGTTCATTATATATACTGATTACAGAAAAATAGCCGGCTGCTGAATTTAATCAGTCTATGTAACACTCAGTATGTTTTAAACTTAAGCGATGTAATATAAATTTATCATAGAAAGGATACGGTCCGTTTTTCTACCGGGTCTTATTGGATTATTTCATTGCTGAACATCGTTGTTAAACTAAAATTTCAGCGGTTTCGTAAACGTTTTTCTTCTTCTACCACTTATTTGTTACTATTTATTTCTAGGGGTGTAATGTTAATGCAAGTGCGTTTTGAATTAAGCTGTTTTAGGAACGTTCCAGTCTTGAGAATGAACAACAAATTTTTTATCCTTAATCATTCTTGACGTACGTGTTTTTTTTGTTTTTAAAGTTTGGTACGTAACTTTATGTACCAAAAACGTCACAAAAATTGCAGGTTTGCTGTGAAATTTTAGACATAATTTTGATGAAAATCTTTCAGTTCATTTAAGGGCTGGATAATCGTACACAACTCACACACTGAGTGTGTGTGTGTGTGTGTGTGCGTGCGTGTGCGCGTGAGTGCGTGTGTGTGTGTGTGTGTGTGTGTGTGTGTGTGTAGATAGTCTTTTCAATTCCTCTTTTAGTTCCCATTTTCTATTTTATTTATTTTCAATAAGGGTAAAACTTATTTAATTATTTGTCTTTGGGAACTTTATCTATCTGCAAATGAATTCATTATTATTTTTTATTTTATTTTACTATAATTTATATTATTATAGCAGCTGTACAACCAAAATTAGTTTTCAATTATTTCTGATACTTATCACAGTTTAATTTAAAATGACTGTATATCTAAACTGGAAACATTTCATTGTGTTGTAAAATTTGGAATTTGTGTTAACCCAAATATGTGCATGCATTTACATAGAAATTAATATTTATAGACATCGGCACTGATATCGAAATTTAGCTTTATTGGAGTGGCCTGAACGATTTAATCGACTGTATACAATTAAACGAATTGCTGACACATGAATCAAAATCAGACGCTAGGCTACCTACCGTGCTTTACTATTAAATTGAATATACCGCCGCTTTGCTATCACTATTTGGCCGCCTCTGCGTTCATTATAAATTCAAATGAATAACAAAAGAGAGGTTGGGGAATCGAGATTTGTTCTCAGCCGTATTATGCACTATACACGTACGAGATAATGCATTGATGCATTTAGAGTATATTTCAATGAGGGGATATCATTAAATTTTAAATTACGAACATTTTATTAGCAGTTTATAGTTTATTCAACTTCATTAAAATTACTATCTTTTATTATGCTATTAAGAAATTTTTATTGAAGCTATTCGAACAATTTTTACGATTCTTATTTTCAGACTAATACTGTCTTTGTCGGCTATTTATTAAAGGGTTTGCGGGGAGATCATGTAAACCATGTCTTTATAACCTTTTTCTTAGGATTCAGTACAGTAGATCTATTCAAGAGAAACAGTTGAGTTGAAAGAGACACACATGTAAACTTTAAATGGGATAATTACGATTAATAAAATTAAAGAAAAATGTTCGTGTAAAATTGGGTTGTCCAGTTTTCTCAGTTATTAAATTTTTTACATCTTATATAAGCTGAAAATAGCTGGAATTTTACAAAAACTATTCAAAGGTATAAAATAAAGCCAAATATTGTGTTGCTTTGGTGGTAAGAGAACTTCCAAATTAATTCTAAAAGTTTAAATTATCAGAATGTCAAACATCATTAGATACTTCAAGAAATTAAAATTACACTGTATTATTGGCGCTAGTCACTTTGTAACCTTCTGTAACTTATGGATACAAATTATCAGAAATTTAAAAAAAGTGATATTCTACATTTAATTATATATATATTATATATAAATTTCACGGAGTTCGTTAAAACTTCGGGAGAGGCGACGAAGTCAAAGAACTACATTTACAATTCTAAACATGACCTAACCTAACAGTGAAATGAAATAGGGAAAAAATAAGCGTGAAAACATATTTCAGTTCAGTTAGATTTCTAATAAAGAGTACTTTCAAAAAATACCTCGAATTTTGTTTGACAACGTTTTTTTTCCATTTGATAAACTCGATTTTGTCATTTTATTCATTTTTTAATGTACCTTTACGAATCGCGCCGCTAGATAGCAGTACTTGATAGTACTAGGTAGCGTACAAAAACTTGATAACGTACTTGAAATAATAAACTTTAAAAGAAATTATACTACAGCTTGTTTTAATAGTAAGTGCTATTATATAAATGAAAGTACTGAAGATGAAACAATTTTTTTAATTCCCATCACTTCTTAAAAAAAATTTTAAAGTATTAGTTTACAAGAGATTATACTAGTTTTATTAAAAAAGGAATAAATAAAACAGAAATAAATTCGATTTTACCAATCGAACGATAAAAATCGGGGTTTACACTTACAAAGTAATAAGTACAATATTATATCACGGATTTTGGATTCGTAAAGGTCATTATACTAGTTTTATTAAAAAGGAAAAATATGTTATGAAGTAAATGATATGACTACAACAAAAAAAATTATAAATTGAAAAAAAAAATTGTTACAGAACTCTTACCTACCCGATTTCATTTATATGTAATACATATCACGTTTACAGAAATAATATAATTCTTATGATTATTCGTTGTTTAATAAATTAAATCGGGCGGTAACAGTTTTGTAACAAATTTTTATTTTGTTTTTGCTTTTTACATGAAACGCTAAACATTATTTATTATCTATTACTGTATATCTCTTCTTTATTACATATATTTAACATGCATTTTTTTAAAAAGAAAATTCTAAATTAATATCTGATTTTGATAATAGAAATGTAGTGTCTTAGCTTTTTTTATATCGGTATCCTTTTGTTAAAAACAGTTTATATTACAGAAAGTTTTGTTTTTTGAGTGGAAGAAATGATGTTTGCGATACCGTACGGTTTACAATTTTTTGGGGTAATTATAAATACGGTAAATAATATAAATTATGATGAAATTGTATTATATAAATATACATTTTTATTATTATTTTTATTGTTAATTCTCGTCGCGGCTTCAACCGCGAAATACATAATCAGAATTTAAACATGAATACAAATTAATTTCTCAACGCCAGGGTTATTTTATGTTTTGAAATACAAAAAATGAGTAATAATTCAAAAATGCAAAAGTATCTTAAGAAGAAATGAACACAAATAGTACGAAATAAGCACGAGTTGAAAAAAGATAGAAAGATAGCCGGTCAGTGGGTTCTGCCCCCTGGAGCCCCTTGCGTTCATTAAACTCATGATTGTGAGAATAATAATATAAATAAAAGCCTGTTCAATTTATAAAAACTATCAGTGTATTGTTTTTTCATCACAGTAACGGTTTGGTCAGTACAGGCTTTAACACTGAGCGATCTAAGAATGTGGGTTTCAAAACAATCGGCCTCCATCTTAAAAATATTAGTTATTAGCTTCTAAACATTTATAAAATGTTTACACATATACAGTCACTTTAAATTAAAATATGATAATTATCAGATATAATTGAAAACTAATTTTAGTTATATAACTACTATAATAAAATAAATTATAGTTTTTAGTTAATATTACTTACTCATACTTCATGCGGGTAAAAATGTATTTTGCCCGGTATTTTTATCCGACAATACCACTAGGAAGTGACCGCATACAAAAAAAATTGAACACTGGCTGTGTTGGTTGAGTCACCGTCGCACCCCTTAAAAATTAGAAATTCAAAAAACCCGAAAATAGTTTATAGATATTTATCTGAAGACTATTTGCAATCCCAATCTAGTGAATATCTCGTTTATTATAATCGGAAATGGGGAAACCTTTTCAAGCATTGTTCAATTTTTTTTACCTTTCTTCACCCGTTTCAAGGTTAAATTTCGAAAAATCTAAAAATTGGAGTTCAGATATTTACATGAAAATTGCACACACCAACAATCAAGTTTATATCTTCATTCTTTACCGAAAAATTTAAAAAAATAGCCGGGTTTAAAAAAAAAATCAAAATCCATTTTAACCCTTTAAACTCGAAATTTTTAAATCTAGTAATTAGTTTTTAGATATTCGTATGAAAATTACACTAGCAAAAACTTAAGTTTATATCTTCATTTGTTACTGAGAAATTAAAAAAGTAGCAAATTTCATTGGTATTTCATTTTAACCCTGTAGACCCAGAATTAAAAAAAAAATCTTTATATATATATATATATATATATGTACATTATATACAGATAAATATAATTTTAAATACAATTAATTAATTTTTATTATTTTCTTTAAGTACCAATAAACTATACATCAATCCATTACTGTAATGTAATTTTTTTTACAGTTTTTAATTATGTTTAATATTATCGATTTATTTTGTTGGAACTTAATTAGTGTATTCTGAATAACAAGCACTGTATTTACAGTTTTACAACCCAATATATAATAAAATAATTTTTTCTTGGAATCCTCCTTGTGGGGATTTTAAGCATTTTAGAGAGTTACCCAATGATAGAACAAATTGATACCATTTGGAAAAATCTAACGTTAACAACACCTTCCTTGTACGCCTATTAAATTACATTAACACAATATTTTTAAATGAAAAGTATTTAAAATTTTATTTCATTAAATACTTCTGATATGTTTTCATATATTTTTTTGTTGTTATTGAGTTATTATTAATTGTAAAATTTTTTTACAATGATAAGTTAATAATTATTAATAAATTAATACATTTAAATTTTAAAAAAAAGTTAAAAAAAGAAGATGCAGTCTGATTCAAACCGATGTGCCTTCCCCTTATAAGATCCAAATATTTCATTAATTAAAATTTCATTTGGCTATAACCGTGGAATCAATGAAAATAAGTACCACTTATATAGTTGAAAAGCTGTCAGTGAAGGCTTATTACTACAGTCAAGAAAAAGTCCAAAATCCAAATTTGTTTGAATTTTGAGCTTTTTTGGACACTTTTGGTTCAGTCGATTGCAATCAAAAGGAGAGGTGCACAATTAGATGTTACAGCCGTACTAAATCCAAAATCTCAACATCCTACGGCAAATCATTTTAGAGCTATGCCTAGATACATATGTACGTACAGACGTCACACCAAAACTAGTCAAAATGGATTCAAAGACGGTTAAAATGGATATTTATATTGAAATCTGGAAACTGAAATTTTTCACGATTTTAATACTTTCTTTACTTCATACAAAAAAGTAAAAAGGGACAATTTCCATTTTGACGAATTTCACATGTGGTACTTAATTATAGAATTGAATGTGTTATAATAAAAATTAATTTTATTTCATGGTATGATGAGAATAAAAAAAGAAAAATCTATTTTTTATTAGAGTTTGAAATTTTTTTTTAATTTTACATTAACTTCCTAAAGAGTAAAAGTTTAGATTCTTAAAAATTGAAGACAGCATCACATTTTTGTTAATGATGTTGTACACTTCTTGGATGGTCTTGACACATGATTTGACGTAATGTAAGAAAAGCCAACTGCTACAATTTTTTAGTAAGTATTATTGTGAGCTAGAGTCATTAACCATTAAATGTCAACAGCATACATTGCATGCAGCCAAGTCATAATACTCATCAGGAATTGCTGTTGTTATTTAACTTGGTGATCTATTAAAAGAGTGAATTGTTTCCTTTATTCACCTTAATTCACATTTATCTTTAAAAAAAGGTGATATTTTACATCAAACTCCATTTCTTTTTTTATTGTTTAATTTGGTCATTTCACTAACAAAGTAGCATCTTAATTATAAATCCAAAAAAATGAAAAAAAAACAAAAAAAATAAAATTTTCACAGAACACTGAAACACCATAAAGTAATACATGAACAATAGTGAATATAAAATATTTATTACTACCCTTTTTGTATTTCAGCATATTGGCAAAATAAATTTAAGTATCAAGCAAATATAAAATATACAAATAAAATAAAAATAAAATTTGTAAACATTTAAATAGTGCAGGTCAACATAGATATTAAACAAAGAACTGGTCATTGTGTAGTCCAGAATGTAAAATTGTTATTTTACTTTATTTTATTCTATCTGCACCCCCTTCTCTATTATTACTTATTTATTTAATAGTTTCATTGATTTATTTATTTAGTATTTTATACTGCTTGACAGTATACAATAATATTAATGAAAGATCTCTTTTTTAGTTTTTGTTAAAAATAATGGATTCTTATTTCATATTCATCTTGTGATCTTTACAAAATGTAAAATTTTTGCTATCTGTATTTCCCATATTTGTGTTCTTCACTGAAAATGTTTTCTGCAAAACTTGTATATTTTGTTTTTATATTTAACTTGGGTTTGTGTTGTTTGAACACAATTGTATTCTATGCAATGTTTTTTACATTCACTTTATTTGTATTTTGCTAATATCATAAATATCACGATTGTGTTTTTTGCACTGTTAATGTGTACTGGTTTAAGTTATATGTTGTCCAGAATAGTTATCATGATCCCCATCTAACCCAAGAGTCTTCTCAAAAGATGTTCAATCATGTTGTATTCATGAACAAAGTGTATTACTTGTTGTCTACACTTTTTTCCGTTAGCAGTTGAAGTTGCCAGTTCAGGAATCTAATCTTTAATTCAGGGTTATATACATTATGTTGAGCAATGTGCTTAATGTTCTTAATATGTTTTATTTCTTTTCTAACTTATTTTTTATCCATTGGTTTTGTAATTGTTTGGTGTACGGATGATGCCAATTTGTGTGTGGTTAGAATGGTATAAAATGTGTGATTTGTTGTAATTGATTTTTTGTACATTCTAAATTTAGGTTATTTATATTGTTGTTAAATGTCAGTAATTAATAGTGTTATTCTTTGATGTAATTGAGTACCACCATATGAACACATTTAAATATTTTCCGTTAAAACTATTTTATTTTATATCATCTGTGCCATTGAATATTAGAAATATCATATTCATTTTCCTTTGTATAAAAATATATGATTATTGGCTGCAATTTATTCTTATTATGCACTATTTGTTTGTAATTTACTGCAGAAACAACAGGCTCATGCTTAAATACAGTTTCTTCATGTTAGATAAATTTTGTAATATGTGAAAAATGCTATGCCTGACCAGGACTCAGTCAGATCCAATGAAAGACAGCTAACACTCAGCCACAGAGATTGATGTTATCAATGTAGTTTATGAATATTTTTTATATAATACTAGGTAATGGAGAAACCCATTCCTAATCTCAATATACTGGAATACATCACAATTCTAATGTACTATTTATCACTGGTATCTTTAGTGTTGTTTTATTTGTTGAATCAGTGTAAAGGTTTTCTATAGCATTTTATACCATTTTATACTCGTTTATTTCAATGTCCTGCAATTATTAATCAGATCTACATTAGTTTTTACACTATACTTAAATAGTAGCTTTTTATTTTAATATATATTCCTAGAATTATGAGAGAAAGGTTCATGTGGTTTTTTTATTATTTATTTTTACTGCAATATGCATATTTTTAGGATTTTATATTTGATTGATTTATTTTCTATATTGTTATTATATTAAACATTCTAATCTGTTTTTCTAGCTGGAGGAAGGTTTGAAGTCGATGAAAGGTCAGGTGTTGTACGGACAAGAGGGACAGATCCATTCCAGTTGGACATGGAATATGTACTTTATGTTAAAGCTGAGGATCAGAATGGAAGGGTTGATGAACGTCGTTATCAATCAACTCCTGAAGAAAGGTTATCAATTGTTGGTGGTAAACGTGCACCGCAATTTTACATGCCTACTTATGAAGCTGAAATTCCTGAAAATCAGAAAAAGGACTCAGAGTAAGTATTTATTTGCTTCTTAGAATTTTTGTTTTATAACAAAAATTTTTGTTCTTGTTAGAAGTATTAGAATTATTATTTTTACTTGGTTGGAATAAAATTAACTTTTGAGCAGACACAAATTCTTAGATCTAGTGAAAAATAAGTCAGTTTTACAAACTAGTTTAATGAAGTTGTATTTTTGTAGCAAAAAATGACAGTTTATAAGTTGTTTTATAATGTTAATAGCTAGTTAATAGTATATACTTACTGTGCATTGTTTTTTTAATGTACTTTACTTTAGAGAATGAGTGAGAATGATATGTATGAATTTAGATGAAGTGTAGTCTTGTACAGTCTCAGTTCAACCATTTCTGAGATGTATAATTAATTGAAACTCAACTACCAAAGAACACCGGTATCCACTATCTAGTATTCAGATTACATACAGTAATGGTGGCAGTGGCTGTGTTGGTAGAGCCACAGCGGTGAGTATACTTTTGCACCTCTTAAAAAAACAAAATTAAAAAAAACCCGAAAATTGTTTTTAAATATTTATCTGAAGAGTATTTGCAAGCCCAAATGTTGTGAATATCTGTTTTAGTATAGTCAGAATTGGGAAAGTTTACAATCATTGTTCAAAATGTTTTTTATCTTTCTTCAATCCCTTTCAAGGATGAATTTCAAAAATCTAGAAATTGCTTTATTCACATGAACATTAACTCACCAAAAATCAGATTGATGTCTTCATTTGTTACTGAGAAATTAAAAAAAATAGCAGGGTTTTAAAAAAATTCAAAAACCCATTTTAATCCTTGAAACTTGGAATTTCAAAAAATCTGTAAATTGGTTTTAACATATTCACATGAAGAGACAAAAATTCAAGCTGATATCTTCATATGTTACTGAGAAATAAAAAAAAATATTAAATTTTGTTGCTACTCTTTTTTACCTCTTTAAACTCAGAATTTCAAAAAATTATTTCTCAGTGCGCAGTTACACTATAAAAAGAACATGTATGCAAATTTTCATTAATTTATCTTAAGTAGATTTTGCTTGGCATTGATTATGGACCACTCATGATATGTTATCTTAAATTTCAATAAAACCTCTATTCTAAATATCTTGGGAACGGATCACTGTAAAAAAGGAATGTGAGAATTTAGTTGCTCACCACCTAATAGCCTGAATGAGAAGTGCAGCACTGTAATGGATTATTTATATTATGCACGTTTTAATTTATTTATCCCATTTGAATTTTGAAAATTGGATGACTTGTTTGCAGAGATATTATAAGAGCGCCCCATTGCACCTCTCAAAACAGTACCCTAGGGAAACAAAACAGTACTCCATTTGTTAGTGATTGATGATCTAGCCTCGCACGAGATGCTCGCATACCTCATCACTCTAGCCTCATATGCAATCCCCATAATTGTTAAACAGAGATTTTTCTAATATTATTTTATTTAACAAATTTAATTCTATTATTTTTATAATACTCGTATTATTCATTCTATTGATTCAATCATTCAGTTCAAACCCAGCTTGCACAATAATAGAGATTCACAGTTCATTAATTCTATTCATTAAAGTTTATGCTTCAACTGGGAAATCTTCACTACTACAAATGTTGGGTAAAGTTAACAAAAAAACACACAGCTAGTATTTGCCAAAAGAAATTGGACTTTATTGAAAGTGTAACAAATGAACTTATGTTATAATCATAACCTTAAAACATAAAAGGAAATTATGAAATTAACATAACTTAATGATACTTAACATATCAGTTGAATCAACATATAAATAATGATGTTAAATACAAAAATACATGAATAAACGTTTTTCAAATACACAATGTAACAGAGCCTGAAAATAAGAGAACATAAAACACCTTAATTTCAAATTAGATACTTAAAACATAACATCAATAGAAAGTGGAACTGGAAAACAGTTGCACTACTAACATAATCTGTACTATGAATATTAGCAATGAACAGATTTCATTGGGTTAGAAAACATTAATTACAATAATTTCAGTATAGAAGGCGTTAATTACAATATAATCACATTAAAATAAGTAATAATATAAATGGAGTTTATTTTGATAGATAAGCATTCTTGAAAATACAAAAATCAAAGTCCTAAAACATACCAGCACATCAGGAGTAATTTGCTTTAGGTTAATTTACGAGAAGTATTATGAGTACAGTGCATAAGTAGCAATGAATTAATCTCGGCGATCAACAAGTTACACAAATAAATTATAGAGTTAATTACAATAACAAATTGTAATAATTAAACATGTAAAATAGGTAAGCTACCTATCATGATTGCACTTAAGTGAATAAATGGTTTTCTTTTAGCTAAACTTGAAATCGAAAGGCATAAAGTATGATGAACTGAATGTTCCACAAATTTCAGTGATAAAATCACTGTTTAACGTAAAAATGAAAATTGAACTTGCCTGTAGCACACAAATAATGTCAAGAGACGAAGTCGTGAATGCAGATACGTGAATACATACAGTAATCCTGAGCGTAGTCCGCACTGGTGTATCAGGAATACAGAGGTGTGATGTGGTTTAGTGGTAGATTAATATGTAGCATCTCAGATGTGTAGCGACGAGTTTGGAGATTCTGCTGGGATGAGAATATTATCACGAAGTTTGCAGGAGAATATGGCCATAGGCAACTGTACTGGAGAAATGTTGGATCTACTCTGCCGAAAAGATGGCGTGAAAGAAAAAGGGGGAAACCAGATCCAGGTAGTGGACAGGAGAGAGTGTGTGTAAAAAACAAGTGATGTGTGCATGTATTAGTATGGGAACGAATGAATAACGGGTGTATGAAAAGGGTAGTCAAAAATAATTCGATAAGAAGAATGGACGCGGTCACTAAGGATGACGAAGGAAGTGTCGAACACGAGAACAAATAATAAAACAGGTACAAATGACAAGCCCAAAAATACGAAACAAAGTGAAATTTAACATTCCTGTAACAAACAACAGGACCCACCCTAGCTTGGAATTCATAGAAAATAACGGAAACTTTACGCTAAACGGCGTAAACAACAAATATATAATTTTTTGAGATTTTACAAAATGAAATATATCAAGAAACCTTCTCAGCTATGCCAAGAAACATGGGTCAAAATTTGGTTGCGATTGATTGAGTAGTTTTTTGTGCTCTGGACCACTCGCAGAGAGATGATGAAGACCCTGTTTATACAGAAGCTCATCTATACTGGTTAGCGTGCCACAAAATGGTTCAACAGCCAAGAGTGCATTGGCTAGTAAGTAAGTTTTTTGTTTATTCCAAACAAACAAAAACCCTCTTCCTCTTTATATAATAGTATAGATGTATTAATGCTTTTTTATTATTATTAATCAGAATTCAAAAATAATTTTTCGTTTTTATTCTTAGTCTACTTTTGTGACTGCTGTTAAGACCCCATTCTGTTGTTTTCAGAATTTATTAAGTTGTTGTATCTTACAATGATAAAAAGTCATATTACATAAATTATTCCACTGGTTGTTTTTTTCTTTAATTTGCATAATGTTCATCTTTGATAAATATTCTAATCATATAGTCACTGGACCCAGATGTTTATTGAAATCCACTTATTCATTCAGTTTTTGAAAAGGTCATAAGTGTAGTAGAGCTGAAAATATTGAAGAGAAGTAAAATCAGTAACAATAAAAAGAGGATGTAGAAAAAAATAGGAAATTTATGAAAGGGGAAAGGATAATTTACATTGTTATTACTTTGGTTAAATTTATTTATATTCTAAAAAAAAGTTCAGTTAAAAAATTTGAAATTCTTTCATTATAATTGTATGTTATAAAGGTCAGTAGATTGCTAGACTTATTCTGTAGCAGTAAATTATCTCTACAGTAAGCTAAATTTAGCCGACCATGGAGAAACAATTTTCCTTTACATCAACACTTTTGATCTCCAAGCCTTCATTAAGGGCTTCTCTTGTTCAGTAACTAACAATAATAAACATTTTTTTACAACTGGAAGTAAAGAGGGTTATCTAAAATATAAACAGACTGATAGGAGGATTAAAAACTGTTCTCAAAATCTAATAAAAGTACCCCTTATACTTATTTCTGTAGCATGTCTTCATTAATGCATGTCAGGTACCGTCGAACAGTATTAGAAGATTTATTTTTCTTAGCAGAATGAAGGAAGTGCATGACTTGAAGTTGAATGTTGAAGAAAAAAATGTAATGGTTTAGAAAGGGTAAATGAAATTGGTTGGATGGTGGGCCTCACCTTATGAACACAGTTCTATTGATTGATTTGTGATTGTGAAATTCTCTAAAAGGATATGATCTTTTCTGCAATTTTGTCATCATTAGGCTTTGGAAATATTTTTCAAGTGAATTCTCTAAAATATGATAAACTTGAGAATGTTAGCTAAAAATAAAGAAAAAATTGAATGTTACATCTTAAATGACATCTATTAATTTATTGCATTTGCATCTAATATGATGGATGTTTTTTAAAACTAAGTCATTTAATTTTTTAGGTATACTTAAAATTAACAAGTTCAGAGATATGTGTTGTTGGCTGGTCAGTGGGAACTTGACATATACACATTTTATTTCATCTTGAATATTTATTTTTTTTTAAATAAAAAAATGTATTGATTAACACCATTTGTTTATTTTCTGATTAGTACTATTTACCTTTGTAAGCTTCGTTCCTTTATCTCTAGTTTCCGAACTAGAGATAAAACAATGAAGTTCATAGAGAATTAAGAAACTATAGTGATCTTAGCAAAAACGATAATAATAAATATTATCTTAACAACCAACCATTTGTTTATACATAAAATATGGATTGACATTTTAACAATACCTTGAAAATTCATTATTAAGTGTAGTTCAAATATTAATTTTTAATAAAACCAGAACAGAATTGGGTGATTTAAAATCACAAAATATACATTTCAATAATGTTTAAAATTTGTTTCATTATGTTTTAATTTTTCTTCCTACACATAAATATCAGCTTTTGTCCCTTTCATTTTCTTACTTGGCAGCATTTCTTTATCATAAAAATTTTATCTTATACTTAAATGAGTTTCTGATGTCTTCTTTCAATCTAGGACATAAGTCCAGATGTTAATCAGTTAATTCATCATCATTTTCACACAATTAATATTTTTATTAAATTAAATAAAAGTTTAATGCATTTTAAATACAAATTATTCTGTATTTTTTATTTCAGAACAAATTATTTTTAATGTATTATTCTTATGTAAGTCTGATATTCTTAAGTTGTTTATACAACTTTTTCTTAACATAGTTCTACTTCTAAAAGTTGTGTTGAATTAAAAAATAGTTATATATTTTTTTCTGTTAATATTCTATTCTGTTTAAAAGTATTCTTTAATTCTGTGTATTGTATAATAAACAGTTCAGATTTTTTAAACTTTAAAAGTTCTTTAGTTGGTTACAGGAAATTATACTTACATTTTACAAAACTCATTTAAAGTTTTTCAATGCAACTATCTTATTTTGACATTATTGAATTATGATTTATATTAATATTTTATCTTTATTCATTTTATTATTAAATTCAGTTTATCGTCCATCTTTTTTTTAATTAAATATTTTATTATGGAAAGAAAATTTATTATTTTCAAAATTTTGTCTGGAAACTCTATTTACACCAGTCCTGAAATGGGCGTGATTCTATTCTTTTGGTGATCCCGGAAGTGAAATAAATATTTCACTGCTGGAGGGGATGCTGTTGATTGTCTAGGAGGCTGTCGAGAGCAGAAGAGGGGATCAATAAGTAAGTCATAAGGGAGCACGCAGGAAGAAGCAAGGTACCTTCTGCGATGTGGTTGGAAGTAGGGGAACACAAATATTACCTACCGTCTCTCTTCTGTAACCATCTCGGTGAATAACTGTGAAACAAATGGGCTGTTTTGATTTCAAAATCTCTTTATCACTCTCTAAAAAATATTATCCACGTATTCCTTTTGACTTTACCTTCTAAAAGACAAATGTTAAGACTGCTGTGACATTTTATATCATTTTTATTATTCATGGTTTTGCCTTTACAATTCCTTGCTGGTTGAAAAAGAAAGATTTTGCAGTCTATGTTATTTAAACCTTGTTTATAAAAGTACTGTAGACAGTCTTAATGCAATTACATATTTGCCTAATACAATACATATTCATGTGGATAAACTAATACAAATTTATTCATAGAAATTTTACTTTTAATAAAAATAAATATCTAATAAACATATTTGTTAACTTTTAAATTTCATTAACTTTGGAACCTCTTAAAGATAATACTGAGACAGATCTGTGATAAACAGTTACTGAAATAAATTGTTTAGTAAAAAAAAACTAAAAAATCAAAACATTAGATTTAAATTTTTATTGTTTAAAATAGTTTTGAATTTTTTTCTACTTGAATCACGTTATGCAAAAAAGTCATCAGTCCAAAATTTTGAAACCCGTGGTTTTTGTAGTTATTGGGTCAGAACAAAAATCTTTATAGATTACACATATACGGCATCAGTACATAGCTTCAGTACGGAAATAACATTAGGCAACTAATTGTGTTTCATGCTAAAAGGGCACAAATCCAGGACTGATGCCGTTTTTACACAAATCGTTTGAAAGTCAACAGATGTTTTATACAAAAATTGTATGCGCTATCGCTCAGTACTCTCTCTTTTTCTGTTTAGCCTCCAGAACCACTGTAAGTTATTACTTCAGAGGATGGTATGCTTGAATGTAAATGAATTGTAGTCTCAAGTCGACCATTCTTGAGATGTGTGGTTAATTGAAACCCAACCACCAAGGAACACCAGTATCCAAGACATAGTATTCAAATCTGTATAAAAGTAATCACTCAATTGTACTGTACTGTACAGCTTGATTGTACTGTACGTTTATTTGGTGTTCTGTTTTATAAAGTTGTTATTTCGTGACTAAAAATTTATCAACCTGACATTTCTAAAATATGTATGAAAACCAGGAGTTCGAATCAGAATGGCTCAAAAGAGATCCATCCAAATGGAAACAAAACATTATTAAAAGTTAAAAAATTAAGGGACAGGAACTTGTTAATAATTACGTTGACAAGAACATACCAACCAAAACAACTGGGAATCCATGCAAGATCTGGATGCTAGACTAAATGTTAAGATTATGTACAAATTATTGAAAAGAAAACGCCCAAACATTAAAATAGGTTATGTTTCTTTTTACAATTTTTTTGCAGAGAATTTTAAACTATGTTTTTTTTTAGACCTAAGTCAATTTGTGTTGCACCTGTGAAAAATTGAAGGTTAAGATATGCAGTCCTGTGTGTGTGTGTGTGTGTGTGTGTGTGTGTGCGCGCGCGTGTGTGTGTGTGCGCGCGCGCGCGTGTGTGTGTGTGTGTGTGTGTGCGTGTGCGCACGCGCACCTTTAAAGTTTCTTGTGTACTTCATTTTTTCCTGTTGTGACCTAATCTCCAATGTACCCTTACCTTAAAACATAAATCATAAATTATTCCACTCCAGAAAATTATTTTTAAGAATTTCTTCTGATTCTTTGAACTAGTTTTAATACTAGAAAACTTATTTTTGCTTAGAAGTTTTCCTTGGTTCTACCAGACTGTTTCTAATCTCCACCTTACATTGTCCATCTTCTTTAAATTTACTACTCAAATTACAAAGTTCTGAAATTATTGGTTAATTTTGCCTCCCTTCTTAATATTTAATGTTGCATCTCATTATCATTTTACAGTAAATTGCTATTAAATAAAACTTTCTAGACTAAAAAATATTCTTAAAATACTTTTATGCAAAGTAGGTTAATTTAAAACATAAGTTCTTTTATATATCAACTCTGACTTAGATAATTGTAAATGTTAGAGAAGAAATTGTGATGAATGGAATGATTGGTAAAAATAATTAAATTATTCTGGGAATTGAAAAATCCAGGGCCTGTTAATTTCAAACAGATTCTATCAACTCACCTATCAATTTTGATACCTTAGTGATTCAATTTGGCTGATATGTAAAAATATCAGTGTTAGTTAAAAAAATGTAGACCTTTATTTTAAATCATTCCCAAATTTCTGTAAATGCATTGAATTACATGTTAAGCTCTACTTAAATGTTTATTGTCTCTTTTACATATGAAAATTATAATTAAGATTTAGATTGATAAAGTCCAAAATGAATTGATTTTATTTTAATTTAGTACTTAAATTTCAAATTCTAATGTAATCTCTTTTAAATATTTTAATGTGACCTTTAGAATTTTTGTTTATTTCCTTATCTGTAGAAGAGCTGATTTGCTAATATTCTACGGATGCATTTTAGTTAAAAATCTTTTATGCAAATGCCTGTTTCAGAATGTATTATATATGTTACTAAGCATTACTGTAAAATACAGTGAGCTCATTACAATATTGGATTCATTCCAAGTTAATTATACTGATGAGACATTCTTCAGTAACCCACCACAACTTGAGAAACCATGTGTGTATGGTTCATTCAGTTTAGTTGCTCTAGTAACAGTGGCTGTAATAAATTAATGTAATCAAGAGCACTGATAAATGTTTGTTTTGTTCTGTTTGTTACATTTAACAACTGGAAATGCTAATGATTAAATGCATTAATTATGGAAACATATTATAATTTATGAAAATGCAATATTCCAGTTTTCTGATTTTTCTAAGAAATATTTCAGCTATTTTATATATTTTAAATTTAAAAAAGTTCTAAAAATTTTCAAATATTCAAAATCAAATATTTAATAATATTTTAACTACTTAAAATCAATTCTTAAGTTAGATTCATAAATAAATAAATTAAAAAGTTAAGATGTAATTTTCACTCGTTTGTATGTTTATGAACATAAAATAAAAGTAGTTAAGGTGCCAATAATAATTAATTATTGGAGTTCACATTCTTCCTCATTACTAGTGTCAATTCTCAATTTTTGTTTTGTTTTCATAAAAATATTCTCTTTTATAATATTATTTTTTTCATTTAAATTTTCACTTCTTTAATAATCAAATATCATGAACTTTAAGAGTTTACTAGTTTTTAAAATGTTGAATATTTAAATAAGCATATGTTCATTTATTGTAAAAATATTTACAATAATAATGTTGCTTTAGTCTCCATTTTTAAAACTCATATTTTTACAAACTTGCATTACATATGTCAGCTGAAAAGTTATGAAACAAAAAATAAAACCATTAGAATTCGAACAATTAAATACAAATGAATAATGAAAAATAAAAACAATCTTTTACAAAAAAAAAGAAAAAACCATGTAAAATAATAATAACAATGACTGTGTGCACACACGCATGCGCATGTGCATGCAGATACAAATACTTTCATTCATCCTTGCAACATCTGTTTAAAGCACCAATTTACCACTGACATAAACAATACAGTTATATTATTCTTGTTTAAAGATTAGTTTAAAGAGTTCTCAAATAAATCATGGAAAAAATATCTAAGTACTAATTTGTTATAAAATATCTTGAATCTATCATATAATTTATAATCAAAATAAAATCTATTTGCTGCCTAGTTAAAATGTAGTTTTATTTTAATTATTTAAATAATGAGCAACTTTTGACTTTCTAGAAGCCCTATCCCTACCTATAAAATTAAAAACAACAACACTCGCTACTTAAATAACTTTTATGGGTATTTACATTATTTAAAATGAATTTCCTAACTACATTAACGTTATTTAATTCATGTATTCATTATTTATACAGACTTTCTGAATTTTTATAAACAGACATATTACATTGGTATAGCAGTACACAATTAATTTAACACTACCTTGCTTTGATGCCTTATCAACATTTCAGCTTTTACCTAAATTTACTCCGTTTTATAAGTTATTAATTAATGTGTAAGTTAAACTGGAATTCAAATGAACAGAACTTCCTTATTAATTGCACATCTCATGTTGATTGTCACTACTGCTGTCCACACTTTTAGGAATAATATTAGTAATAAATAGCATTATAACAAACAGTTTAAATAATGAAAAAGTACACCCAAATAATAACGTTAACTACTCTAATAATAAAAAATAAATTAAAAATACCATTAATAATAAAATTATTGAATGAGATCCCATCTGTAATGCCATTTTCTCTGCAATAGAACACCAACCTACCTCAATCCTTATCATTTAAAACCTCTCTATAAATAAGTAATTCAATAACTCATTCAACCCTAACCATGATGTTACCATCAATGCTCAGTGTCCTGTATCAGCACAGGACACTGAGCAATAAAGTGATGGACATCCTCCTTCTCCTCTTCTCTATTACATGAAGAGCAGTTTAAGACTTTTATCTCTGATCTAAAATTTAAATCAGTTAAGCCACACCTAACTTTTATAATCCACTTAATATATTAGGATTTATCTACCTGTTTAAGATAAATTTCTCCCTTCAATCTAAATTCAGTGTTTTAAAATACATATAATACTGAGAAACTTCGGGTTCAGTTACTAATTTTCATTTAAAACTAATTCTCATTTTAGCATTAATTTCTCCTCTCCAATATGGAATATTAGACAGCTTGAAATTTGTGTTTATATCATACTTTAATGGCAAAGTAGATCTCTCCATCCGCCAACCCCTCTTTATTATTTTAAAAACTATACTATAATTAAGATAGCCCAAAAAAGTCATATTAGTATAAAAAAGAATGTAGTAGCTTCTCCATACTACCATACTGCCTAAAGCACTCAAGGAGCATAACAAACAACTGCTCAACAGCAAGACTTAAACAGTGAATTTTTTACTCCTAGTTCAATAATTTTTTTTTAAATGATCTATATCAAACTATGTATCCTATTAAGTACAATTTTGGGATTTTGCACTGTTTAATTTAAATGTTGCTACATTTTTTATGGTTGAATTTATTCCTAAAAATTTGTATTTGTTTACACATTCTATATTTTTTTTCAGTAGACCACCTTTTTCATTGCTTCCATTTTACTCCCATTTCTAAAAACTTTTTTATTTAATTTTTTATTTATCTAAGTTCATCCTTCAATTTCACTATCTACAATAATCCACCAAATTATTTATCAAATTGGGAAGTCCTACTGTGGAATCTGCTAGTAAGATTATTTTGTCCTCATAAAATAACAATCCAATTCTTTTTCTCCAACAGTAAACCTCTCCCTAAATCATCATGCATCTCATTTAGGAAAAGTACGAGTGAAGTTGGAGTTAGGCAAATTTGTCTAAAGCCTATTTCTGAGTTAAATTTCTTCAATAACTCACTTTACACTAAATGCTTATAGACATTTCTATCTTAAATTTTGTAAAATTTTTATCAGTTTATTTGATGATTCCATACAAGATAATTTGTAACATAAAGCTTTTATATCAACTTAATTGAACCTTTTTTTTTATTTTTAGCAAGCTTGAAAATCAACAATGGACAAAAAAACAAATGTATTAACAACAGTGGAATACCATTTATGGAAGTGGCTTGAAATTAATTTAAATAGTAATCTTGTGCAACCAACTGTAAATTTTAGTTGGCAACATTCTTGTATACAGTTTAGTTATATCCACAAAAGAAATCCTCTTGTTGTTCCTCACTAAATCAACCTTTTCTCTTCTTGTGGTTTGGGTAAACAATAGAAAATTTAAATCCATCTGGCATCTTTCCCTGATGATATACATTATTAAAAACTGCTAGAATTTTTCGTAGCAAAATACCTGGGGCATATTTTGAAAATTCATATGAAGTCTGATCCACCTGGATCCTTATGGTTTTCTGATTTTTTTAAACAGTTTACAATTACTCGATCCCAAAATTCATATCTGGTATTTTATTTTTTACTTATGCCACCACGTACTGAATAAGTTTAAAAGTAGCAGAGGGTTGAATAAGGAAGAAGATATTTAATCAACTCCTTGTGGGGTTTACCTTGAATCTTAAATTTATTTGAGAGCTTTGTAAAATCTATTCATATCATATGCAATTTCAAGATTATTCAAGCCTAATTCATAATTTTAAGTTTAACCTGATAATTGTTTTGTTTATTATCATATAATTTATTACATTGAATTTTAAAAAAAATAGTTTTTCCTCAATTAGTATGAATTATTTATGAATAAATTAAGCAAAGAAAATACCTTATCTCTTAATTGCTTTAATCAAGCCACAATTTTTTAAATTTCATATTTCCTTGACTTTGGCCTAATGACTGTTTGCTAATTCTTGTGCACTTATTCTTGTGAACAGCTTCTAGTATCTCTTGTACACTGCCTAGTATGAATTGGCCATCTTATTTTTATACAACAATTCCTTGGTACTACTCCAGCCTAACTTTGGTAAAAACGGCAAACAACCAATCTCCGTATTCTTGTTTTCTCTGCATATTTTTAGAACAACCACTAAAATATCATTTGTGGATACACCCATTTTTCTACAAATGCCATTTTCCTTTCTAGATCTCTTATTCTGTCATTAATTATAAAAAAACTTAACCCACTGTTTGCATACCTTTAACTTTTTTTGTCAACATGAAAGAAGTTCCTGAATTTTCTTAAACTATTTAGATACTTATTAATTAATAACGTACAAATTGCAATCATCCACAATTTCCTGCTACCTTCGAATATGTACATTCTTGTCACCCATTATAACTATGTTATTTTCTGGATTTCATAAAAAAACCATACTTATTTAAAAAATTTGAATTTTAGTTTTTACATTTAAGATGTTCAGTTTGTAAACAAAATTCTTTTGAATTGTTTAGCTTAACTAATATTACAAATCTACTATTTACATTACTTAATTTAATTTTCTCTTTATACCAAGATTACCTATTGTTCCTTTATAGCATAGCTCCTAGCCCTACCAAAATGAGAAACCTTTTCTTTAAGCATCATTTAACTTCAAAATTATAGAAAAATTTCTCTAAAAAATCTTCATCCTCTTCAAAAGGATGAAATTCATCCAACAAAATAATATCATGCTCTTTTAAAAAATTTAACAAGAAATTATTCCCAACTTTTGCTCATAACCCACAAACATTGTACTATAAAATCTATAAAAATCATGAGACTTTCAAAGCATCTTCTTTCCATCTGGAACTTCCAGGTTGTGCCTTGGGTAGACATAATCATGCACATTTGCCCTTCCTTCTCCATAGTTAAAAAGCCATATGTTTATATGCCTACCCAGAATTTTCCACAGTCAATTTTTTAACTTCATTTCAAAGATCTACATGTAACAATGACTTCAGTTTTTTCATGCTATCTTCTGCAATTGCTTTCATTTCATAACATTTGATCTATCAAATTTTGCACCTTCCACAGTCATAGCACATAGAAACTTCTGCTTTTCCAGCCACCTTTTTGAATCTTTACTGCAGCACCAAAAACTTACTATGTTTCTCCCTTACTTCTTATGTGTAATTGCGATACAAGACCAATTTAGTCTTTTTCAGTGTATTTATGTACTCAAAATTTTTTTTTATATGCTCATCTCTTTGAATATGCAATTACTATATTTTTTTGCTTGATGAAATTCACTACAGAAACTCAAGCTTGTGTGTAGGAAAATATTTTGAAACATGAAAAATGCATACCTGGCTGGGGGATTCAAACTCGAGACTTCTGGATGAAAGGCTGAGACGCTACCAGTTGCGCCGTGGAGGCCGGCATTATTACCAATCCCAAAATGAAGTACTGGTTTATTTCAAGCTGTCCTCAAAATCCAGAATGTCAATGCAGATTTTTTTCATTTTCAACGCAAATTACCAGTTAAGACATTCTGAATCCCCTTGAAGATAACATTGCTTTTTCTTACTCTGCCTAATGTAGCACAAAAATTAATCCAGACAAAGAATAATTAACATGCATGTTTTCATCTAACTTAAGAAACATAAAAAATACAATATACAATTCTAGTACTGAATGTCTAATCGATACTAAATATATGTACAGTTATGTATAGTACATATATATGTAATGTATATATATATAAAATCTTTTCTTCTTCATGTCTGTTCTTAAATTTTTTTTTACTGATCTTTTTGCCCTTCTTCCAACAGGTTTCTTTTACCCTGTATTAAGCTTTCCCAACATGAAAATTTATAACATTGAAATCATCATTCCTTTTTTTTGTTAATAAATGAAAAATGTAGTAACTTTTTTACGTTTCCAGTGTTTCCCTTTTTGATCAGAAGAAAATGATCCTGTCTAATGTAGAATAAGTATGTACCTAACCCAAGAAAACATTTTTGTGCTATTTATATGTTTTTGTGTCATATATTTATATGCTGATACAAAACAATAATTTTAGTTATTTCTTTGGAGATGTATCCATTAACATTGGAGTAAGAAACACGAATGTAGAATGTACAATATTACTACAAACAAGCTAAGTAAAAACCACTTACAATTCACTATTTTAATAGAGACAAAGAGAATAATCATGCTTAATAACCTATGTAAAATCATTGTTACCAAGAAAACAATATAGAAACAAAAAATACTTAAGTTCAGAATTATTTTTTCCGCTACTGTATTTTCCAAGATATCATTATAATCTAATAATTATTATCATGTAATTGAAGAAATTAAATGAGAACAAGCTGTGATATAATAAAAACAATATTAGAGGATGTTCTGTAGTTTAGAAGAATTTTTTCTTATAGTCACTGAAAATTGTACAGTCTGAATGATGTTTAGCATTTTAATCTCTTTTTTTCTGTAGATGTATTGCAGCGTAGTAGGTTGAATAACATAAAAATGAAGTGTTACACTTTTCTGCAGTATTATCAGATTATTCAAACCTTAGAAGTTTTAACATTTTTCTATGCTTGTAATATTACTACAAAAACGTCATCTGTTACAACCTGCTGTTGATTGTATACTTATGTATTTATCAACCCTGTAATAAATTCCCTTCCTTTATTAGGAAGCTGGTAACTTGCTTTTCCTTTATGTATTTTTTACCTAGTAGAAAATGATGAAACAGACAGTGCAATCAGTAACATTTGGTGTAATAAAAATTGCTATTTTAATTTTTTTTTCAGCATAATTTCTGTAAAAGCAAAGTCATTTGCTGATAGAGAAATCAGATATACATTAAAAGCACAAGGTCAAGGAGCTGGGACGTTTAACATTGGTCCAACTTCTGGTATAGTAAAACTTGCTAAAGAGTTGGATTTTGAAGATTTACGTCAACCACATGTATATTCACTAATAGTTACTGCAACAGAAGATTCTGGCGGATTTTCCACTTCTGTTGAGGTATGCATAAGATCTTATTTAGTATTATCAATTATTAATAATTTATTACTGCAAGTTGTAATGTGAAATTTTGAATACATGTAGTAAAATATATTAACTGGTCGCAAATTAAAATAAATTATTCAGACATGTAATCGGATTAAATAAATATATATTATTTAAATAAAAGTGGTGGGAGTATTTCAACTTTTTTTATCAACTCTAACATTAAATGTAACTGAGTTAGATTTTATCTTTATTTTAGAAAATAATTTCTATTAATTTTAAGATCCATCTACTTTAAATTCAATTTAAGTATAAACTATGTTCAAACTTAACTATTGCAAATAAATCTGAAATTATAAGCCTTTCTGATCATCAACTAAAGGAGTGTTTCAGTCATTTACATTTAACTAATGTATTAAATTACTAGCAGACCTGACAATGCTATTGCTAGATTTGAGTATATATGTAGATTAAATGAACACAATTGAAAGTTCAGATAAAACATTAACAATATGAACATTATGGAACTTCACAAAATTTAACCTTTCCCTTTTCCATTTTACCTTTTCCTGTTTTTCCTTTTCTCCATTTTCCCCTTTTTTATTTTTTATTTTTTCCGTTTTCCCCTTCTTCCTTTTTACCTTTTTCGATTTTTTCCTTTTCTGATTTTTCCCTTTCTCCCTTTTTCCCCCACACGTAAATCGGTCCAGTAGTTTTTTAGTCTGTAGTAGACACATATATCAGAAAAATTGAAATGGAATCATAAAATATTTATTTGCTTTTACATCCAGCTGATAGCGCTGTTTTTCAAAAAAAGCATGTTTTACCTGTCACAGATATGACATCTTAGGTATATAAATAGTAGGTATATAAAGACACGTTCGCATTTAAATGCAATGTTGTGTCAAAATTTCAAAGCAATCGGTGAAGAATTTTCGGAGATTTAAAATTTTGAACAAACGAACATTTACATTTTTATTTATATTGATGTTCCAAAAATGTCTTGAATACATCTGCTGTGGGAAGGTGTTTTTTCTTTGAAGTCTACATACATTAACCTTGGTAATTGCAGATTAATCATGGTAATAGATAAAGATGACAGAGATATTTTAAATGTGGCTCTTAAAAGTTAGGATAGCAATTTATTGTAATTTAATGAATGTCCCTGCTACTATTGATACTATGCACCGCCTTACATTAATCCCTGATTTACAATCACTCCTAGGTTATAATCACTTGTCTATTACATTTTTTTCATAAAACAGTTGTCTTTAGCCATTACTTTTTTTTATTGTTTAATGATTGTAAATTGGAAATATAATTATTATAAAGTTATATTTATAGGAATAGAGAAAAAAAACCCAAGCAGGAGATTATTGCACTCTCATATAAAAACTTCCTCCTAGTACTTAACACCTTGTAGTGTATGTCTATTTTAATGCATTTTTGAAATAACCTAGAGGTTCTAATTTACAATTTTTACTTGTGTACAGTTGTTAGAAATATGGTTAGATTATCTATGAATTTTATTACCCATGAATTTAATCCCTACATTAACTTGACTGAACAAGAATTTCTGAATTATTTTATATTGTTGTTGGTGTATTATTATCATGTTTTAAATACAAAAGAAAGAGAGAGAGAGAGAGAGAGGGTTGTGAAATCTTGTTGTTTTTTCAATTTTGGTCTTAATATAGCTGAAATTTACTATAAATTATGTGAAATTTAAGCCTCTTCAGCTATGAGTGGAAAGGTAAGGTGTCATCATCATGAGTTTAATAAAAGCTCATGAGTTTAATAAAAGCTATATGGATTTCATGATGAAGAAAGAAATGCAAGGTTTAACTTTAGAGGGATGATCTTGTTGTATTTTTGCATATTAATGTGACAGTAATAGCGATTCTTTACTATTACTGTTCTTTTGATGAAATGAGCAAGAATTTTACAGAGTACAGTGTAAATGATTATTATTGAAAAATTAGACTACTGTAACCTGTGTTCATTCTGGAGAAAATTTCCACATCTTCCTTCACCTGAAGAGATGTCTTGGTTCTCAGTGGTTCCAGGAGAATGATTAGTTTGAAACAACAACTGGACACTTACTGTTGACATGCATTATATGCTGGGTGAACAACTTAAAACCGAACTGAACCAGCTTGAACTGTAGTTGTTTGTAACCTTTAATGTTTTTATCATTGTTGCTACTAGTAGTGCCACTGTTGGTTGTGTATGTTACTCTCATCTATTGTTCTCAATTGTACACTGTTCTTGCTTTAGTATCAGTATAAATTTTTTCTTCAGTTGTGTTTTTCTAAAATGTGACCGAGGAAAGGATTGCTGCACTTCAAACATTTGTGGAAAAATTTCCTAAAGCCCATTTCCCACCAAAGAGTAGCATACATGATTTGGGATTTGGTTAAAAAATACTGAACAACATTATCAGTTTCAGATGCAAAACAAAATCTATGTGAAACCTTGCATTAGGACTCTAGGGGTCTAGCTGATATTCGAAGAAGAATTTCTAAATTCCTTTTTATAGAAGAATAAACTGTCAGCAGGGGTGGTTTGTCTATTTGTAATTTTTTTCTTTGAAGCTGTTTGAATAGTAGAGTTTATAAACTAAATTCCTATATTCTCACTGAAATTAAGGCAAACATTCAACAAGAAATTGATAGAATTGTCAATGACATTCTGCATCAAGTCACTCAATATGATCATTCAAACACAAAAAAGGATCGATCGATGTGCAGGGCAGTCACTTCATATATTTTTAATAAAAATATGATAAACATGTAAACTTTTGCTAATGTAAATATAGAATTTTATTTAATTAATTAATTTTATATTTTTATTTTATCATTTCATTCATGGTATATTACTTGTTACAATTGTGTTTAGTTTGTAGTGTTTGGTTTTAACTTATTAGAGAATTATAATTATTCTGTCTTAATAATGATGATTAATGTTAAACATCAATTTTTATGCAGTTGATGATGATTTAAACAGATGTTTATGATTATTAAAGTGAACTATGCAATTTACGATTAACTTCAAAAATTTATATATGCTAGTAAAAATAAATCAGATTACTTCCATGGAAATATGTTCATGTTATACTAACTGTTTATTGCTAAATGAATCCCTTCTTAACTTGCAGTTGACGATACGTGTTACGGATGTAAATGATAATGCACCTAAATTTGAGCTCCCTGATTACCAAGCTCATAATGTTGATGAAGACATACCATTAGGAACATCTATTCTGAAAGTGAAGGCTACAGATTCAGATTCTGGTGCAAATGCCGAAATAGAGTACCAAGTATCAGATGACCACTTTGCAGTTGATTCAAGTGGAATTGTGAACAACAACAAACAGTTGGATGCAGATAATAATAATGCTTATTATGAGTTTGTTGTAACAGCAAAAGATAAAGGTAATTTTTTACAGTTATTCTAAATTTATACATTCTTAAATATAAATTTTAAAAAGTAGGCATTACAAACTGCCTAATTGGTCAAATCCATCTTTAAAAAAGTTACTAGTCTGACTGCATATAACATTTTTTTAAAAGAATAGTATTATGTTTGTTATATTTTGTGCTATTGGTGTATGTCAAAATAAATACAGTTTACAGTTAGTTCATCCAGTAGAAATTTTTATTTTATTTTATAAAGTATAAATAAATAAATTAAATATTTTAAAGTTTTAAAATAATTAAGTTTCCAGACTTAAATATGCTAAATTAATTTGTTGTATAGTGATTGCCTATGTACTTAGATAGTTTTGTTATTTAATGTTGCTTTTCTGTCTATAAAATAGAGAAATTAGAAAAAAATTACCTAGTAAATTTTCATGTATCATAGCCTACTATTATGTTATGAATGTATTTTTTGTTAGTAGAATTTTTTAAGTGGAAGATATAATTATTAATAATTTAATATTAGAAGTTCATAATTACAATACTTTAGAGAAATTACAAATAGTAAAATATAACAAATGAATATTAGAAAATCATAAATTTAATCTCATTATTCATTTTAAATTTAAAGTACATTAAATAAAAGACTAAACCATTAGTTAAATCTCTGCAAACAGTTGCAGTGCTCACAATAGATAATTGTTTTATTAAGTAATTAAAAAGAAACAAATGCTTACTTCCTGCATTTTAGAGGTAATGATTTTTTAATTTTTAGTGTACCTACTTGATGAAGTAATGATCACTATGAAAGTGATCATGACCATATATAAAAAAAATTCAGGATTATGCCATTCTAAATTGTGAGCAGCAAAGTTCTCTCTAAACTGAAGTTTGCATAACTGAAGTTCTGTTATCTGAAATAACTAATAAAATATTAAACGCAATTCATGTAAAAGTATCAACCAACACTTAAGAGTACTTATACTAAGGAAATGTGGTTAAGTGTGCTATTCCCCCCCCCCCTTTATTTAGCCTACTAATTCATAAATGAAAAAATAAAATACATTTTTCACACAATTAAAAAAAATTAAATCTTAAAAACATACAATATAGAATTTTACTTTCTTTTTAGCTGTTTTTTTTTTTTTTTTGTTTTTGTCTGCATCCTACATTTCCCAATCAGTATGATATTTACCTCTCATACATTGTAATGGCTGTATTTACTGTAGTCCATAAAATTAATCTTAACTTTTCACACTGTTGGAAATAAATATGATACATGTGTCTGTGTTATTGTAAGTTCTGTTAAAAATGTTTTACACAGAACAGTGGTATTTCTCAGTTAATTATCCTTTTATGACTTAAAACCTGATATACCCTCATTTTTTCGAACCTCTATTATGCAGAATTTGTCTGCCCTTTATTTGAATATTCAAGCTTACTTCTTACCACCAGTTTGATAATAAATATGTTTATGTAGATCATTTGAAACGTTATTTTAAATTCTATTAATATAGAATAAATATAGTTAAAATATAATTTAATAGTACAAAGGAATAATATGAATCTTAAAAAGATTAATTTCAGTAAAATAGTTTAAAATGAGAATGAATGTTATATTATAAATTTGTGTATCATTCTTTTCATTGTAGTGCACTTTGTATTATATAAATAATATTTATAATCAATTTCATTTTTATGAAATTATTACTTTTTCTAAGATAATGGTTGAATTTTCATTGTTCCACTTTTTGGATTTCTTTCTTTCTATCTTGATAATGATCTTATTTAACATAATAAATTATGTAATTTAAAATATTTATTTTTAAATTTCTTCCATTCCCTGTGCTGGGATTATTGTTATTTTAGCATATTGTCACTTTAGAATATTATTTAATTTTACAAAAGGCTGGTGTGTGTATGTTCAATTGTGATAAATATTTTTTTGTGAATTAGGAGAACCTTCTAAGACTGGAACTGCAACTGTTCGTATTTATACAAAGAACAAGAATGATGAAGAACCAAAATTCTCACAACAGGTTTATACGCCTAATGTAGATGAAAATGCGGGACCAAATACTCTAGTAACTACAGTTGTAGCCTCTGATAAAGATGGTGACAATGTTAGGTAATTATAGTCTTTTTTCAATTTTAATTATAAGAAAGGAAATAAACTAAATGCTTCATTTTATTTATTTTTTTTTTAATAGTTTTTTATAGTAATTATTTTAAATAAATTGTTTTGCGGAATAACTGTAACCTTTACAACCTGATAGTTCTGTAACACTTGGAATATCTCAGGTAATAGCATCCAGAAAATTGAAGGGTTTAAAATAAAATAAACCACATTAGCCAAAGCCACATTAAGTGAACTGGATCCTGTAGATAATCTAAGCAATGATAAAGCCAATGCTTTGGGTACAGTTATCTGCATATCATTATTTTCTTAGTGGCTTAAGACCACCATAGTAGTATTAATTGCTAAAAATATTTAATTTTAAAACCTTTGTCTGAAAGTGTGTTATCCATTTATATTTTATTTTCATTAAATATCTAAATTACATTTAAATATTTTTATATTAATGTTTGTTTCTCTTAATGAAAGAAAACAGATCACTTTTATATAATCAGTATCTTTTAGTCTTTCAATTATAGCTTTATCCTTCATTTAAATAGTAAGAAATGTACTTATACTTTTTAGATCATTAGCTACAAAGTATATTATTTTTTACAGACAGTATATTATTTTTTAAATGGACTGCTTATGTAAAATATTTAACTTTTCAGGTTTGGTTTTGTTGGTGGAGGAACATCATCAGGACAGTTTGTAATTGAAGAGATAACTGGTGTAATACGACTTCATGGCAAGGCTATTTCATTAGATCGTGACAAATATGAATTGAATGTTACTGCAATGGATGATGGAGCATGTTGTGTCAATGGTGATGCTACAGTTCATACTAGCACTGCTGTTGTTGTTGTCTTTATTACTGATGTTAATGACAATAAACCAGTTTTCAAAGATTGTGGTACTTATTATCCAAAAGTTGAAGAAGGTGCTCCAAATGGTAGCCCTGTAATTAAGGTAATAATTATTTTTGTTTTTCTAACATTTTTTAAGCTGTCGGTTATATGTCTACAAATTTTTTGTATTTATGAAAGGAATCTATTTAATTTATTTATGTTATTTAAAAATAATTTCAGTTTTCTGAAATTGTTATTATTATCATTATAACTGTTATGCTTTCTTTTTTTTTTTTTGATAATGCTGCAAACTCTGAAATTTGTTTAGGTTCAAGCTACAGATGAAGATAAAGGTGTAAATGGTCAAGTAAAATACTCCATTGTGCAACAACCTAACCAGAAAGGAACTAAATTTACTGTTGATGAAGAAACAGGGGAAGTTTCTACAAATAAGGTATATTACATGTTTTTAAATAAATTCATCAATATTAATTTTATAAAAAAAGTTGTAAAATATCATCTTAATGCAACTGGCATTATCTAACTGGTACTGAAGTTGATGCTTCAGAGTAAGTTGTAAGAATGAGGCAATGCAGTAACATTGTCTCATTCTTCAGCCTCCTTCTTGCTCTCACATTTCCTTTCCTGACAACATCATTCACCATATTTTCAATATCCTTTTTATTCCATATTCTCATTACAGCTTGAATCTTACTAATACTAACTTATAGAAAAGTATATGTTATTAATAATAATGATATGTCAATACATGTTCCTTAGAAAAGAAAAATTAATATTGTTAATATTATTTTTTACTTAATGGAATAATTTATTTATATCACATTCTCCTTCTTCTCCTATGTGCGCACGCACACACAATATTTTTTATATATATTATTGATCAATGAGGTATCATATCCATTCTTTATAGCTGTATTCTTTATGCTATTTATTTCATTATGCAAGTCTTGTTTATAGTTTGTGTATTTTATTGTTCTGTCTATCATTTTTTTAAAAAGATTAATTTTTTGAAACCAAGTTGGAATTTTTGTTTATAATAATTTCGTTTGAGGTAGGGTTTTTATATACTCCAGTTATTATTTGATTATTTCATTTATTTTAATATTTACATCTAAATATTTTATTTTCCTGTTATGTTCTATTTCATATGTAAATTTCAATGTTTCATGAAAAGAATTTAATTTATTTAAAATTATTTCATGTTCATTATTTATACTTGGTTCATATATAACTAAAAAAAAAAGATTACCTACATATCTGACCCATAATAAAATTAAACCTGATAACCATATAATAAAACATTTAAATAATAATAATAAAATATAAATACTATTCTTCTAGTATTTATAAAATAAAATGCAATAATTGTGAAAAAATATATATTGGAAAAACAAATAGGTCATTTAAAGATAGATTTAATGAACATTTCAGGTCATTTAAAAAAAAAAAAATAGGTTTCTCAAATGTAGAAGACCACTTAATAATTAACAGACATAATATAACTAGTTTGGAAAATAATTTAGAAATAATTGAAAAAGTAAATGTAAACGTTGAACATGAAAGTAATAATCAAAAATTAGAAATTTTAGAAAGATTATATATATATAAATATAAACGTAAATTCAGCCTAATGAATCTGCAGGCAGAATTTGATGGGAACATTCTTATAAATATTATTTAAGTTTGTAGTACACTGATAAGAAATTTTTAATAAATCAGATAATCAGTACAGTACTGTATTGACATATTGTCAGCATGTTAAAGATTTAAAATAATATAAAATTTTTAATTTAAAAAAAATTATTGACTAAACAAATATTTGTTCCGAAAAGTTTAACATATCACTTATTTAACATGTAAATGTAAAAAAGAAAAAATTAAACAAATTACTGAAGATGGTCTTAGGCCCGAAAGCGCTTTGAAAATGAAAAAAAAGTAAGGTAAGAGTGTTCTTTAATTCTGTACTTTGTGGAGTGGCTGAATAAGTTTGTATTATATAATTAGCTAGAATTTTCGTACAGAGGAAATATGGACTACAAAAAATTTAATTTAAATATATATTTTTAATTTAAATTTATATTTAAATATATATATACACACACACATATACTCTACGCATATACCCATATACAGATCAGCTAATTTTCTATGTGCTGATCTTAAATAGCATGTGCACTTGTTACTAAATCTCTGCATGCCACTTCAACCCACAATCTTCAGTGTATCGTCTTGAGTAAATTTTGAAGCAGAAATAATATACATATGTAATAATAATAATAATAATAATAATAATACAGAAATTTTTATTTTTGTTTGGAACTTCCTCTCAATAATAAATTTACTACTTAACAACCCTGTATTTATTGTTTTTTTTTGTCTTCAATCATTTGACTGGTTTGATGCAGCTCTCCAAGATTCCCTACCTAGTGCCATTCGTTTCATTTTGGTATACCCCCCCGCATCCTACATATGTAACAATTTGTTTTACACATTCCAAACGCTGCCTGCCTGCGCAATTTTTCCCATCTATCTGACCTTCCAATAACAAAGAGAATATTCCAGAATGCCTAGATGTGGCTTATAAGTCTGTCTCTTCTTTTAGCTATATTTTTCCAAATGCTTCTTTCTTCATGAATTTGCTGCAACACCTCTTCATTTGTCACTTTATCCACCCACCTGATTTTTAAAATTCTTCTATAGTACCCATTTCAAAAGCTTCTAATCTTTTCTTCTCAGTTATTCCAATTGCCCAAGTTTCACTTCCATATACAGCTACAAAGCATAGCTTCATATGTTTGGAGCAAACATATACTTTCAAAAATTTTTTTCCTGATTAAATTAATTTTTGATGTAAGCAAATTATATTTCATAGTGAAAGTTCATTTTGTCTGTGCTATTTGGAATTTTATATCGCTGCTGTTTCATCTATCTTTAGTAATTCTACTTCCCAAATAACAAAATTCTTTCTACCTCCATATTCTTTTCTCATCCTATTTTATCTTCTGTGGTTCATTTACTTTATTTCTATTATATTTCATTACTTTTGAATTATTCTTTTTTATTTTCGTGTGGTAGTTCTTGCATAGAACTGCCATTCATTGTTTCTTCTAAATCTTTTTTACTCTCAGCTAGAATTACTATATCATCAACAAATTGTAGCATGTTTATCTTTTCATATTGGGCATTTATTCCGGATCTAAACTAGTCTTTAACATCATTAACTACTAGTTCTATGTATGATTAAAAAGTAACGGTTATAGGAAACATCCTTGTCAGACTCCCTTTTTTTATTACTCCTTCTTTCTTATGCTCTTCGATTATTACTGTTGCAGTTTGGTACATTTATTGTTGAGTACATTATTTATATTGTAATGTATAAACAAATAAATCAAAATTACTAAATGATTGATAACTATTAAAGAAAAATTTACAACAAAATAATGATTACAAATTATATGATTCAAGTGTTACTCTTACTTATAATTGTATACTTGGAATACACATCTGAAAATTTATAATTAATCTGTTTTTATAGAACACAAAATGATTGTTAATAAAGTTTGTTACCCAAACTGACAAAATACTGTACAAAAATTCCTGTGGAGAATATTTCAGTATCTGCTTATACAGCATTGTATTATTTGAGTTAGGTATGCAATATATTTATTTGATATTAACTAATTGGTATTATTAATCATAATTTCAGTGTAAATCTTAAAATACAGGCTGTATAATAAAAGGTATTTATGTATTAGCCTGTCAACCATAACCATAATGATCCTTTAACTTTGAAAATACATAAAAATTACAGGATCATTAACATATTTTACATATTAAAAATATAAGCATTATTTTTTATAATTGTAGATATAAATTAACCAAATTTAAGCTTTTCTCACTAATCTTGACTAATTAACAGTAATGTTTTGATTACTTAAATAATAAATAATTGCAATAATTACTGAATTTATTATTTAAGTACTTAAAACATTACTGTGTTAATTAGTCAAGGTTAGCGAGTGAAGCGAGCATAGGTTAAGTTTGATTTAAATAGTTATAAAGATGGTAATATCGGGTGATATTAACAATAACCTAAAATTTTGCAATTTATTGGTTGACAGGCTAATACATAAGTACCTAATAAAATAACATTGTAGCTCATTATAAAAGATTGAAATAGAAAATTAATATAGTGAAAGTTATTTTCCAATTAAGAAAGGTATAGTAATAATGAAATGTATAATAAGTACAAGAAAGGTATAGTTATGTTACTATAACATTATTTCTTTTTAGCTTGCTAAGTTGCTTATTTTCCATCTTGTAACCAAACTAGTTATATGCAAACAAGCACCAGTTTCAAGTGAATTAACTCTCCTTTTATATTTTAAAAAGCTGTTTACATAATTGTATTTTTTTTGTTTAGGTGTTTGACCGTGAAGGTGATGATGGCAAGTTTGTATCAGTGACTGTCAAAGCTACAGATCAAGGTGACCCATCACTTGAAGGTGTCTGCTCGTTTACTGTTGAAATTACTGATGTTAATGACAATCCACCTTTGTTTGACAGACAGGTATTACAATTTAGTTATTTTTTTTTTTTAATATAAATTAAATGTATATACATGAACAGTATTTTATAATTAACCCTTTGCGGTCAGATGACGTATTTAAAATTAGTCCACTGGGGTTGGGTGGCCAGTAGTATTGACCATAGCCATTTTACCTGTCAAGTCAGAATTGTTTGCACAGTTTTCGCGTTCCTCACAGCTCGAATGGCCAGCAGCAGTGGCCAACTTAAAATCCCTTGAACACCTGGACGGCCAGCAGTATTGGCCACTCAAAACATATTGCTATAGAAACAGTGTATTTCTTATTAGCATCCTGAATAAAGACATGTGTGAGACTATTAAGCTATATGCAGCACCTGTTTGGGTGGATAGACTAAAATATAAAAGGTTTCAGGACATATTATTAAGGGCTCAATGTCTAATATTGTTAATGGTAACAGGTGGTTACCTTAATATTTCTCAGGAGGCAGTCTTGATGATTGCAGACGTGAAACTGATAGACTTGCTTGGGACTGACTGAGAAGCAGCAGCAGTATGTTGCTAAGAAGTCCAGTGAGTTGACTTTGGATAAAGTTTGAGAAATTGAACAACCTGGCAGTGCCTTGTTGCAGGCCAGATGGGTGTTATACGCATGATCTTTTTCTAAATGTTGTTGGTTTGTGGGACCCCTCTTGGATACACCCTAATAAATATGTGACGCAATCTCTTTCCGGCCATGGTGCCTTTAGGGACAGACTGCAGAAATTTGGCCTGGGAGATTCTGGTATGTGTCCTCAGAGTAGAAAATTGGAAGACAACTATCATGTTCTTTATGAGTGCTTGAAGTATGAGTTAATGCCCACGGAGACAGATGGTCTCCGTGGGCATTAACTCATAATTGTTTAATTTGTAAACTGTTAGTTGAATTTTTTTAGCTTGATCTTACCGAGTTGGTGTTGGATCTCTGTGTAAACTGGAGGAGCTAGGTGGAATGGGCAATAGTGGAGAGTTTTGTAGTGTACTTGGCAAAGGAAAGAGTTGCTGAGGGGATCTAGAGCTTGGATTTCTTTTGTATTCTGTTTTTGTTTATCTTTAATTTTATAAATTATGTTTTTGTTGTTGTTTTTGTACTTTGTTTTGTTTCATGTTGTGTGTTGAACTCACTTTTACCTTCTATGGGTAGGTAGTTCAGTTCCTTTGTTTAATTAGGTCCTTTCAGTCTTACTCAAGATGTGTTTTGTTTTGAGTTCATTAAATAGTAGTACACTGATGGGAATGTCACTCATGGCATTCGCATCAGTAGCATCCTGGCCAAGGCGGACTGGAATGTGTCAAAAGCCGAAGTTTCGAAGATGACCTCTGGTAAAGCCCATAAGGGCTAGGAATAGAGGGGTGGCAGATGGTGTCTTTCATCCTACGTGAAAGACACCATCCTTTTCTTTTAACAAAAGAATGCGCTGTTTGCAGTGACAAAAGACCTGGAGGAGAAAGAAAAAGAAGCAAATTTGTTTTTCAAGACCTGTCAGAAACACCCTGGACTACACTTGGGGAATGGTTTGAAAAATATCATTCTGAAATATAAACCACGATCTCGCTAGCAAGTTAAAAATATTATAATTTTCTTATACTACAAAGTTTCTGTTTAAATATTATTTTATTTTGTTATATTCACTAAAATAAAAATTAATCAAAACTATGTTTAGTATTTTTTGTGTCAATAAAAAAAAAATTATATAAAATATTGGCATTGTTTTTTTAAAAAATTAAATGTCCTATTTAAATATTTAGGAATGAATGAAAAACAATTCTGATTTGGGGAGGCAGAGTAGTCAAGATGGCAGCCGAACCAACAATGACAGGTTAGCGGCCAGTCCTGCTGGCCATCCGAGCTGTGAGCACTTCTAGTGCCATAAATATTCTGAACTGACTGAGCAGGCTGTGGCCAGCTATACTGGCCATCCAACCACAAAGGATTAATGATGAACAATTTTATATTACAAAATATATACTTTTATTTCTTTAATTATCTAAGAAATACTGTCAAAGATTTTTAGAAGTTTATTGCTAGTTGTTTAATTTTTAAACTGTTAGTTGAATTTTTTTTATGTTTCACCTTACAAAATTTGCAAGTCCTTGCAAGATTTTTTTTCAGCAATCCTTTAAAATAAATTCTAACTTACCTTTTTATTTCAGTGAGTATGAATGAGGTCTGTGTAAAAAGTACCCAACCATAGTGTAGGCCGTGAAAAAAAAATGCTTGCCTATTGGCTTTTTATTCTTATCTCCTTCAAAGTAGTTCCCTTGTTATTCCATATACAATCCAGCAATTCTTCCACGGCTGGAAACATTTTTTCATATTTTCTTTGGATTGGCATTCATCAGTATGTCCTGCTGGTTGTCAAATCGAGACCATTTCATCTTGGTAAACAAACAGAGATTACAAGGAGTCTGTTGAATCTGAGGAATTTTATGTTTGACTAAGAAATCATGGACTAGATATGAGGAATGGGCAGGTGGCATTATCAAACCACCACTTGTATTATTCCCTTAGGTCTGATCTCTTACACTAAATTGCATCACAAGTGCAATGCAGATCTTCGATATTGTTATTTATTGATAGTTTGGTTATAGTATATTGTTTATTTCTTGTAGAGCTTGATCTTTTGGTGTGCATCTGTAATGGACAATTTTGTGATAGTAGTAAAAACCATTCAGTTCATTCTGCTCCTCCTTTGTCTACCTTTGTTTAGTCTTGAAGTCGACAGTGACTTCCACTATAATGATTGAGCTTTGGTTTTTCAGTCTTGTGTCCATACATCCTGGATTCTTCACCAGTTATCACAGTCTTAAAGAGATTAGGATCGCAATTGACACAACCTAGGATTGGTAATGTCTATACATCATCAAATTAAATCTTCTTTATGTGAAAGCAGTGCAGCTTTGGTGTAAATTTTGTGGTAATTTGTGAATGCTCAAATCGTCTCTTAAAATTTTGTTTACAGAATCATCACTAATCTCAATTTCATTTCCAATTTCTTGGATGGCCACATGATAATTTTCCATTTTCATACAGTGCATGTTTAATGATATCTGGATTCTGACTTTCTGAGCTATTGGTCACTCATTGGTGCATTGGTCACTATTAACTGAGTTCAGCCATTTTAAAAATGATTATATGACTCATTAGTATGTGTAATCCCTGTAGTTCCATTTCCAAACACCTGCTTAAATCTTAAGAATTCTTTAACTTCAGATATCACCAAGCTTTTGGTAAAACTTGATAGTAATACTGTTCAACACCCTGTATAATTGTACACAAAATGAACATGTGACAAGCACTTGTTATACTAATACACATAATATCTTTCTCTTTTCTGTTTAGCTTCTAAAACCACTATAAGGTATTACTTCAGAGAATGAATGAGGATGATATGTGTGAATTTAAATGTAGTGTAGTCTTGTACAGTCCCAGGATAACATTGATTCCTGAGATGTGTGATTAATTGAAACACAACCACCAAAGAACACCAGTATCCATGTTCTAGTATTCAAGTCTGTATAAAAGTAACTGCTTTTATTAGGATTTGAACCTTAGAACTCGACCTTGAAATGCTATGCACTAAACCAAGGTTTATTGCTCATATTCAAAGTTTTTTGAGAAAAAAGATTGGTAATTTTTTTTTTTGAATAGACCTAGTATTGTTATAAAAAGAGTATTTGAAATAAAATTTATTGTTTCCTTCACAATGGAGTGAGAAACAAATGGAAACTGAAAAGTTTTCTCTAGTCTTTAAATGTGTACATTTGTAGTATTGTAATTCAAGATAAAATGTTTCACTAAGCAAAAATTAAGTAACTTAAATTTTCCCCTCTTTCCACATTTCTGAAGCATCCAAATTTCATAAAATATCTAATGGCCACCATCTTAAAATAAGGTTGACAGTATCATGTCTTATAACAATATCATTTTTTTCATCTTTTACAACCTCATAGGATCACTTTAGTCAGTCCATTATCCAAGTCTCTTCAAAGGGATTGTTTGGACCTTGTTGTCTTTCCAGTACTTTTTCATACACTCACACATTTTTCATACATTGGTTTTTGAAATTCGAGCTGTTGTTGTTGTTTGTAAGGGGGTCTGTGTGCTTTCTGGTGTTGAAAATATTCGTGGTGCGAGTTTCTTTCTTGTGAGTGTTTTTGGCCTTGATTTTTTTCATTTGTCTAGTCTGTGGTGTCTTCTGTTGTAAGGCCAATTTCCATCAGATCCTTTCTTATTTCTCTAATCCAACTGAATCCTTCCTTGGTGTTTTTAGAGTCAAGATTGTATTGTACCAGCTGTTTCAGAAGTCTTGAATCTTGCATCCTCATGATGTGTCCATGTGATCCTAGCCTCCTCTTACACATGGTATCAGTGACGGGTACTAACTTTGTACACGACTTTAATGGGCAAGATCCACCATTGCTCATCTTTCTGATATTCTTTTTTATGCAGATTCTTTCAATTTTCTGGATTCTGTTAGTCTTTAATTGTTTTTTCAGGTGGAAGTGTTTCTGCTGTTTATGTGGCTTCCGGTTTTATAACTGTGTTGCAGTGTCTTATTTTTGCATTAAATGGGGATTGATTTTTTTACTGTAGGTGTATCAGATTAATTGTTGTACTTTAGCTAGTTTGTTTGTTATTGTTAGATTGAATTTTTTTTGTTTAGGTTATTTATTATTTAACTGAGCTATATGAATTGGGTTACTATTTTGACTTTATTACCAATTGTATTTACTTTTAATTATTTTGACTATTGGGAAATAATTTTGTCTTCTCAAATGATATTTTAAGGTCACTTTTATTTGTATTGTTTTGAAGTTCTAATATTTGTGTTTTAGCTTTGTCAGTGTCGTTTGTTAGCATTGCCAAGTTGTCGGTGAAACACCAAGGCAATTGGTTTTGATTTTTGGTCTATTTTTATTCTTGGGAGCATTTTATGAGCCATTTCCTTATTACCATTTCCAGAGCATAGTTGTATAGTAGCACTGAGAATCCACTACCTTGGCACAGTTCTGTTTTGATCTCATTTGTTTCCGAGAGTTCGCCTCTGAATTTCACTTTTGACTTAGTGTTTGTGAGGGTTAGTTTTATCATGTTTATTAATTTGGGAAGTAGACCGTGGTGTCTTAGAAGTTTTAGTAGGGATTCTCTGTGGATGCATCGTATGCTTTCTTGAAGTCAACAATCATTATCACCATATCTCTTTTTAGGTTGTATGCAAAATATATTAAGAGCTCAATTAGAAAAATAAATTTTTTAACAAAATGTTTTTTGTTGATTTTTACATCCTTGTATGAAGTAAAGGAAGTATTGTGGTCACAAAAATTTCAGTTTTCTGATTTCAATGGAAATATCCATTTTGATCATCCCTGATTCCATTTTGATTCGTTTCTGTGTGACTTCTGTACATATGTATCTCACATAACTCAAAAACGATTAACCGTAGAATGATGAAATTTTGTACTTAGAACTGTTGTAACATCTGTTTGTTAACCTTCCCTTTTGCTTGCAATCAACTGGATCAAAAGTGTCCAAAAAAGCCCAAAATCCAAACAATTTGGATTTTGGACTTTTTCTTAACTGCAGTAATAAACCCTCATAAGCTTTTCAACAATATATCATAAGTGGTACTTATTTTCATTGGTTCTAAAGTTATAGCCAAATGAAATTTTAATTAATGAAATATTTGGATCTTACAAGGTGATGGCACATTGGCTCGAATCCAATTTCATATATTTATATATTTTTTTAAATTTTTTTTAAATTTAAATATATTGATTTATTAATAATTTAACCTCTGTTTAAAAAAATTACAATAAATAATAACTCAATAGTAACAATAAAAAAAAATATGCAAAGTTAGAAGTTATTAGTGAAAAAACATATTATATACTGTTCATTTTAATTCAAAAATTTTTACAGAGGTTAATAATTACTAATAAAACAATATTATTAAATTTAAAAAAAGATATATGTATATGAAGTCGTATTCGAACCTATCTACCCTGGTTACAGATCCGACACATTCTCACTTACATCAGATAACTACTTAAGCGATGTGAAACAAAATTAATATATAAACTAATGTAAAATGCTGCTACAGACACCACAAAAATGTGATACAATGTGGTGTCTACCATATTGAAACTGCCCACTTTACTAAAGGATTAGAGAATCTCACTTTCAAATGAAATAAGTTTAAATGAAGTGCAGCAAATATTTTGTGTATATGTAATTTGATAGGTGTAAAAGGGAGTCATGTGGTGTCCAAATCAGATTTTTAGAATTCATAAAGGTACTTAATAAATATTATAGCATTATAAAAAATTATTATTATTTATGATGAAAGAGTAAATTCAATAAAGAGCAAAAGTAATTTCTGTTTGTGTCATGTTGATATTTAATAATTAAATTATTGATGTTAGAACAGTAGATATCAGTTTTTGGTGTAGTACCATTCTGAAAAAATAAATAGCATTGGTTTTAAATCCGTTCAGTAACACTAGAGGTCATTATTGTAACCTTTGTATATCAGTCTTACAAATGTTGTCAAGCAATGCTCTAACTGGCTTGATGATTTGGGTATAAAAAAAATTATTATTGTAGAAAGTTTGTATTTCTTTAACAGTGGAAATATTTATAATAATTAAAACATATTAACATTCAGGCAAACCTGTAAACAAGATATAAAGAAAATTATAACAAATGTTTATTGATCATTATGTTATTTAAATTTGTATTAAAAAAAAAATTAGATTTATTGTTGACATATAACAATATACTGATATATTCTTATGCCTTTGTTTCAGAAATATGTAGAAAATGTCAAACAAGATGCCAGTATAGGTACAAACATCTTAAGAGTGTCTGCATCAGATGAAGATGCAGATAACAATGGAGCTATTGTTTACAATTTAAGTGCACCTTACAATCCATTAGATTTAGAATATTTTGATATTCAACCAGAATCAGGATGGATCGTATTGAAAAAACCTCTGGATGTAAGTAATATTCCTCTTTAAAGTTATCAGTTAAAAAAAAAAAATTATTTTTGTGAATTATTATTCTCCTAGACTAATATTTTTTTAAAATAAATAAATAAAAATAGATGTCAAGTGTAAGAAATTATTGCATTTTATATAATTTTTTGCTTAATAATTGAATAAAAAAAAAATATATTTTGCTAAAAGGGATCTGCCTTTCATTCAGATTTTGTAATGCCTGGACAGCATTTTATAGTAAGAATGAATAACATAATTTTATACCAGTTACACAATTAATAATGTTTTAATGTACAATTTTCTAAAATTTAACATTCTGTATAATTATCTCTATGGATAATGTTTAAAAACTATACCTTTATTATAAGGTAGATTTTATAAGAAAGCCACCTATTGTAATGGGTACCATGATTCGACTTCCAGAAAATTTTGACATATCTTCGCATTTCATGTCCACCCCAAAACAACCATCAGTTCAAAAGTTTTTAGATATAGTATTGAATCCATTTAAAGTGGATAAGTCCTCTAAACATTACCTAAAACTTTTGTCTAAAACAATTTTTGATATGACCAACCCTTACGGCAAGGGATAACCAAAATGTTGCTAGAATTGTAAGAAGATGGGGCTTGTCATACGCTAAACATGTGAAACTCTTTTTTCACATGCACCCATTGAGTAAATTATTATTGCACCTATTGAGTAAATTTGAAATTTTTAACTTAACTTAAAGGTGGAAATCTTTTTTATTCCCTATTTCATGCCGATGAAATTTACCTCCACCTTCCAACATGCCAAAAAGGATTTTTTTAAATAATTAATACTGAAAAACATTTCTTATATTTCTCTATAATTTGTACTGATGTTGCTATATCTTTTTTATCACCGTATTACACTGTACATTATATATTGCTTTTCTAATTCACTGAGCATTATTCCTTAATAAGTAATTTCATAACACTGGTTTGTTTATTGTTCTTGTTGGAAATAGTATTCTGTTATAACATTTTTGGGAAAGTAAACCAAAATTCTTGTTATTTTTACTAGGCAGCTTTTTCATCATGGCTGCAGATTTTTTTAGAAATATTAAATATTACTTATTTTAATTATTTTCAACTATATCTGTGAAAACTAAAACCTACATTTGCATAATGGCAGAAACACACACTTGTCATGGATGTATGTTTCCTCAAGTATTTATTTTATTTGAATAATAAAATGTTATATTTTTCAAAAGATTTGAAGACATTCTGTTTATTAAGTGATTTACTTAAAAAAAAAAAAAAACTATTTACGAGTTTGTAACAAATACATTTGTATAATATTGATAATGTTTATATTATAATAATTATAAGAACAGAAAGATGGCTGCTGAAAGTAAAATTCCCCCTAACTAGTAGTGAAATCATGATTTAAATTTGCCCCTGCATACAATCTGCATCTGCTAAAAAAAAAGAATTTACTTGAATGAATATTATGCTGCTAATATGAATGAAGATTTACCTGGTATTTGGTCTGTGCTCATCTGAAATTATTACATTAGCTGAAATATTTCATAGTGCCAGAAATTTAGTAGTGGTGAGAAGGCATACTATTTCAGGTCACAGATTGATATGTAATTAGTGAAGAGTGGATTAGTGAAATTCACATTATTTTTCTCTGTGGTGTTATTTATTTCAATTTTTTTTCTTTTTTAACAGTTAAAAATTGTCAAGTGATTATTGTTCAGTGATTACACTGAATCAAAGACTAAAGGTCTGATTATATCTAGCAGTCGGTAAAGTCAATTGAAGTAGATTGGAATATTGATAGATCTAATAAAATCTTTGGTAAATGTAATAAAATATGCGCTCAAGAGCACTTTCAGCAGCATTCTCAAAGAGTCATTACCATGTAATGGTAATGGTTAAGTTGATCATGGGCCAATCAAATTTCAGCCAATATAGTATGAAAACTAGGAAATATATTGTTGTTGATTGTGTTATTTATATCATATCATAGTTGTAATAAACGTTTTGAAGTACACAATCCTAAGTTGTATTTTCTATCGCTTTTATATTTTAATTCAAGCCTAACTATGTCTCACCAATTTATTTTTTGAGCTGGAACTGCTTCTTTTCTATACCAAAAAAAATTAAGTTTATTTTTAACATAAAATTAATTTTTTTTTAATTATAAAAATATTGCAGTTAATTATTACTTTTTTATTATTCTTGACTGATGATGCTGTAAATAATTAAATTAAAAAAAAAAAATTAAACACATTATTAAAAATTAAATTAGTACAATTGTATACGTTAAAATTTTTTTTTCTTTATATTTTGTTTGTTACAAAAATATATATATATATATGTTTTTATAAAGAATGTTTAGACATTTTTTTTTTTTTTTGGTGATGACTAGTGTTTCAAATCACTTTTAACTGATTACTAACTCTAAATAAATACTAATGTGATAGTTTCTTACACCTGCATAGTAATTAATGAAATTTTATTATTATACTGGTATTTTCATTTATAGGTTTCTTCCTACTCAAATAATTAACATTTTTCATAATTTTTGTGATTCTTTGCATTTAATTTTTACTGTTAATTATAAATTTTTTAATCTATAAAATGGTTTTAAACAACCTTTTATTGTATAGTACTGGTCATTCATATAATAGTTGTATAGAATATATTTCACTGAAAGCATATACAAAATAACATTGGATAAGAATAAGTAATGAAAGGAAATACATTTTTCTTTTTTTTAGTCTTTGGATATTTAATTCTTTCAAATTACTCAGTGATTTATCAAAAAAGAAATTGTTATTTGTTTAGGAGAAAACCTATTAGTATTAATTTTATAAAATATTTGATCTGGTGGAGACATTTTGGAGTCATTAAAGGAAGGTGATTTTTTTTACTTTTAGATAACTAATTAAATTTAAATATATTTTAATGAAAAAAACAAGGAATCTGTGTGCCTTGTATATAATATTAAACATTTTAAGTGCTTCTTTCAAGTTGTGTATTGATTGAGTTACAGCACACATTATTGTTCCGTTGCTGAAATACTTTTATAGTATTGTTTCTATGGAATAAGTTTCCTTTGTACGGCACCTTCTACTTTTATTGAGTACTTTTCACTGTCGTCTTATGACGCACACTCTTAATACCCAATTGCACTCTTTAGTTTATGATTCCTTCAATTTTTTCTAGGTACCTTGTTAACAATTTTTGAATATTTTTTAATTTTTGTTTTTGAAAAGAGCCGATTTGTTTTTTTTTGTGGCTCAGCACACACGATTTTATCGGATTAAGATTTTTTGATAATGAATTTTTTTACATGTTATCATGTATTATGTATTTTTTGTGTCAAAAAATGATGTTATTTTGTTATAATGTTTTTAATACTTTTTCAGAGAAAAAGTAAGTATTTTTGAAGTTTGTTGCAACAGTGGTTGGTTTTGTGGCGGGCAGACACTGGTTTTTCTACCTGTTTTTGAAAAATTTTTTTGTAAAACATGTTATTTTGAGACAGGATGCGTCATGCGCGTTTTGAGAACAGAGGAAAGATGTTTTTGAGCCCAGATGTGTGGCTGCCTCTGAGTAGATATTTCTCGTTAAAAAGTGTGGCATTTTTTTCTTCTGTGTATGGGGCAGCGTACACAAACTGAATCTACGATGAGGTTATTTGATAAATTTTTGTGGCAGAATTTAATACATTCTGTCAAATCACAATTTTTATTTTTTGAAATGAAACCACTCCATCCTCTCCTTAACCATTCTTATTTATTTTTTACTTTCATTTTGAATTATTATTTTGTTTTATTTTAGGAATGCATCATGTTTTGCATGTAAAAGTATGCTTGCTTATAATAATTTTCTTATACAAAACCATTTATGTACTATCCTTTATTTCTTATATTTTGTTATTTAATTATTGCACCATTTCTGTTTTGATTGCGCATTCAAATACACCAACACAAGGGATGTTTTCCAGTAAGTAGGTGACCTTCAGTCTTCAAAACTTTGTTGACTGAAGGTTTCTTTTAAAAAAGAATTGTTTTAATTGTAGCTGTAGATTAAATTTCATTTTGTGAATTTATTTAAAGTGATTGTGTTTCTGAATTTATAATTAAACACCCTGTAATTAGCATAGCTCAAGGAACCTACATTTTCCATAGTAGTTAATAAATTGTAAAATTTTTTATATTTTTTTTTTAAATTGAAAAACTAACTTTAAATTCTGTAGCAGTTCTAATTAAATTTTGCAAATTTACATTTTTTTTATGTTGTTAGTAATTTTAGAATTAATATATTAGGCATATGTTTTAAATGTGCTAACATAATCGAAATAATTGTGTAGTTACCTTCTTGGTCAGAACATGTAGGTATCTTAGTCTTTGTGGTAAGTTATTGAATCAGTGTGCTAAATATAATTTCATCCTTACATGTATAATAATTATATTGGTTATTTGTTTAGATATTTTAAAAGTGTGAGTGAAGTTTTGGATGTAATGTAGAGTAAAATATTTTTAATATTACTTTTAGTGAAATTTCTGACAAAATTTTATATTATAATTAATCCTTACTTGATTGTACTGCTGGATAACTCCTTTTGCCATGATATATATATATATATATATATATATATATATATATATATATATAGAGAGAGAGAGAGAGAGAGAGAGAGAGAGAGTTAGAAATATTTGATTAGATGTTACCATTCCTGCTATGTAATCATTTGTTGTACTGCAAGATTTTTGAATGAAGTTATATTGTTCAGCAGTTATATTTAGAAACATTTAAAAAGTTTTATATCTTGGATTGTGTAATGCTACACAAAAATATTATTTTGTAATATTTTATTGAAAAAAAGGAGTATTATACTTTTTAATAATTGAAACAAATACATTTAAAGGGTTCAGGGGAAAAAGGGGTTTAGTCACATTTCCTCAATTTTACAGGACAGCTGCTTTTCTTATTAAATAATTATTACTAGTTAAATAAAACAATATTTGAAACTTATTTAATGGTATAAAATGTGTTTTATAATAATAGCTTTTTTAATATATGAAACAAAAAAATACAAACCTCAATACAAAATACATAGGTAAAAAAGGGTTTAGTTGCAAACTAAACACCCTTATCTTCAGTACAGGTTGTAGTAAATGAAACATTCTTGTGAAAAAAATTGCAAAATGTACGGAAATAATTTAAATGATATAATGATAACAATATAGTAGTATAATAATATTCACGTTTTAATATAAAATTTGGTTACTGATTTTGATTTTATATTTCAATATTTCTTTTAATAATAAACAATTTTAAAATTGAATAGCATAAGAATTAAAAGAACAAGAATGAGTTTAATGATTGAATGAAATTTATGCCTCATAATATCAGTTTTACTCTTTTCTTCTTTTTTTGATGTTTTTGAAGTGATTGAAAATACATTTTTGCTGCTGGTTTAGAGTATTTCAGAAGATGTACAATGTCATTGTACTTTTTCTGAGGTAATGGCAGTGAATCTACAGCAAAGAAAATAGCCATGTTACAATAAATTTGTAAACCTATTTTAAGAGAATCTTTTTTGTATTATAAGAGAACAAACAAAATATCTTCGTCAAACTAATTATTTTCATTATCTGATAGCATTAATTTTGAACTCAGAATATTTAATATACAGAAAAAATTGTGAAAAAGAATTTTGGTTTAAAGGACATAGCTCTATTACTTGAAAATATAAGTCCTCAACAGGCTATAATTAAACGTATTCAAGAAGAATGGATAAAAACTAGGTCAGATTTTGGAACAGGACTATGAGAGATACTTATCTGGATACTTTTTCTGTTTGGATTATACTAGTTTTTTTATGCTTTTTGTATTTATTATTTGTGAATTATATTTTTATTATTATTATTTATATTTGTATATACAAATGCCAACCTACCAACTCATCTGTGCAGGTTGGTAAGTTCTACACATGGGTTATTTTTATGTAACATGTTATAATGGGTAGAAAATCTCATGTTTCCTCTCTTAATTTTATCAACCTAATTGTTTATTATTATTGCACTTCAGAATATTTTTAAGTGTTAAAAACAAAAAGGAAGAAGTGCTGATTAAATTTGTATTTATGACATATACTTAATTGTTTTTCTATGGTCATAGGTCAACCTTAAAATGAATTTTTGTTTGTTTCATTGCTGATTTTATGATTGAGTTGGTACATGTATATAATAAGTGATTCATCTTAATGAATGTGATTTATAAAAATTTTAATACATTACAAAGTAAAAAATGTTCATGTAGTTCATAGATTTGAAAGGTTTGTCATTCAAAAAACCTGCAAGGCCTTTTACTCTATTAATGAATAATATTTAATATTTAAAAAAAAGAATAACAATTTTTTATGTATTGTATAAAAATATATTTTTGTTTCATAAAAATTGGAAATTGTTGAAATGAATTAAATTAGCAGATCTCAATAAAAATAATGTGGGCTGTCAAGTTACACAGTATAAATTCTTTCTTCAGTGAGGAATGACTAGGTGTTTAATGGTTTCCACTTTGAGAAGTTATCAGCCAGTCATGTGATAACATTGAAAAAAAGCAGGAATATAGTTTAAGTTTTGGTGATTCAGCAAATTTGGCATTTTCATTAAACAAACCTTACATTACTTGACTGTTTTTTCCTTAACACATTTTTCATGCTTGCAGAATTGAATTTCATTATGTACTGTAGCAGTTTTATCTTTGATACTTTTTTTTATACTGCATTGTTTTCTTTTATGAAAATTTATTTATAACAATAGCAAAACTTACTTATTTGTGTATTTAATGATTTTTATTATTACCATCTTCAAAAATAAACAAAACAAGATTACCATTTAAAAACACCTGCCTGCAAAAATTAGTTCTGTAGGAAAATTTAGAAGCTAAAAGTTGGAAAGATTTTGAATTGAATTGAATTTTATTAAATAAGTAAAAAAAAATTAAAATCAAGTAATATTAAGTATCTATTGTAATAGTGTTAAAATATATAGGCACGTGCTGCTTAGTTTCTTAATAAAATATTAACATATAACAGGATTGTTATCATGCAAGCAAATAAGTGATAGTTATTGTTTGGGATTAGGTTTGGAATAAAAAATAAACTCTTATGTCTGATGTGTTTTGTAATAATAAAAAACAAGTTTTCTTCTTTTCTGAATTAATTTACATCGTATAAGTTATCTGGATACTTTATGCTGTTAATAAGTGTAAATTTTGTGCCTGATTTTAGGTCTATTTTTCAAGTAAGTGACCTTTGGGATTGTCAACTTATACAATTTCCAACATAAAATAATGCTGTTTAAAGGAGTACATTAAGTGTAAATTTGTATACTCTTGAGTTTATCAGCAAAATTTCAGAGTTTTATTACTTGAGCTCAGTAATTGATGCAGCTTTTCATAATGCAGCAGTTTTTCATAAATTTTTGTGGTTGTTGTTAAAATTTAATGAATATACCATGTTCTCTTATTGGTATTCTTACGTGTGATTTGTGTTGATTAAATTTATTAACATTTGAAGTGTTGAAATCATTTTATTCTATTATGTTTTCTAAAAAGACATGAATGAACACTTTCTTCATGTTTGATATTCTTTGTTATTGGAATATCAAGACTTTTACAAAAGGGTTTTGCTGATTTTGAGTATTTCTCTGCATTTGTTAGTTAGATTCTAAGCTGCTAGGATTTCTTAGACTTCGTTTTATAGAATTTTCAAAAAATATATAGACATCATTTCAAAGTGAAAAAACTATAGCTTTTTCACTTAAACCTGTGGTAATAAAACCTCACATAAACCTTATGTTAAGGTGTTAGTTTGTTGATTTTTTTTTATAAAATAGCACCTACAAATTAAGATATTAATAGTCTGAAAATATTGTAATAATAATCAAACTTTATTCCTTTTAATAATTTTTTATTCATTTGCAACTTTAGACTCTATTTTCATGTCATTTAATCTCTTATTCTGTCTAATGAGTTTGGGTAATAGTTCAATATGAACTTTACTGGATTAGAATGTAGGCTGAAGCTAATGTATTTGTACTGAGAATGATATTTTACGAAAATTTTATTCATTATAAATGATTAATTAGGAAAATGTAATTGATAGTAAGAATTTTGACTTGTACCCCAAATCATCTGCTGTGTGTACATATGGAGGGCGAGACCTTCTGTTAGTTCACAAGAAACATAAACATACCAACCTCTGAAGAGTTTGAAGCCTGTTCCTTTACAGCAGATCACTGGGTCCTCCACTGTTACAGGGCACTTCTATAATTTGCAACCTCAACTGTGGTGAAAATGGAGTAAGTTCAGCCTCCAACATAACACAGAAGTGTTAATCTCCAGTTTTTTGCCTAGCAGGTATTTTAAAAATTGTTACTACCCAACTTTTTCTTACGATTTTATGCAGACATTTCAGATACCCAAGGGTTAATTCCTACATTTTCATCCTCATCTAAAAGTTATGAAGCGATATCATCTAGTCTTAAGAGACTATCAGTCCCCTTTTTTTCAAAGTAAAAGACGCTATCACATATTTCATGATTCAGTTGTTAAATTCTCATATACCAACAATGGATTGTATTCAGAGCATTATCCATTATCTTTGAAACTTGTTAGGAAGTTTTATCTGAAAAGGAAGGTCATCAGTGTAACCTTGCTTGTAGAATCTTTTCCTGTTCAGATTAACCAGCAGACCATCCACAACAAAAGGGAAGAACCCTCTATTGAACCTCTTTGATATGCATATCTCTTCTGATTCTTCAAACAACTGTACCCGTTGCAGTCTTTGATGTTACTTAACACATTCACTGCCATGCACATTGTTGGGCATCTCATTTCCCTGTGCCAGCCATTTTTGCCAGTTTAATGTATTTTTACAACAATATATCTTAAATTCTAAATATCTCTAAAAGTACTGAACAGAATTGAATGAAATTTTCTAGTTACCTTTAATAATGCTTCAGGGTGTGATATCTGGTAAAACAATCTCCTGGGTGTAGAGGGATATTGCAAGAAATGCAGAGAAACTTAGTTGAGCTGTGAATTTTCTTTGATTTGCAGTCTCTAGAGGGTCTTTCCTTCTTCTTTGTAGCTGGGATATGGATAAGTTTATGTTTTTTCATCTGTCCATCTAGTCTGTGTACAGGATCAATCTTGGGGGCTCTTACTGGCAAGCTGGGATGATGACTAGGTCCAGGAGAACTTGGATCTGTAGCATTATCTTCTGTAGGTATTTGGGTTTCAAGCATTTCCTTTATAATTTGTTGCATGTAATTCAGAAGTTTTGAATTGGGGTTCTGAAGCTTATGCAGAGCATGTGAATTGCAAACAGCAGCCAAGAGGAAATACATGAATACTTTCTTCGTCCATTTATCAGTTTTTCTCATGAAGGGGTAGTACTAAAGGTGCTGATCAGCAGTATCTACTCCATGCATGAACTTATTATAATCAGCCACACATTCTGGTTTGAAAATCTTTTTCCTGGGATCTCTTTTGCTTTCAACTTCTACCATCTGTGCTGAATGAATGTTACCAAGACTGCAGAAGGATTTTATCTTTACGCTTGAAGGTCATTTCACCTTTAGAGTGGCAGCAATAGAGAGCATTTTTTTAGGAATCCCACGATTTTTCCTCATGGTCCCCACAACATCAAAACTCCTCCTTTCCAGCATTTGAGTTAGTTTGACGCTGTTATAAAAATTGTCCATGTAGACAATATGACCTAAGCCTGGGAATGGTGCCAGCAGGTTCATAACAGTATCTACAAGTCGTCCACTCTGTCCACAATACACTTCTAAATTACAAATGTACCCAGTTATACTGTCAGATACCATTCTCAACATGATCCCGTATTTTATTATTTTGCCTGGATTGTAAATTCTAAAACCGAGTCTACCTCTCCATGCGAGCATACCATATTTAAAGCAATCCTCTTACTTGGTACGTAAGCTGACTTGAAACAGGTGCAGAAAAAATCCAGTATGGGCCTTACTTTATACAGCCTATCATTGACATCCCTATTTTCATTATTGAAATGAAAAAAATTTTGAATTAGGCTAAATCTGTTACAGGACATTGTATTATTGAAGATAGGAGTGGCAAAAATATCTGAGGAACTCCAGTACATTTCAAGAGTAGGTTTCTTTATAATGCCTGTAAGCATCCAAAGGCCTAAAAATTTCCTCATCTCTTCATTTGTCACGGGTTTCCAGGCATCAAACCTGCAGTGTTGGGTGAAAGGTCTAGGCACAGATTGTTCGGCATACCGATTGGTTTCAGTTACAAGAAGGCTGGCGTGAAAAACATAGTAAAATACTGAAAACAGTCTCTAGGATTTGCTGGAATGTTTGTTATGCCTGACTGTCTACTATATACTGGTTCATTTCCGGGTATATCAGTATCGCTCCATTCATCAGAGTCAATTTCGGGAATATTTTGATTAGTTGAAGGCCTACCTGAATTATCTTGTTGAACTGAAGGAGCAAAATTACTCATGTTATTTTACGTTACTACATCATCTTCATTATATACAACATTATCTGATTTACTATCACTTTGTTCATTCATCATTATATCTTCATCACCGGAATCTTCGTCTGCAAATATCTCGTCTAAAACTGCCTCAATTTGCTGTTAATCTAAACCTTTACTACGATTATATTTTGCAGAGGACGCCATTTTCATAGCTTGTAAATAACAAATAAAAGTTCGATTATAATATCAAGAAAAAATTAAACTATCGAACGATTATCGAAAAAACCCGCAAAAATCGATAAGTTAAACCTTTATGTATCGATAGCCAAAGCTTCACTGCCAACAGTAGTAAGCAAAAACATTTATATGAAGCAGTGTCCTAAAACGTCTAACTACGTGTTTGGCGTTGGTGACCCGGAAAAGGTGAAACGTCGATCGGCGTGTTTGGCGGTGAATGTGTTAATGTAACATATATTTCTTAATGTTTTTTATTTGGTGGGTAGCTTGTATTATTTTTGGTTTTAAATTATACGGTATAGATTAGAATAAATAACTGTATTTCAAGCTATTTATCAAATTCTTTCTGGTAGGCAAATTGAATACATAAATTATGCATAATGCATCATAGTTCTGACAAAAATAAAGGTAATTTGTTGTAACATGACTAAAATTCCCTGTTATCTTGAAGAATATATGCATTCTGAAATTAGGATTACGTATAGGTGTGATTTACACTACGAAATATTTCTTAATTAAATTTATTCTACCAAACAGTTTGTTATAAAAGCTTTAAAGTAGCTTTTGTATTATTTATAACCCATCCTTAGTAAATATCAATTTTTCTACACAAGTCACATTAATAATTCTATTTTTTTTTTAATTGGAAATATGAAAAATGATATTATTGACATTTTGTATCGACTGATGTATTCTAATTTTACAGCTAAAAAAAAAAATATTTGATATTGATTAAACACATTCTAAATGACATAAATGTGCTTTTAAGGTAAATCCTATAATTATAATTGATTTGGTTGAAAAACGTTCTTCTTAATAATTTTGTATAATACTGTATTATCAGTAATAAATAAAATAAAAATATCGCTTAATGCTTATTTTTAAAAAAAATTATTTCACAGCACTTTGTTAATTATTAATTATTAATTATTATATCCTGTTATTACTACTATAGTACTCCAAACCATAATTATTGTACATCTTGTAATGAATTTTACTTACGGAAAGAAGATTTAAAAATGGGATGCCCATCAAGTAATATTTTATCAGAAATATTTTTACAAAATGTGGAAGAAATTATTTAATTTATTATTAGACATATTCACATTTCATATAATAAATTTCTATAAAAATTGAAAATAATAACAGTATAAATTTTCTTGATGTAAATATTAAAAAGGATAAAGGAAAATTAAAATTAGGAGTTTACAGAAAACCAATTTTACCAAATAACTTCTCCAACCAACCATTTCATCAAAAAATTGTCATATACAACAATGATAAACAGAGCTTTACAATACATGGATGATAATATGACAAATATGATATTAACTCATTCGCTGCTGGCTTTTCATCAGTGCATTACCCTCCGTGCTGAATTACTTTTTTGTTTTTAACTCACTTAAATATACTAATAATCAACATTTATACATGTCTTGAAACATAAAATGTTTGAAAAACATGACCAAGTGTATTATGAAAAAAGACCTAAGCTTGTGGATATTACTTATAAAAAGTCTGTATTAAATTTGTAATAAATCCTCAATTTATTCCATAAATCAATAACTGATTTAGAATCTTTTATTTTACTTTTGTATCAATTAGATTAATTTACAATTTATTTTCATCTGATTTCATCTACCATGTGACTTTTTTACAAATTGAAAATTATTAGTTTTTACATAAATTCCTCTATATAGCAATAAAAAGAAATTTTCTACTCTTTGTTAATTATAACAATTTTCTATCTATGACATATAATAATAATACATTTCACTTTTTATAAAACATCTCACAAACTTTTATAAAATAGCGCCTTAAACTAATCACAAGAAATTAAAAAACTAATTAATTATAATGAATTGGATAAACACATTTATGATAAACCAGGTGTACGCAGAATTAATTGTGGTAATAAGGATTGTAATAAATTCTATATAGGTATGACAAATAGAACATTTAAAAAAAGACTTAAGGAACACTTATGAGCATTTAAATATAATAAACAAAAATCAAACTATGCAGAGCACATAAAATACAGCAAACATTTTCACATTTGCAAGATATAAAAATATAAGAAATAAGTAATTATTAATTAAAAATTAATTAATAAACATTAAAAATAAGTATTAATTAATTAAAAACAATTAATTAAAAATCTCTTGATAAAAAACATAAATAAAAAACAATTGTATTAATATTATAAATGAGCAAGTGAAATCAGAATATCATGAATGGATTAGACAAATAGTAGAATTTATATAATTATAAATTCATCCAATAGATGAATTTAGTATATTCTTATACTAGTATAACCAGTATATTCTTATTATCAGCAAATATTTTCCTTCAAATTGCCATTTAACAATCAGACTAAGAAGAATAACATCCTTCTTTTTTTAATTTAAAATTCTTAAAAAGCTTTTATATGTTTGATGAAGCATTGCGCACCGAAAAAGTGTTAATGTGGAGGAATTTTTGAAAAAATAAACATTGAGTGATATTTTTATTTTATTTATAATTGATAATGATCATTACATACTGTTAGGATGCTAAACTACAAATTCATTAACATATAATAATGAATAAGAAATCACATGCAAAATGTGTTCAGAAAATAAGTACCATCTCTGCATACCTACTGAGTGCCCTGGCAGTACCAAGGTTGTGCATGTTTAGTTCCTTTCATTCTAAAATTAAGTAACCCAGTTGTTTGTTTACATTCAAGTTGAGAGTCATCTCATTTTGTTATCATGTTAAACAAGCAGTTGGACCATCAATTATGAAATACAATTAATTATTAGGTTTTTCAATTTCAGAAATTTTCAATATGAATTTACCTCCAAATTTGTGAAGTTTATAAATTGAATATTATTAGTGGAAGGACTGATGGGGGTAGGGTTTGGATGGTTAATGAAAGAAGGGAGAACATTTTATGATCAGGAATAGAGTTACCATGTGTACATTAGTATATAATTGCTTTACAATATTGAGGAGAAAATTTATTCCATTAGACACGTCTAATTTCTGATTTGTCTGCAATTTCCTTGCCGTTCCAGGCAAAAAAAATGGGAGAAGTCTAGAAGTTTTGCAGTGGTATGTCAAAAAGGAAATTTTTTTTTAAAAAGACTGTTATAGATGTTAAAGCATGGGTGTTGAAGCATGTCCATGTGACACCAAGAGTCAAATTATAATCACTGAAGTGGAAGCATAGTGGTTTCCCAAAAGCCAAGAAATGTAAGACTACCGTTCCTGGAAGAAATATTGTGTGCATTATTTTCTTGGACTATTTGGGAACTTTATTGTGGGATTTGTACCACAAGGCATAACAATCAATGCAGAAGTATGTTGTCAATCTTTGAGGTTATAGCAAGTGATATATAATTAAAGGTATAATCTATTTAGTTCAGGCCAATTGACTTTCGCCAGAACTCAATAAAATCATGCAGTAAAACACCAGTAAAATTCAATTGTTCTTACACTGTAGACTTAGCGTCAAATGATTTTCCACCTGTTCATGCCCCTCAAAAAATATTTTTGTAGGCTTTAGATTAATACTGCTGGTGTAACAATGGAGAAAAATTCAAAATTGTTCAAATTACAGGCAGTGGAATTCTAAGAACAGGGTTTCTGCAAATTTGTTTGGCGACTATGTAAAATATAGATTAAGGTACACTGAATCTAATTTAATAAAATTTCAGTTGTCTTCTTTTTTAAAGAGCCAAATGGTACTTATTTTCTGGATATCTCATGTATAAATGAAATATGATTTCTGCAGTGTCTTGTTTACTATCATCATCTTGGTGATAATGACAGTATTTGTACCTCCAGAGATAATACATACAGATATTTCTTTCATAACAGAATAACTTTTCTGGTGGCAAGGTAGTATGTAAAAGTTTGCAGCAAAGATAATTTATAAAAAATAAATAATCTTATTAAATTATTGGCTTCAATCTCCTTCAAAATGGTTTCCTGCTTGGATAGCACAAAAGCACAATCCTATCATTTTTTCTATGTTGCACTTCTTCCAGACATCTCTTAGGAGCCACCTTAGAACACCACCACCTAGCCACCTTACAACACCTTGGTAGAATTGTCCATTCACAGTTTAAAATAGTGGAAGAAACTTGTGCATAATACCATCAAAGTGAAAAAAGCAAATAAGCATTTGTTTGACATTGCTTTCAACCTGCCGTACAACATTTGACTCTTCCACTGCAACTGTTGCTGCTTCCTTTCAAGGTTATAGCCAGAAAGTTGTGTCTCATCATCAGTAATGATTCTCAAGATGAATTATGGATTAGATTCAGAAAGATATTTATCTCGGTGGTAATTTATTCTCAGTGCTGTTTCACAATGCTCAGCAGCCTGGAACAAATTCTATAGTGCATGTTGAGCTCCTGCAATAGGATTTGCTGACAGACATAAATTGGCTTACAATCTTGTAAATGTGTTATGGGTTGTACTTCTTCAGACTTGCAGATTAGCTTAAAATACTGCTTCTTCATTTATGAGGCGTGATTTTAGTCAAAGGATGACCAGAAATCTCACCATCATCAGCTGACTGTTGTTTGTTTTTAAACTGATTGTACTACCGTACCACTCCGAATTTCATTCTAAATTTTGAGTTTGTGTTTTACTTAAAACATGCTCATCTAATGCTTGCCTAAGCATTTTGGCAAGTGTCAACCGAAAAGACAAGTGCAACAAAAATAATTTCTTTGTCTTGCCAAATTTTAATCAGAATTTAATGAAAATCTTATGCCTCCTTAATGTTATTCATTTTCGCTTTACTATAGAATAACAAAATTAGACAAATACATCTGTTTTTTGTTACAATTGTAACAAAAAACAGATCCACACTGTGTCATGCCACTCATTTTTCTAATAAGAAGTGTACTTATATTACCTAGTGTCACACAGCTGTAATATAGCTAGTTCACAGATTAACAAGTATAAGAACTTTTGGGCATCACCTCATAGAAATGTACTTATTAAATATTTTATGTGATTGTTATACATGAGTTAGCAGGACTGTGGATTATAAAGTTAGTTTGAAATGAGAGCAGAAATTGTCATTTTAATGCTTAAAACTATAGTTTTTATGTCAAGTATTTCTAATTCATTTCTCTTGAAGGTTTTTACTCAAAACATAACAAATTAACTATTTCATTTAACATTTACTTCAGTTCAGAAATCTTAATATAAAAAAGGTCCATGCTATATGAGTGTTTTTTAATTCTATTTTGTTATTTTATTATACCCTTTTCTGTATTCCCAGTATTATTTATTAAAATTTGAGCCATCAGAAAGTAAACTCTGAAGAAGTATCTTTAGTATTTCTTCGTAGTCTTAGCATTATTCTTTTCTTAGTGTTTGTTCAGTTATTAGTGTTACTATTGTTGTTATTAAATGAATTGATTTAATATTACTGATTTTTTAAATTGATAATTGAACAATCTTTCTTAAGGTATGCATTTCTTTGATTATCTATTTCACTGATTATTGTTGTTTATTGTTATAACTGAAATTTGTCTGTGTTAATGACTGTTATATAAGTTTGTGTAAAATGTGATTTCTAAAAAATTGAAAAATATAATTTGCTAATATTTTAATTTTAATGTTAATTATAAACAAATGGAGATCACTCATTTTCAATAGTATTTTCATTTTTTTATGGTTGATTAATCCTGTTTGTGGAAGAAAATCTTAATTATAATGATTTCAATATGAGGTCCTTATTAATATATTGTGTTTGTGTGTAAGAGGATGTTGTTGCTGAACTTATATATTTATTAAAATTTTATTACTGATTATTTTTATTTTATTTAAATTGTTTATTATTTATTATTGTTTATTTTTTTATTATTTATTTATGGTTTTATTGCCATTTTGTTTTTTATACTACACTAGCAATTAGACTTAAGTCTGCATATAGTTAGTGAATAGCTTTTATTTACGAATTATTAATAGCAGCAGTTTTCCAAAAGTTCATTAAATTAACAGTTTTCTGGTTAATATCTATACTTGCATATTTAATTTAATTATTTGTTTTAAAATGAAATGTGATCTGTGTTATTAATTACACTTTTCCTGCTTTGTATTACTGCAAGCTGTTTGTAATACTGCAGATTTAAAAAAAATATTTACATTGAAGTATTGCATGGAATATGTTATTTCATTGAAGTACTGTTATTTTATTTGTTTATTTTTACTAATTATGTTGTTTTAACTGTTAATCTCTTACTCATTAACAAGAAATTTTGTTTTTTCAGTACAACTGTAACAACTTCATAGAAATCATCAGAGTACATTACTGACTTTTTTATTTTTGTTGTTCAATGATACCAAATAATTTATCAAAAAATATTAAATTTGTAAACTTAAATTAATTGGCTTTGTTACATTTTTAGTACAAATTATTTTTTTTTTATATTCAGAAGGTACCAAATTTAAACGTAGCATACAATAATATAAAATACAAATCAATTATTTCATGAATTGTTTACTCAATAATCTGTAATTTCATTCTTTCTGATAGTTCCATTATAACTGGAATGTCTTTAGTAGCGCTCTTAAATATAAATAAAATAAAATGCGTAGATTGGATTTATTTTGATTAAGGGTTAAATAACCTTACCTTCAGCATCCTTTTGATTTATTTTCTTTATTCAATTGATATTTAACAGATAATAGTCACCAGTTAAACACTACTCCTTCAGCCAACCTCCATCTCAAAATTTTTAATTCAATTATAATTATAAAATAATAATTTAACTTTTATGGTAAGTACAATGTAAATAATTCATATAATTTCTAAAGTTTACATTTTTAATTCCTTCTTTATTCTTTTGTTCTTCTCTATATTGGTCCATAAAAAATTTCTGTGAAATAAATTTTTTTTTTTATGTTACCCTACTCAAATGATGTCAAACACGATTGAACTATTTTTTTCCAGTACAACTTGTGTAATATTTTTAATTCTATTAGTTACATTTTTATTTTATAACATTAGTGTACTGCAATAGTTAACTTATATATTGAATGGTGCAATAACTTGTTAAATCATGCTGCCAAATAATTAGTAATGTGTGCCTAATTCAGTAATAAGTCACAGTTCAGCAACATTATCCTGGTATGTATGCTAGTTTATTTTAACAATAAAAGGTAAGAATAATGATGCTATTGCTAGATAGTTGCCTTTTGTATAATCTTTTTTTTGTGTTATGTTGAGCACCAGATTTGCAAATTTTGTAATTGTATAAGATTTAAGATTAAATCTATTTGCTGACAAGTTATTAAGTTAATGGAGTTTTAGTTATCCTGATTATACAGGCTGATATTAAAGTGTGAAAATGGATTTATATATTTAAAAAATGAGGGATACTAGGAGGTAGTAAGAAGTGCACGTCTTTGTTGTTACAAAATTACTACTCAATATTGTATTTGAAATTTTTGTTTGCCATCTTGGATCCGTCACATTGAATCAATTTTTTTTTTAAATAGGAAGTTAGACATGTAGTACATGATTTTTATGTAAAGTTTTAAAAATGACGGTGAAAACTGTTTCTTGATAAATGCCTTCATTTCTGAGTTATAAGCAAAGTTGCAAAAATGGAAAAATTGTAGTAGTTATAAAACGAGGTAAATCGCCTCATAATATATTTTTTATTTTGTATTACCTTCAGAATTACATCCAGTAACAAACCTTTAACAGTTTGTGTTAGAATTAATAGCCCAAACTCTAATAATAACAGCACTTTTTATAGTTTACAATAATAATACACAATAACTAATAATTTACAACACTACTACAAATTAAATGGTTAGGTCAAGCAATATTATTTACTTTTATTGTTACAATATTTAATTTAAATATTTAGTTAATTGTTTTTGACTCTAAATTATTTAATACAATAAATTATGAAAGCATACCATTCTACAAGATATGTTCAAAATGCTCCCTCCCCTCTACAACTTGGCAGAGCACAAACCTTAAATATCTGTTTATAACATGTTTCATGTTTGGTGGTATGTGTGCAGATTCATCAATTATATTCCTTTCAAGTTGTCACTGCTTATAGATTTTGTTTTGTATACATTATATTTTAAGTAACCTCAAAAATAATAATCTAGAGGAGACAGATTTGGAGACCTGGCAGGCCATTCTATGGCTCCTCTATGACCTATCCAATGAAGTGTTTCATTTAAAATTGGCTGTGCCTTTAGATAATAATGAGGTGGCACCCCTATCTTGTTGAAACTATAAGTTATGTAATCGTTCAAAATTTTCCTGAATATTTGGTAAAATTCTGTTGGCTAATAAGTTGCGATAAACATTTCCTAAGAGATTTCAATCTAAATGAAAAGTCCCTACAGTATGATTATCAGCAATTCCTGCCCAAATGTTTACTTTCTCAGGGTACTATGTATGACCCTTTGAAATTGAAAAATTTGCATCCAAGTCTATTTTTTGCAATACAGTATCAAAAAACTTGACATGAAATATTGTACAGCTGTTATTATTAATATTTGGGTCATTATTTTTAACATTAATGGTTTAAAGTTTGTTATTGGATTTAATTCTAAAGGTAATACAAAATAATAAAGTTACTACAAGGCAATATACCTTGTTTTATTACTTATGCAATTTTTCCATTTTTGCAACTTTGATTGCTTATAACTCGAAAATGAAGGAACAGTATCAAGAAACAGTTTTCAAAATAATTTTCTGGTAAAATTTTACATTAAAATTATGTATCACCTATCCACCTTCCTATCTAAAAAAAAAAAAAAAAAATAGTTTGATTCAGTGTTGCAGATCCAAAATGCTGGACAAAAATTTACAAGACATCATAAAGTAATTTTGTTGCTATGTAGATTTGCACGTGTTTCTACCTCCTAGTATCCCTCAGGTTTGAACTATGTAACCAGTCCCATACTTTAATATCACCGTGTTGCTTTTTTAAGATATAATGTATACTCTTTAATAGTTATTCACACTCTAAATTCTGAATAATACAATGTTCTTAAAAAATCTGCTTTTTATCTGGTTATATTTTTATATTTTGCACCTCTACAGTATACTGAATACTGGTTTTTCACTATTCTGTGTATAGAAGAGTTTTTCTTTTTTGTGTACACAAATAATGAGGGTTTATGGATGATACACGGACACACACACAAATTTACTACATATATATTTAAATGTAAAAATTTTTATTAAAATATTCTTTAATTTTTTTATTTAAATAAATTATAAAACTTTTTTTATTCAATTTTCTAATGTTATTTAAATCGATCATGTATGTATTTATTTTTTATTTTTTTCTAAGATGCCACTCCGTTTTATTGATAGTCCATATTAATATTACTATTTGAGCTATCTGATTGTGAAGTAATCAAGTAGAATTCACCACTCTTGGGACATATTTTGTTTACAGATCATTTTCTGTTTTTTTTTTTTTTTTTTTTTTTTTTTTAACTTAAAAAAGTTTTTGTTTAATTCAGTGATAATATTTAATGTAACCTAAATAAAAAAGAGAAAAAAATTGTATTACTTTCATCTGGTCAGTTATTTCTTATTTATTTATACATCGGATTAAATAATGTTATTAATAAAAAAATAACAATAATAATTAAACTGAAATTATTTTTTTGGGGTTTTAATGGTGGTATAATTAATTTATTTTTTAAATGTTTTATAGTTAAAAATGCAGGATATCAAGTAGCAAGGATGGTCTCCAATGCTGAATTCTTATTTGTTACATTTCTTTTAGTAGTTCATTTATTAATATTGATTATTTAAGAATGGAAATTTGTGTACAGTAATCACTAGAGCATTAGAAAAATTATATAATTCAGTAAAATAAAACCTTTTAATTATGTTATTTTTTATTTTAAATATTTATGCATTTTAAAAACTTAGTGTGCTTTTATATATACATATCGTTTTTTATTATATATAAAATTTTAATTGATGAAATTGCAATAAAAATTAAGTTGATTTCTGAAAATTTATATATACACAATATGAGCGCATGTGCGCACACACACACACAAATATATATTTTATATATATATATATATATATATATGGAAATCCTAAAAGTAGATGATATTAAGCCATTTTCTTCATTTCAGTTCTTAAAGAATTTTTTTTTATATTGCATGTTCTTAATCACATAAAAGCTTTTGTACGCAATTGCATGAAAATACCTTATTTACAATGAAGAGTGTTCTAATCATGAACTGCAATTTTCAAGTTTTTATTTATTTTTTTTTCATTCAAAATTTTATTTTTGGTCAATATTTTAACTAAATGAGCTGTAATTATCAAATTAAAAACTCATATGTTGCTGTATATTTTTTACCATAACAATATTTTGCTTATTAAGATCTTCTTCAGATAGCTCTGGTGAGTTCATCAGGTAAGTTATGTTTGAAATCCAGTTATTTAATACCTCCAACAGATAACTAAGGAGTGAAGTAAGGAGCTACATTGATGAAGGTCTTGATAAGAGAATTATTAAGATTGATAATACTTAGAAAGTTTTTTACTTAGCAAAATTATACGTGTTTAAAGAATAAAGAAGAGTTGTAGTTAATGTATGCACAAATATTCATTCTTTTTCAGTCATTCTAAAATGTAAACTTATTAAAAGTAAAATGATTGAAATGAAATTTCACTTCATCAAAATATGGTTTACTTGAGCTATGCTATTTTCAGTTAAAAATAAACACATTTAATATAATTTTCAATAAATGTTTATGGTAAAAGCATACTTATTTTTTTCAAGAGAATTTAACTTTTTTTATCTATAATGTATCTAAGAATTCTTTTATATTAATCCATTATTACTCATTTTCCTATTTTAGTTGTGCTTTATTTTGTGTTTGTTGTTTATGTTGTGTTTTGTCCTACCCTGACGGCACATGTTTGATGTAGCGAGAAAAGTATCGACTGCGCGTGCGAGCCTCAGACAGAGGTGAGCCGCAGCTGTATGCAGACGTGGACGTTGAATTAGATGTCGTTGACAGGAACAATAAGCCACCTCTCTGGGACTCAAGTGTATACGGCCCCATTCACATCAAAGAAAATGTCACAGTCGGTACAGTAGTGACGGCAGTGAAAGCCAGGTTGGTATTCCAGAGTCTTGCCCATCCACCTGCCTTGTGCCTAATGCCTTTACCGGTTATCTGAGGTGATTATTTCACCTTAGTGAACCTATTAACTTTACCTTTACCCCATGCCAAATCCTTAGTGTAAGGAACTAATATTACTAACAACGTGATTTTTCCTTTGTTTTTCTGTTTCTCTTTTCCCCGATCCTGTTTTTGAATGTAGCGAGAAACTTACAAGTTGGAGGCCATGGCTCAAGACAAAGGATTTCCTCCTTTGTCACGTACCGTGGAAGTTCAAATAGATGTTGTCGACCGTGCTAACAATCCTCCAGTGTGGGATCATTCGGTCTATGGGCCGATCTACATTAAAGAAAACATGGCTGTTGGTGCTAAAGTTGTGTCTGTTAAAGCCAGGTCGGTCCATTTACATTTAATGTGGTTCAGTTTTTGCCTTGTGCCTTGGACTGACCCTTGCACGGCACAAAAATGTGGGACATTATTATTAATTATTATTATTTTGTGCACGCTAAGAAAACCCACACTTAATGCACGAATTTGGTGTGAGGTACCGTTGATCCTTTCCTGCAGTCCTGATATCCCTGTCAAGTGTTTATTGTGTTAGTGAGCTCTAGTCTAGATTAGTAAGATATAGGGGCTAGCCTCAGTATAATATGCAACTTTAGTTTATGCTATTGTTTCATTAATTATTACAATATTATCATAACTCTTCCTAGTAATATTAGTTTAATTTAAAACAGTAATGTATGATACTTTATCAATACTTATAATGTATTTTTAATAATATTACAATAAATCAACATTTGTGCTTCTTCGCACTTTGGTGAAGGTGGCACAGCTAAGGATATGGAGCACAGATGTTAGTAATCATTCACTTTAAAGACATGATGGGCTAAATATTGATTCTGTGAATACTATGAAGTATTTGTAATAATATTACTTTGAAATATGATACATTTTTAAGTTGTTATTTATCAAATGTGTTATTTTAGTTTCAAAATTTACACAATTTTTTTTACTTTTACTACATACTATTATCATCTTATCTTTTCTTTTTAAATTCTCCAATATGTTTTTTTAGCATTAAATTTATTTTAAATACATAAATTAAAAAATGTGCCCTATTTTTTGACTTGTATATCAAAGTATTCAAGTAACGTTTTGTTTGCTTTTTACATAATGCTGTTTTTGTCATGTTGTAAATATTATTTATTTTTTAATTTAAATTTTACATTTTATTCATGTTGTTTGGTACTTTTTTTAAACTATCTTTTCTAGACAGTCATTATGTTATAGAAAAAGTCTTTTGATTTTTGAGGACTCTGAAATTATGCAAGACATCTATATGCATTGAAGATAAAAAAATTGTCTTTTTTTTTCTTATTAGACTCTATTATTTATAATGCATGACCGTATTGTATTCTTAGTTTTTGTTTATCAGATTTAAAATTTAAAATATATTTATTTAACTGATTGAAAAGAAAATTTTGAAAATTATTAATTCATGTATCTGATATTAATGAAAAATTATTTCATAAGGGACAGCAGGTTTAATGTAATAAAAATAGTATAATATTTATGCAAATAACAAATTACAAGTGCACTATTAAGTTAATGTAGTAATTACATACATTTTAAAAATCAGTGAGTATGTTTCATCACCAAACTAGGAAATTACAACTTCAGTAGTTAATTAACAAAAAAAAAAAAAAACTATTCTGTAAACAACAAAAAACTTTTGCTACTGATTTTACTCTTTGGTAGACTTGATAAATGTGTTACTTAACCACATACATATTTTGCTACCTTATCTTAGTGATTTGTTCTGTTGATTGAAAAGTGTCAGTATCTGATAGGCTATAGATTTAGCCTAATATTAACCCTTTTGATGATATCATTCAACATTTTACAGTTGATAATGGCGTTACATAAACATTGTTTAAATATTTATTTAATATGTTTTTAAAATTCTAATAAAATGGGTCTGGTTTTCATATTTCTTCTTTATAATTTACATTAAGGATAACAAAGTTTTAATATAACTTTTTTTTTCTTGTTATCCTTAATGCAAATTATAAAGATGAAATATGAAAAAATATTAATATAACATTTGCCGGTCTTTGTGGTACAAGTGGTAGTGTCTCAGCCTTTCATTCAGAGGTCTCGAGTTTGAATCCCGGTCAGGCATGACATTTTCACATGCTACAAATCATTAGTTTAAAATATTGATAGCTTTAAACTTTGATCAGTTCCCTGACTCCCAATTTTGCCCTCAAATTATTTTTTTTTGCCACTTACAGTATTGCTTTGCTTAGGAAGGCATAAAAAAAATTGGTTAAAAAATATGCAGTAAATAATAGGACAGATTTTTCGATTCTTGGCAAAGAAGAATTTGGGGGCAAATTTTTTTTTAAATGTGAGGTAGATACTATGCATGTACTGAACTTAATATAAAGTGGGGATATGGTTGCAAAATTTGAGCAAATTAACCCCAAAGTTTTACCAAAAAATTGCCCCATATATTTGAGTCTGTGTCTGTGCCACATTTCATAAACATCGGTTTATCCAGTCAAAATTAAATTTCAAACACGCCAACACATATACATATGTACGAACATTTCCCCAATTTTTGTTTTTTGGGGGTCCCTCGGTGATGAAACCTCAATAAATGCAATAAAACCCATATCCAATTTTTTGAGTGATTACTATACTTTCCTTCTTGCAGCTTTATAGTTATGTGCCAGGAAAGTAAAAATTATTCAAGATTTAATATATCTTTTTTTTTTCAAAGTAAATACAATCATTGTTTTTAAAAATTTGGTGTGATCACAGACATTTTTTTTCTTAGGATACAATTTGAGATCAATTTTATACGAGCGATATCTCTAAAGTAAAGACCGCTGGGAAATTTCTCTCCTTAAGGTTGGCGAACCTGTGTCGTTCATGACCACGCTAATAATATACACATTGCATTGTTGTCTGTAAGTTGTCGTGTTGTATTTTTGATTACATGTGAGTTATTACGTTATAAAATGAATGGGAAAATTGATGATGCCGCCGACTGTGAAATATGTAGTCGTACGTTATTTAAACCACCAAAATGTAGAGCCGGCCGAGATTCATAGGTAATTTGGTTGCTGTGTACAATGATAATGTAGTGAGTGAAAGAAATGTCCGAAAATGGTGTGAAAAGTTAAGAAATAACAGTATTAATGTGCATGATGAAGATCGTTCGAGGAGGACCACGATAATCAACTAGAACTTTTTGAAACACGTCGATAATAAAATCAGAAAAGATCGCTACTCAACGATTTCAACCTGGCCCTTCTTTTTACTGATGTTTCAAGAGCTGTTATTGGTTGCATTGTTAATGACCATTTTGACTTCAGAAAGGATTGTGCACACTGGTTATTGCACGTCTTAACGGAACGTCACAAAAAAATCCGAATCTAATCTGCTTTTGAATTTTTGATGCGCTACACAGAAAATGAGTTCTTTAATTCAATTGTCACCGGTGATGAAACATGGATTTCGTATTACACGCCGGAGAGAAAACGGCAGTCACGTGAATGGCGTCGTCCTCAATGACCAACCAGACCAACTAAGGTCAAGCAATAGCCATTTGGATGCAAACTATGGCCACAGTCTTTTGGGATCGATTTGGCATACTGCTGATTGATTTCATGTCACATGGAACTACTGTAAATGCAGAAGACTACTGCGAAACTACGTAAATTACGGTACGCCCTTCAAAATCAGCGACATGGGCGGCTGACCGACAGCGTCGTCCTGTTGCACGATAATGCACGTCCACATGTTGCGAGCTCGACACATGATTTACTGAGAACATTTGGAAAGGAAATTTACGCTCACCCACCAAATAGTTCGGACTTAACTCCTTCTGGATTACCATTTGTTTGGGAAATTGAAACAATTTTTGAGTGATTAGCAATTCGCAGGTGACTATGAATTTAAAAATGCTATTAATCAGTGGCTAAATGGACTGGCGGCAGAAGAATATGACGAGGGTATATTGAAGCTGGTGTATTGGTATGATAAATGTCTTAATTCATGTAGCGATTATATAGAGAAATAGTATAAGGAGGTTTGTAGTTTAAGAGAAATAAAAACTATTTATAAAATTTTCAGAATAAAGTTTTTTACAATGTAATGGTCTTTACTAAAAATAACCTCTCGTATAGCAAATATCTGTCTGTTTTTAGTTTTTAGAAAAATTTTTTATTGTAGAACAATTTATAATATATTACTGTTATTACCTCTATACTTGTTTTAATTTTCATGCATATGTTTGTCCTTGAGGTAATTAAACTGATGGATAAACTAAAAAAAGTACTTACAATATAATAAATAATAATACTTAGAATAAAATATCATTTTACAGCTAATATTTGATCAAAGATGATCATAGTCTTTGAAGATAAATCATTAAGGATGATTTTTCTTCTCAGTCACTTGTGATGGCACATTCATGTGGTAGCATAATAAATGCCATCTAAGAATAAAGGTGTGACAAAAAAACTGCAAAAAAGTAGCACATGTAAATCTTATACTATTATGAAGATGATACCATAAATTACGAAAAGTGATTAGTTGCTAAAATAATTTTCCTCTTAAAAATAAAGGAGAAATGTGGTATGGTGTGAATTACATGGAGTAATTGTAACAAAAAGTAACAGAAATTCATGTAGATTTTCTAGATGATTACTAAACAAGCATTCATACATGTAATGAGAATTAAAAATAACCTTGATTTACAGTGAAGCTTGGTAATAAGAAATAAAACCAATATTTTTGGTAAAAATATCAAAGATATTTCTTCAATTAGAAAGTAATGTTATGTTTGATTACCTACCCTAAAAAAAATAACTTTTCTTCTAAAAGTTATCTACTACATATCCATAGAATATTTTTTGTAGAATGATGTCTTGTACAGTTTCAGAAAACATTATTTTCACTCTTCAAAAGTTACTTAGATTTTATTTGTTACAAATTAGAGAATTAAATTTTTTCTCTTATTTTACAGTTGTTTTTTTTCTTTAAACTTTTTTTCACTTTTAATATATTTTTTTATTGTTTATTATAAATTCACTTATGAAACTAATTTATTGTTAGAGATGGGATAATATATTTGATTTATTTTTTGATATTCCAGAGAAAAAAAAACTTGTTATTTTTATTTAGTTACATTGTTCAGATTGCTATTTTTATAAGTTCAACAAATATTTTGTATATATAGACATTTATTCAGAAACACATTTTCTTGTTAATTTATTATTTTAAAGATGTTTGTCCTTAACAGTAGCACTTACAAAGTTACAGTTGCATTTCTCAGCTAGTTATATTTTTTCACATACATCTTGAATTTTATTGGTAGACATTTAGTGTCATACTTTTATTAAAAAGGGATCAATTTGTTTACTAGGTTAATAGTAAAATTGAAACGATAAACAAGTATCTATTCACCAAATACTTGCAAAATGTTTTTAGCATATTTGTTTTATGATTTCAATGAAAACAAATCTTGTTTACTTAAATATGTTCTATTGATAAATTTTTCATATTGTGATGAATTAGAATTTTTTTATGGTATTGTAAATAATTAATTTTTAGCTTTTTTTTTTACTAATTTTAAACTGGGTAATGTTACCGTTCAAATCACATCCATCATTTAACTGGAGTATTACTTTGTTTCACATTTCAGTCTTAAAAATAGAAAAATATTTGATCAATTGTAGCTCAAAAACCAGTATTCACATCCCTGTGTTTGCAAATTGATTTCATGAAAAAGGAAACGGATGTTTCTGTTCACCAGACTTTGACACCTAATTTTTTTTTTGGCCCTGGGATTATTTGAATTTTTTTTATTACCTAGAACCACTATAATTTGTCACCTTCACAGCTATGTAAATTATAAACTCTACTGAGAGTAAACTCTACTTTTTCTATATAGTTTAATCAATAAATGTATCTATTTTGGATGTGAGTAAATTACCTGTTTTTTTTTCTCTGTTGAATGTGTCATGTTTTAGATGTCAGGCTGACAAATTCCATTTCAGGTTAGTCTTGAGTTTTAACTAGATTTGACTAATTTTAAATGCATCAACTTTTATTTCTAAATTCATCTGAAGAGTTGTGCAAGTCAGAAATGGGCTCCATAATGGAAAACCTTGCTCCTCCTGTGAGTGTTGAACATCAAGTTGGGAGTGAATGAGTGTTTTCATTCCTTCACTTTTGTTAACAAATTCATCAGTAATTTGCATTTCAACCATATACATAATTATTATGTATTACGTTTATTAACCATATACATAATTTTTGTTAGTGTTTCTTTGTATTTACTGATGTCCAAGGTATTTTAAACTCAAGTGTTAATTTCACATTACAACATCCACTACATAATAAATATGTAAACAGCATTCAGAAATAGTTTGCTAACAAAATTTTTGTAATGAAATTTAAGCCCAAATCATACATACTTTTTTTCCATTTGTATGTATAAATATGGTATAAAAACGTATATGTATCTGCAGACAAACACGCACATGCATGGACATACATACATACACAATGATCATGATAGCTATTTTTGTTTACTGCCCAATTGTATTATTGATCTCATAAAATCAGATTTGATATGAAATTAAATAAAATGGAGTAATTTGTTCATGTTCCTTAAAACTGAAATAAAATATTGAAAGAAAAAAAACATGAATGTTGTTAGCTCTTTATAATTTTAATTAAATGAATAAAGATAGCAAGAAGTCACTTTCTTTGTAGCTTATATGCTAAATTAGTTTTTTTTTTTTTTTTTGATCAGTTAGGAGTAATTGTGTAATCTACAAATCTTTTATTACATTTTTCACATTATGAAGAAATTTCAGCATCAACTGTTCATCTAATAGTTTTGCAAAATTTATGCAAAGTGTGGATGTTTAAGAGTAAGAATTAAGTCAATTTAAACATGATTGATCAGTACAACAAACATACATTTCTGCAACTGTAACCATCAGTGGAAACAAAGACCACTATATAAACTACATGAAATACCTTTAATATTTTTCTTTAATTACATGAGTAGTTTTTCCTATAAGTTTCCTTTTTGCTAGATCTTGATTTTTGTTTTATAAAATGTAGGATTTTTTTATTCTGTTTAAAAATTTCTCCATTTTAATTTATGTTAATATACTAAAAAACATATTTTAACTTATCCCATCTCTATTTTTAATGGAGCTAAAATATAATTTTGTTGTAGTGTTAGTGTGAAATGCTTACAGAGGATACAGAGGTATCGTATTTTAATCAATTTTGTCTGAATGGTGTAATTCCATTAGAATTTTTTTTGCGTTTTGTGGCGTTGGCTATTTTTGTGATTTTTTTTGGCATGACTTTTTTAATAGATTATTTTTTGTTAAATATTTTGTAGTATTTTTCAACTAATTATATGTATATTTTTTATAAAAAAGTTTGTTGTCATTAATTTGGAAAAGTTGTTAATTAATTAAACAATATAATTTTTTTAATATTTGCATGCATCTTATCCATAAATGTGATTAAAGTTGTAAGAAATGTTTTTTTTAATGATGTTAATTAGAACATTGACAATTCTTATGTCGTTTTTAATATGACATATCTAGTAATATCTTCATGAAATAAAGTAATATATTTATAAAGTTATTTGAAACTTTAAATGAAATATAATGCATGTGTTTATTATGAGTTAAAAGGAATTTATATTGAGTTTGAATTAAATGAAAAATTGATTATTTATTGAAATTTATAACTAGGGAAATGAAAGTTAGAGATGTTTACTTTTACTCATTAAATTAGAATAATATTAAATAGAACTTTTAATTAACTTTTTAAAAATAAAATTTGTTTTCCATTTATGAAAAAATCTTATTTGTGTCTTTACTAATATAAGGTATAATTTATATTTCTCAGCTCTGGTATCGAGGGGAATCCTACTGTATTCTATCGACTGATGCCTGGTTCTACTGCACAGACAAATAAGTATCACACATTTTACTTACAACAGAGATCAGATAATGGTTTTACTTGGGCTGATATAAAAGTGAATCATCCATTAGATTATGAGACTATAAAAGAATATAATCTAACAATTCGTGTTGAGGTAAAACTTTACTCTTTCATTTGAGATATCCACATTGTCTTTTGGTATGTTGTGTTGTTAAGTTATAAATGTAGTTATTACATTGAACATTTTCTTCTATACAGATATATATAAGTATAATATATATAATTATATATATTATATAATTGGTGCATAACTGTCTATTCTTTACCTTGTTGTGAGTGTGTTACCATTTCATCTATCTTCTTTTCACTTGCTTTCCACCTCATTGTCAGTCTTGCTCAATGTTAGGTTACAAAAAAAACTTGTAAGATGAACTTCAAGCAGCATCCAGAGTTGCATCTAAAAATCAAATGAGCATCAAAGAGTTAAAGCTACATGTCAAGTAAACATGTGAAGCCTTGGGTAGCTGTTAAGAGTATAATAAAGTATTAATATTGTTTAAAAAGGAAAACTCATTATGAGCGTACAACAATACTCACTAAATACGTATGAGTAATACTTCTTCATGCTGGTTGGTATATACATCAAACTTAAGTTTGATGTAACAGATGGGTTTTATTTTTTTGAAGTAAGAAATTTTACTTAGTAACATGTAAACAGTGATCATGTAAGAAATATCTCTGTTACTTGGTTCATCTGATTTATTAATAAAGCATTTCTGAGTTGTATAGTTAATTTTGTAAATTAAATAATCCCTCACAGTCATAAATAAAACAAAAATAATATTTATCTGTGTTATTTAATTTTTTGTTTGTTTATGTCATAAAATATGTTTTTTCCTTTTGTGAGCAAAAATGGAAAAAAAACAGCTAGTGATTAAAAAATTTATTTACTTTTTTCAGATATAAGATCCTCCTGATTTTTTTTCTCTTTGTGCTACGTATTGGTAGCATTATTATTTTGTTTTATCTCATGAATAAATAGTACAGCACAATTTTTCGATTAGAATTGTTTATGTTGTTTAATAATGATTCTAATCAATTACATGATTCTTTTATTGATATAGCCTTGAAAAAATATGTATGTAAAATATAAATACGTGAACAAAATATGAAATAACTGCTTTTGTGGTTGGAAAATATAATAAAGAAGATATTACTATGATTTAGCCGGTATTTTTTATAAAACAAAGAGGTTGAAGAAAAAAGTTTTTTTTATGTATAATTAATATAATTATGCAGTAATAAATTGATAAATGTAAATATTTGTAAAGTTAAGATATAAGCCTAATCAAAATAACAGGTAAATTAAATGTTCATGGTTGGCAGTGCTACTGGATCTGACAAGATCCATATGAAATGTTGACTTATGAGGATTCAGTAATTCATGATTTTAAGTCATTTATTGAGTGATTTATGTTCAGTCATTCAAATTATATGTTCAAAAGGTGAGACTACTGCTAAATTCATTGAGGTTTTATTTATATTTGTATCAATAATGTTGAGTATGCAAAACATGGATGTAAGGAAAAAAATTTATGTCATGGTAAAGAAAAAAGTGAAAGATTAGAAGGATGTCAGTCCTTCTAATCGTAGGTAGATTAGTAGGATGATCTCAGAACACTCAACTTCAAAATCAACTGATTTGCAATGACGAGTTAACCACCAGACCAGCCTGATGGGCTAATATGAGACATCTCTAAAAATAACATAACCGTTCTCAATAATAGGCAACGCATCAGGCTTACTAGGTAAATGATGCTGGTAATATTCAGCCCTATAGTTATTGTTTTTTATTCTTTTAACCATAGATATTGGTTGTAAAGTAAATTTCTTTATACTCAGAGAAAGCAAATCTGGTGCCTCTTGTACATCACTTGCTTTGCAGTTATAAGTAACACTGAAATAGATTATATAAAGCAATAAGTTAATGTCCCCTTTTTTGTTTAGAAACAGATTATATACAATGTTCTACTCAAATGAAAAATGAATTCCAAAACAAAATATTTTGAAAACATTTTCTGACTTATTTCTTTGCTTTCTGATTATGACCTGAACATGAATGCTGATTTTTATGTAATTAAACATAGATTTATGTATGTTATTTTAGTAAGTCTAATTTTATTTAAAATTCCATTTTTTAGAACAATGGTGCCCAGCAATTGGCGTCAGAAGCTACAGTCTTCATAATGCTTGAGGATGTAAATGATGAAATACCATTATTTACTGAAAGAGAACAAGAAACTGTGCTTGAAGGTGAACCAATTGGAACTAAAGTTACACAAGTTAATGCCATTGATAAGGATGGGACATTCCCCAATCATCAGGTATAAATAATCATATTTTGATTTTTTTGGAATGTTTATCATAGTTAAAACCAAATTTTTTTTTGTGTTCCGGGTAAAATGAATGGATAAAGATACTTTTTCTTAGCTGATTATTTTACTGTTGTTTTTATTATTTTGGTTAACAAAGTTATTAAAATTATTTTTAAAATCTATTGGTTAGCCCAAGCAACATTAACCGGATCTTATTCCCAGAAAGTTTTGTTGTAGGGATGCATTATAAATAAAACTATTTTTGGTTTCCATTTATGGAGTGTCATGGTATCTAATTTCTAATTTAACAAGATATTGTACATTAAGTCTTCTATTTAAATAAAATTACATTGCAAAATATTTTAAGTTTTAGACTATTGTGTAAAATTGTCAATTTCAATTTAATTTTGAGTAACTCAAAATTCTGTAAACTTCATGTAAAAAATAGTAAAAATAAAAAGTAGAGTGACTATAAATGGGTATTAGCCTGTTGTTGCTCGCATGAACAAGTAAGTAGTAGTTATTCCTGAGTGGGCTTTTTGTGTGATATAGGAATAGGAAAAAAGTCAAATTTAATTACTAAGCTAATTTATAAAAAAAAGGAATAAAGTCTTTTATTTAATATTTGCTTTCTTATTTTCCCGATGTACGAGGGTGTCAATTATTATCCGAAATTTAGTTATATTTATGTTGGTAGCACTGTCTTGTTGTGTAGATGATGCATGAGTGGTTTAATTGTTGTTATGTCTGTGCAGGTTTGATGTTGCTAGGTTAGTTCCATTATCCATGCCGTTAACCATGTCTGCTCCGCTTTCTGTTTGCACCAAAGAAGAGCAACGTTCAGTGATCGGTTTTTTGTGGTCGGAAGGTGTATCAGGGCCGAAATTCATTGAAGACTTTCGGTACAGTACAGGAACAGTGTGTTGCCGCAATGGAGTGTCTACGAATAGATTGAAAAATTCAAAAACAGTCGCTCAAGTGTTATGCATGATGAAGGAGCCGGACAACCCTTTACTGCTGCAAATGAGGAAAACATTGAGCGTGCATGTGACTTGGTTTTCTTAGAAAGACGAGTAACTATTGATGAAGTGGCACATCGTCTGCAAATTAGTCACGGTTCTGCTTACAAAATCATCTGCAACAGACTTGGGTTTCATAAAGTCTGTGCAAGGTGGGTCCCAAAACAACTCATTCAGTTGCATAAACAAATGTGCTTGGACATCTGCCAAAATCATTTGGATCGCTATGGTATTGAACAGGACATCTTCTTTGACAGAATCATCACTGGTGACAAACATGAATCCATCATTATGAGCCGGAGAGTAAACAGCAGAGTATGGAATGGAAACATCCAAATTCGCCCTGCAAAAAAAGTTCAAGACCCAACCGTCCACAGGAAAACTGATGCTTACGGTTTTTTATGGACTTACAAGGCTCAGTACTGGAATATTATGAGGAAAGGGGCACGACAATAAACAGTGTGTGTTACAGTGAGATGCTTACTGCCAAGCTGAAGCCTTCAATTCAAAGCAAACGCCGAGGACTGCTGTCGAAAGGTGTTGTTGTGTTGTTGCACGACAATGCCCGTCCACATACTGCTTCCCACACTGCCAAAACGCTCCAAAAACTCAACTTTTGAAGTACTGGCTCATCTTCCGTATAGTCCTGACCTTGCCTCTTCTGACTACCACTTGTTTGATCCACTCAAAGAGGCATTAAGGGGCCATCGATTTACCTCAGACGAAACAGTGAAAGAAGCGGTGCACTCCTGGCTTGCAGCTCAACCGAAAACCTTCTTTTATGGAGCATCAGGTGCGTTGAAATGCATGGGGACTATGTTGAAAAATGATGTACATGTAAGTTTCCTATTTGTGTTGCAGTAAAATTTATAACTACATTGTAGATAATAATTGACTTACCCTCGTATTTTATTTTATAAATTATATTTATGAGTATTATAAATGAATTCTCAATTGATTTTTATTAGTTAATGTTAATACAGTGTTGCTTGGTCTTATTTTTTTTTTTCTATATTGCGCTACTGTCATACTAAAACAAGGGTTAATTAAATTAACTCAAAATGTGTTTAACAGTTGAGTGGGTGAGAGATACAGTAACATTAGGAATTAAAACAAAATAACACTGTTATTATTATATTTGTGGAATTGTATTGAGAACATATATATTTGCTCATGTAAGTATGGTTTTTAATGAAACCTAATATATAGATAAATATGTTTTTACACTTTGTTTGCTTTTAATTTATTTATATAAATATGACAGTTTTCTAATATATTAGATTATTTGTTGCTTATTTAGTTAATTGATCTGTTTTTTCCTATTTTAATCAGTTTAAATATAACCTATTCTATCTAATGATGAGTTATTATTGTTCATAAATCTTTTATATTGTTGATAATGTTGTCTTGTTTCAATGTGCCTGCAATGTGATTTTATTAAATTTATACTTTTATTTATGTTAAGAGAATAACAGAAAGAATTTTTTTGCCTTTTGTGTAAAAATGCATTCAACCCATTTTTGTTACTACATTTTGGAGAAGAAATAATTCTAGTTTTCAGTTAAAACTAAATTATAACCTACTTAAAATAAAACCCCTATAAGAGTATAGCCTGATTACTTAAACTTGTATTCTTTTTTCTTTAATGAGTTCTAAACATTTTTTTGCTAATCTGTTGTTTTTGTAATATCTATAATCTTTAATAATGCATTTTTAATTGTGTAGTAATGTGGATTTTTATTATTCGTTAGGTCTATTACTATGTTGTGGATTCTCCTCGTAATGAAGGAAAAGATTTCTTTGAAATTAATCTGCAGACTGGTGAAGTATTCACAAAGATTGTGTTTGATCGAGAGAAGCAAGGTGCCTATGCATTAGAAGTAGAAGCTAGGGATGGTGCTCCTTCTGCTCGGCCAAACAGCAATGGACAGCCAAATTCAGGTAAGTTCTTCAAATCATGTTTTTTTATATATTTCTTTTACATTAGACATGAGAGATTTGCTTAGAATATTTTTGTTTATTCTTCCAACAGGTGAAGTATTTTTTGTTTATATGGGTTCATTTGACAAAAATAATTTTTTTTTCAGTTTATGGCAAATTTTTCTTTTATGCATTGTTTGACTAATTTTATTCAGTTTTGTTCATTAATTGGTTTATTAGTTATGAATTAAAACTAGTCAATAAAGTGAATACACTTTATACATTTGACTAGACTGTATGGTAGTTATTTTTATTTATTTTGTATTTTTTTGATGTTATTGATTTGCTGAATAATTTAAAAACCTATGGATATTGGTAGTATTTGTTTTCTGTGGTAATATGATATATCTGATACCTCATGCCGGTTTTTACTGTTAAAAATATTTTTTATTTAATTTTCTCATCTCTTTTTAAAGCTATTAATAAAATATTATTGCTATTTTTGTCAGCTTTATACCTCCAGTTCATTTATTGTTGGGTTCTAATTGATGGCACGTACTAGCATGGTGAACATACAGCTACATGTATCCATACATAACGGATTATCCCTTATATTCCAATAAACAACGGATGAAAGAGATGAGCAGCTAACTTTGGATCCCAAGTAAATGATATTTTAAATATCCTACAAATGTATAAATTATGGTTCATATCATGTTTGGATTATCATATCACTAAGTTACTTGCTTATTATATTGTTGCCTTACCTACTGACCTACTTACGAACAATTATTTTTATTTAAATGTCACTTATGAAAAAACCAGATAAAGGCAATCTGTTTATAAGGGTATCTAAGAATTAATAAAATCAATCCTTATCATAAAAACAGTGAATTATCTAATTTTTCTTTTGTTATTTACTTAATTTCTATCTGTTAAAATTTATTAATTGTGAAATTGGTTTGATTGTATTGGGGTTAATATTTATAATCTTTGTCCCTGAGTTATGGTTTTGGAGGAGTAGGTGATGTGTAAAATTTAGTACACTCCCTTATTATTACCATTCTTGGGAGTGAGAATAACTTCTAAAATGAATTCAACGTAATAAAACATGTACCCAATAAAATTACTACGATCTAGGCTCATAAACAATACATACATAACCAAAAGTAAACACCAAACAAGAATTAGACAACAGTTAAAGTACATTTCATGATGATACTTATATCACAAACCTTAATATTTTCAGAAAATATATATCTATATTTAATAAAATTAAACTATAAAGCTACTAACTAAACTAAAATAGTTTGGTAACATTTAAAATTTACTAAACATTTACCTCTAAAAACATTCAGCACTGACAGATAATACCTTACTGGAGTTATAAAATCATCCTAACTTTTATGATGTTGTTACTTATAGCTCATAAAGGATAATAACAAATTACAGTAAAATAGTTGAAAATACATAAATACTACCATTTAAATCCTAATAATATTGTTAACAATGATTTATAATTCAAATCTCAAATTTTCTTTGACTAGATTATAGATTCATAGGATTTGAAAATTTCCTTAATTTCCAATATATTTTACACGTCCTTCTCTGTCTCTACCTTTACTACTCTCCTCCCACAACAGTTGTTTCAAACTAAACTCCATTAATACAGGGGTTGCACAGAGAAACGGGAAATCGTAATGGACATTTAGTTGTGATGAAGCAGTGGAATGGTGTAGAGTGTCCGGTTGCCATAAGGGCACTTCATCAATATGGTGACAGTGTGATAGCTGCACAAAGAGTGTTTTGGCGAAATTATGAGATCCCACCCCGCACTCAGTTCCTTCTTCACATGCAATCAAAACTTGGGTTTGCAACTTTGAAGAGACTGGTTTGGCTTAGAAAAAACCTAGTGGGTGTGTATTGTCTGTATGTATGCAGCAAACATTGATGTCGAGAAAGCTATAGTGATAAGGAAAATTGCCTTGTCACTGGAGCGTGGAAAGAATACTCCATAACCTGAAATTTCATCCTTACAAAATTTAAATTGTCCAAGAACTGAATTGTGTGTTGCATCTGCAGTTTTGTGAAAACCTGTTATGTATAATCAATGAGAATGCTAACTTTATTGAAAATCTTTGGAAGTTAGATGAAGTCCATTTACAGTTTACAACAGTGTATGGCAACAGTGAGAAGTTTGGGGATCATGTAATTTCAAGGACTGCTAACATCGTTTGGCCATCTGGTCTCCAGACCTTTCAGTCTGCAACTTCTTTTAATGGGGACATCTGAAGAGCGTTATGAACCAGACTCGACCAAGAAACCTTGTCCAGCTCAAAACACAGATTGAATAGGAAATCACCAAATCCCAGAGAACACATTGCACTTTGTTATGCAAAATGTGTATGCAAAAATGGACAGTACTTAAGTGAAGTAATTTTAAAAAAGTAATGTATTTTGAAATTTACACTCTTCTAGAACATATTTTCAACATTAAATAAAGATTAGTAATTTTTCTTCACTTTTTCTAATTATTTAGAATTTCCCCATTTCTCTGCGCCATCTGTACAATAAAATATATAGAATTCCCAGTACAAGGTGCATGGTGATCAGAACAAATTAATACTACAACACTAAGTATGCGAGATCATCTTTCCTCAGGGTAATTTTTTGGTGAATTTTTATAAAAATCAAATGAAAAAGACTAGATTTTCTAAATTACTTGGAATTTTGCTTCAAAAGTTTTTTTTTTGCAACTATTATGCTGTTAAGGTAAATACTAAAAAATGTTTTATTAAGTTTCATTATAGTGATAAATGGATAGTGTGTTTCTAATCTTTTTTAACATTTTAAAATAATTTTTGGTTTTGAAGTACAGAAGTTTGTGTTTCCAAAACTTAAGAATAAAGTTTAAAGTCAGGAATTTAACTGTATACTAAAGATCTGTGTTTGTTTCACTTATACAACTTTTGTCAGATTGATCTAGTTAATGTAGTTATTTATTACAAAATTAAAAATTTTAATTAATATTTTGTGTGAAACTGTATTTTCTTTATTTTTGTTTAGTTTATAAATTAAAATGAAGATTTGGTTTACATTAAATATAATCCTAGAAATTGAGTTCTCTTTGTCCTCTTTATGTATTAATATTGTACTAGGAGTTGTTCATGTGCTAAGTTTAATTAAACACATTCCAGACTATTGCATTTACATGAAAGGAATTTGTTGCCAGCCAGCTTTAAAATACAATATTGTTCACCTTATTATGAAATTCTAACAAAGGTTTTATCTTTCTTACACACAGGTAATGTCTCAATTCTTTTGGAATTCTAATTATGTACATGCTTTTAAAAGTTGTAAAAAGATATACCAGTAAGCTGTGCTTTTTTAAGTTTTTATCTGAAGTTATTTTACCAATTTTTAATTCTTATTATTATTTTTTTCTTTTAGAAACATGTATACTGGTATTAATAATGGATGCATGGTAATTTACCATATTTCTTTGATATTTAACTGTATTTTTGCGATTTGTTTATTAATATAAATTTTCAATTTTTTTTCACGGTGTTCTTTACGATATATATTTTTATTAAATAAATAAATCATTTTAAAAAACAATGAAAAATAACTATTTTAAAAATCTATCTATCAATACAACTTAATTATAATTACAACTTAATTTATAATTACAACTTAATAGATAGTTTTATGATCATCCTATTGGTTAAATATTTTAATTTATTTATTTTATTAGTAACAGGTATTTTGAATTAGAATTTTTTCTTTTCTTCCTTTTTATTGTGGCATAGGTTTTTATTTAAAAAAACCTGTTGTTTTGTTAACAAATATTCTCCTACTAGAGACTGCCTTCTTAAACTTATAGATCTACTTTATTTGTTTTGGTTAGGTACCACCTAACCATCTACATATTTTAATCTTTTTTAATCAAATTTTCTGAGGGAAAATAAGGTTTTTAAAGGAATATTGTGTCTTAAGTATTTTAATTTGGATTCGTAATTTTTATAAAAGAAAAATGATATTTAGACTATATATAAAGTAATGAATAAATCAAACTTCATTTATGCAACAAAAATGAATTTTATGATCAAATACTAAGTAACTATATTATGTATATTAAGTACATATATTATGTATAAACACAAATATATGTCTAGTTATTAAATAATATGACAATGATAATAAAATATATAAAAGGCCCTTACTTGTTATTGTTTTATATATAAAAGAACCTTGTTTCAAAATACCATCAAAAACAGTGCAATGTAACTTCTGTAAAAAAAATCCCTCGAGTTTTACTTATGCGCTAAGACAACTCATAACTCATAAATAGAGCTCATTCTAAGCTCAAGTTTAACTCAGATGACTCAAACTTAGATTGTTCATGATCCAACCAATTTAATCACATCAGTAATCCCCTTTGATCATTGTGCTGTAAAAATTAAATTTCATAGACACGGCAGAGTCAAAATCTAACATAAACTAATTTCAATGGACCACAACCTTCTGTGTGTGTTTAAATATACATAATTCCCTCTTATAATTAAGTTTTATAATTTATTCACCTTTGCTCTTATGACACAGATTTGAGAAATTAAAATTACTAAAGAACTAATTTTTTATTGTGGTTAACTTTTTTAACTTACAACTGTTTTTATTATGGGGAAAAAAAAATATTTAAACATTTTTTTTCTTACTACAAAATTATTAATGTTCCCGCATTTCATACCAACTAAATAACTGTTTGTGTAATGTTATTGAGTTTATTTCAGTTTAAAGGACTAAATAAAAGTTACTAAAATTTGTCTTTTAAACATTATAATTTTTCACTTTTTTGTAATCAACAGTACATAAATAGGTACACAGTACACACCTTCAACTTTGATTTATTGCTTATAATTAAAAAATCGCTTATAATTAAGCGTAATTGCTTATAATTAAGAGTAAATCAAACCCTTAAGCTAGACCTATCAGCCTAGATATAGGTCTGGTTTTGAAACTGATAATCAAGGCCGATATTTTATACTAGGATCTACCAATATTTATGCAAGAATATTTCAAAGTACGTATGTGATACTAGATTTTAGATTGCAGTTCTTAAAAAAATTATTTCCAACAATAAAATTTTTGGAATGTAGTTTTTAATGTTAACATAACACAATAGTGTTGCTTAAATGGCATTACACACTAGAATTTTGTCTGTTAAATAAGAATGAAAATATGTACTGGCTTGTTACATTAGAGTTTGCTAATTGGCTTATATCTGCAGAGTTTGTTAATTGGCTTATTGTTGAAGCTTTATAGTTGCTATTTGCAGTCTCTGGAAAAAAAAATTAAATGAGTTTAATAAATGTGTCTTATATCTGATTATTTTTATATGTTAAATATCTGTGAATTTTGTTTTTCTTTGATTCTAAATTGGCCTGTAGTCAATTAAAATGTATTATTTTTTTTAAATTTAATATATTTATTCATTTCATTATTTTAAACTTTGTGTCTCAGTTATTTGATTTAATTTTTACGTATAATTTATAATTTCATATGGTTATTTCTGATTATTGGAATTTTGAAAGAACATTCAAACTTTTGGTTGCTAACTAATAAAATTTAAAACTTTAAAGTATCAGGATGTTTAGAAAAACTATAAGTTATTAAAAATTCTCTTTGTAGTTAGTTCTTTGACAGTTAATTCACTCATGTACCAGAAGAATCACTTATTATACTGACATATTTTACATCTTTCCTTTTCACACTTTTAAGTTTTGTTTTCAATACTTAATTTTTTTTATTTATTGTTTTTCCCTCCACTCACTGTAATGGAGTGGCGGTGTCTCTACATTTTCATTCAGAATATTAGAGTTTAATTCACAGTCAGGCTTGGCATTATTTCATTTCGTACATACAATTCATTTCTTATAAAAAAAATTAAGATGTTAGGGTAGATTCATTTAGCACAGCCTTATAGTTACAAATGAGAGAATAAATAAAAAAGTAATTACTTCAGTAGCAAAGGAATTTTTCTACTTTTTAGAAATTTATTTTTTAGTGCACTATGTTTGGAAAGTTGCTGTGTACTGAAATTATGGAAGTGTAATGATGAAACTTTCTTTAGTATCATTTTGTATTTTTATTTCATCATTTTATAGAAATTGATATTAAAATAACTGGAATAGATTTGTAAAAGGTGTTGAAAATGACTTCCACCAACATCAGTACAACACTGCACTTGTTTCAGTTTGTTTTCAAACACTTTAACCAACTGTTGTACTGGAATGTCTTGTATGTATGCCATTGTTGCGGTTTTTAGTTTGTCAATCATGCAAGGTCTGTTGCGATACTGCTTGTTTCACTGCCCCCCATACAAAGTATTCTGGGGAATATCAGATCGAGTGATTGTGCAGGCCACAAACCCCTCCCCATGATTTGTTCACCAAAGAAATTTTGTAAAAAAGACATTGACTTGTTACTGTGTACCATCTTGTTGGAACCAACTATGATTGATTTCTACTTCTGTTAACTGACTAATAAAGTTTGTTAAAACAGCACAATAACGATCACTACTAACTATATTTTCAAAAATGATTGGACCCACTATGTGCGTTCTACTCACACCAACCCAGACTCCAATTTTTGTTTCATGTAATCATTGTTCGTGTAATTCATGGGGGTTAGTTGTTGACCTCAGTCATGTATTTAATATACTGAATTAATATACTTTCGCAGATGAAACTACGCCTCATCTGTAAAAAATGTAATGTCAAGGATACCTACATAAGTTTGGTCAATAAAATGTTTAAACCAATAACATTAATTTAGTCTTGCCATGATTGTAGATTTCAGTTCTTGAATACATATAACATTGTAGGGGAAAAGTTTCCGTTTTTTCCTTACAGCTTTATCTGCATTAGCAAGTCTGATATCTTGCTCCTGTAATAACTTATAAATTGACTTTGATGGACTTTCGGCCACAGCATCCAAAATATCAAGCAGCTTATGTTTGTTAAGTTTAGGTGGTTTCCCATTTCAATCAACATTTTCAACAAAGCCTGTTACCCAAAATTTTTGATAAGAGTTCAAACTGCATTGTGATGAGGAACAGGAATATTTGGAAACTTCTCTGAAAACTTTTGCTTCACTAAATCAATGTACTTGTCACCTTCATGAAAGACATGTTCAACGAGAAAAAATCATTCCTCTCCTGAAAGAACCATTATGTTTCTCGCAATTGTTGATTCCGATAAATGAAGTGAAGCACGTTCAGTCACAACTTAACAACTGACATCTTGGTTTTACTGAGCAGCAAAACCCAGTAGACCCACATGGGAACCAACCTAACACCGAAAGAACATAATGTTCCATAAAATTCTAAAGTATACCGTACAATGATTTTCAGAAACCACTGATTTATTAATCGTGTTTCTACAGTAATTTTTTACTCTGATTTCTACCGTTTTTAGCCTTTTCTTTATGAAATATGAAAAATGAATAAAAAGTATTAAAATATTAATACCTTTTTTAATTAATTATTATTATGTGTCCTTATTAGAATTAGGCAAAGGGAAAGGAAATTATATTTTTTCTTATTTTTCATTGTTCAGTGATCCAGTATTAAATATTTTCTGAATTATATTTTTTTAAGTTCCACATAATTTTGTACTTTCAGGTGTTACAAAATTTAGATTTTAAATTATTATTATTTGTTAAAAGTTCTAATTCAAAAACTCATAACAACAATGTTTTTAAACTTAAAAAAAATAGTTACAATAGATTAGTTAAGCAATGGGACAATCTTTTCTGGGTAGAGATAATTAGCACTATGAAGATGAAGATGACTTTATTTAATTTCAATTTTAGCCAGTATACTAAGTTGTTCTATGAATAATCTATATGCAGAATTTGCATAAATTAGTAAAACAATGAGACAATTGGTTTTGGGTAGATAATTAGTACTATGAAGATGACTGTTTATATGAGGCTTATTCATAAAGTAGTAGCTTCTATTTAAATATTACCAGGTCTGAACACAGTTTCAGAGCCATCTATCAGCTATTTACAAAGCCATTCCAATTGTTTTGATTAAGTAGTTTGCCTGCTGGTGAATGCAGATCACAATGTTTGCAACAATCGTTTCTACCGCCAGTTGTGAAGTGCACACTATGATTCGAATTTTGTGCGTAAAAGGATCTTCAGCTGCTGAAATTTATTGGGAATTGTGCCTAGTCTATGGACCTACAATAATTAATGAAGGAAAGGTTAGACAATGGTATTGAGACTTTAAAAATTACTGCACAGTTGTGCATGACAAAGAGTGGAGTGGCAGGCCCAGTATTCAGACCAACGAAATCGTTAAACAAGTGAATTGAAAACTGCGATGTGATCGGCGGCGATTGATGATTAGTGCTTTGGCTGATGAATTTCCACATGTTGGATGCACCTCTATCTACAAGATTGTCCTCGGAAAGGTTACGTATCATAAACTGTGTGCAAAGTAGGTAGGTACCAAAAATGCTCACCTACCAACACAAAGAGCAAAGAATGTGGAGTGGATAAGTTTTTCACATTCAGTGGTGAATGTTTTTGGACCGCTATCGACAAGATGGAGATGATTGGTTTTCCCATGTTGTTACAGTCGATGAGATGTGGATATCCTACACCAGTACAGAATCAAAACAACAGTCAATTAACTGGCGCCATTCAAGTTCCCCAAAACTGAAAAAGTGTAAGCAGTCTCTGTACTCAAGTTGAAAAATGTTGGCTACTGTTTTTTGGCCTGAAAAGGGCATCATTTTAGTTCATTTCATGACATGTGGATCAACAATTACATCCGACCGTGTTCTGGGAAACACTCACCAAACTGAGGTGTGTGATCCAAAATCGACGATGTGGGAAACTGTCGTTCGGCGTAATCTTCCTAGAAAACTTAATAGAAAAACAGAAAAAAATAGTTTACTTTATAACAAAGTACTTCACATAGGTCTTTTCATTTTTTCTTTATCTACCACCGCACTGAGTACATAAGTATTAATAGTCATTACTTTATTTAGTCATCATCAGATTCTAGCATTTCATCCATTTCTTCATGTTCACCAATTTCTGTTCTTCCTCTGCCTGAATTGTTGCCACAATTCAATGCCTTGTAAAAATTGTGGTGAACGAGTGGTATTAAAAAATACCATGTAAAAATTGTGGTAACTGCATTAAATTCCTGTAATTAGCAATTTTAATTTCCAAGGACTTGTTGTACAAAGGTTTTAAGTTTGTGTTAGTTGTTGTTGGATGACCAGGTTTATTTTTCTTTAAATCTACACAGAAGAATGGAAAGTTTGATGATATTGTCTTTTTGTAAAATACTTTATACGGGTGTTGCTTCTCAAAATGAAACCACTGAATCTCTGATTTGTGTCACTTTGTCTTTCATAAATCCATTTCCTGAATGCTTACAAAATCCTTACCTTTCATTTCTTTAACAATGAATTTCTTACTACTTTGAGAAACTATTTTCATTCAATCATTAGGGACAAAAATGTATGGTGTTTTCCCCTTTAGCTTTTTGATCAAACCAAAATCTTGGTCGCACTCCATGTAGGAGTGTCCAGAGATCAAAAATTTATAGTCAACTATTTCGATACTGGTATTCATAACAATGTAACTCCAAAACTTGATTATGTTCTTATTTTTATTTTGTCCACCAGCGTTGTGAGTGACACTTGGCAGCAATGTTTTAATGAAGTGAAGTATGCAAGAGCCAATTTCTTGGGATCCTCTCATTCCTTCTCCCTCATGCCACATAAACATGTGAGCACAATCATTTGATAAGTCGTGATTGTTGAAATTATAAGGCCAGAGTTGCCTCATATAATAAATCGCACTACATGTTAACGTAGGTGTTGGTAGGGTTTTTTTGAGATCAAAACAAATAGCCTGCACTGAATCAGGAGAGTTCTTAGCCTGATCTCTTGCCTCATTTTTTTGCTTCTATAGGTTTTTACACTTAAATACTATCTTTCTCCTGTTTTAAAGTCTGTAATTCTTCTGTGTTATTGCAGTGAGACATTCTGTTTTCAAGATCATCACATTTTGTACACGTGTCGGTATGGGGCTTTTTGAAACTAATATTAAACGATGTATTAAAAATCTTGCGATAAAAGCTTTCCTTATGGTTACTTGGTTCATTTCCTTACATTTCTCATTGTATAGTTCGTATAGTGAATTTTGAGTGTGCTAGGTAAGTATTTCCTGTCTGGATTGTAATGCCTACAGTAGTGGCTTGTGTACAGAGGGAAAGACATTATATGGTCTTTAACTATATTAATCTGATCCTGACCAATTTAGTTAGCAGGCGAGTGTTTACCTCTTTGATCCTTTTGTGATAACTCCAGTCAAGGATGTACATTTGGCTTTAACAACATTGTCATAACACTTTACACTTACATCTAAAGTTTTTAGCAAAAGATGCTTACAAACTCATTTTCCAAGGAGGTTAATTTTGACACTAACAGATTTCCTAGAATTTATTAATACTTTCCGGTTAGGAAAAGAAGTTTTAATCCAAGAATTAAGAAATGCTGTTTGCAAATCCATGAACCTAAGTCCCAATATTCATCAAATAACTTTTGAAGTGTTTCAGTGGAGAAGTAGTCACATTGGTAACAACAATATGTGGATATTGCTTTACTGACAAAGTAGGTACAAACACTTACTTAGGTACAAATTGGTAAACAAACACATGTAGAGGCAAAGGGATGCAAGTAACTTACACCCATATTTGCCTGTCAGACATTTTGTGGTTTTGTTGACTAGTTTGTATGTTGATCAACAGATAACAGCACAATACTGTACTTGTGCTTGCATCTCTTTGCCAGTAAACAGTTTGATATTCATTCTCACAGTTTGTGCACTTAACTCCGTGTTTTAAAAAGAAATCACCTACACCCCTTTGACTCTGAACCCCTCATATATAATTTTTTTCTTCCATTCTAAGGAAGATTGTGGTATATTACCCAGGCTGTGACCATCATATCAGTGATTATAAATTTTGAATTTATAAGTTCATTGCAAAATTAACTTCATGTCAATTAAGTTTATTGTTAAAAATTAAGTTAGTGATGTTGCTACTGTATTCTCTGAGCAAAATTTTCTAAAACGAAGTAGCAAATATTCAAATATTGGTATTTGTTTTAAGCACTTTTCATTTTTTAATTTGTTAAAATGATAATAACTTAATCTTATGCAACTAAATCCTTTTGCCTATTTAAAAATTTACATCAGTGCTTATAAATGAAATCACTTGTATATGTGAAAACTGTACCAATCAGATGACTAGTGTGTTGTACTTAAACTAGTTATATTTATTAGGTGTACTAGAATAGCACACCATAGTATTACAGTCTGGCAAATAAAAGAATGCCCTTGAACTTAGATTGTAATAATTTCTCTCAGTAAACTTTGTAAAAAATGCACATTTATTACACAACAATAAACACAATATTGAGAAGAAAACACTGGAAACAATATTTTTGTACCCTTTTAATTTTATGTGGTAATTTCAACCTCTAGAACTTTGAAAAATTTTTGTAGAATGTCTGATTTACATAATTTAAAATATGGACTTGATCCTTATCAGATTTTTGATTGTTTCATCCAACATTTTGGCAACAGCAGGCATTTCAAATAAAACTGTCATATTCATATGTTTTGCAATATTGAAATGATTTTTTCACATTAACAAACAATTTTACAACAGAAATAGGTTATTTGACTGGTTTCTGGAAACCATCTCAGATTATTTAGTGGTGTTTATTGAGCCCACAAAAAATGGTTACTTTAATTATTTTATTTATTTCTTCAAAAAAATAGCAAATAAAAATGTACTATTTAAATAAGCCACCAAACCGCTATGTTGAGCGACATGCGTTGCACTGACTTCAAAAATCACAAGTTGAGTTAGCATTCTGCTGTTTGTGTTATTTTTTACTGTGATTTACCCAAGAAAATGAGTTACAAATGGTGTGTAGTGCCAGCATGCACAGATACATCAGTAAAGATAATGGAAAAACTATTTGTATGTATTCCAAAAAATGCCAACATGCGCAAAAAGTGGTTACAATTTGCTCGCAGAAATTCTGATGATATGGTAATTCAACTGTTTTTTTCTGTGAAGACTACTTCGATATAAGTAAATATATTATTAATGAGAATTTCATTATAAAGACATAATATTTAGATTATGGATCGTCTATTTTATTAATCTGTTTGAGGTTAGAATTCAATGTTGTCTTACCTAAGGGGGAGTCCTGAGTCAGGCCCGACTGGTCATTTAGGTGCACTATCACTCTCAGCTTAACCCAAGATCATATTATTTTGTAGTATGTAAAATATGTTAATATGGAGAATATGTAAAATGACCGGTATATTTTCTAATCTCAAGAATTTTTTTTTATAGTCATATCAACAATTAAAGTCATCAGCGACTTATCAGTGCAATGTAACTGTACCAGTAAATAATAAATAGTAGTACTACTATATAATAATAGCAGTAGTAAATAATAGTAGTACCAGTCAATAAATAGTCTTGATCAAACTCAGGCCAACCATTCCTCAGATGAATGGTTAATTGAGCCCAACCACCAAAGATCACTGGTATCCACAATCTAGTATTCAAATTCAGGTAAAAGCAACTTAGGATCTTTATTAGGATTTTAACCTGAGAACTATCAACTTCAAAATCAGTTTATTTACAATCATTTTACCACTAGAACAGCCCAGGAGTTAGAAAAAACAGATAAGGCATGTTGTCAGTTCAGTCTTAATTTATACACTTTTTACCGTAATTAAAAGTAGCATGTAAGTCATTGAAAATAACAAAAACATTTTAAAATGTAAACTTTACAATTTTATGAATAAAGTTTTGCCCCCCACATCTTCAGTTATTTCATTAAAACAACTCATTAGAACAACTCATTTTGCCAGTGTTCTTCTAAATTATGTAAATCTTTTTGCCAAAGTCAACAGAATTCTGAATTCAACTTTCTGAATTCATAATGGCATCAACTTTAAGCAGGTTTCCACTGTCTGCTTTCACGAAGTTACTCTCCATGATCAGGTAAAATATACAAATGTAATATGGAAATCGTAAAATATAACAATATCACTCGATATTATAATAATTAATAGTTTCAAAATCACAAGACACCAAGGAATGGCAGTCAATGACAGATATTTACTGACATGTGACGTCAATAGATTCAGCCAATCCAGATCGTTTTCGATCACATGGCCAGCTAGAAAAAAAATTAAGTTTTTTTGGGTTTTTTGGATAAGTAATCCGTTATTTTTTCATCAGATTAATGTAAATTTCTTTTAAAAGCCATTATCTACGCGGATATCAATAATTAAGAAATTTTTCACACTGTCAAATAGCCTATTGAATAATAAGTTCTTCTTAAAGGAAGAAACATATTTCAGAAGAAAATGGAAAAGGTGAAATGAAAATATTTGTGTAGATTTTTAAACTTGATCACACATGGTACAATACACTCTGTGCCTGTATAAACTGGTAAATGTGGGTCTGATGGGTTAATGAAAACCCATCAATATCATCAACCTTATAGTTATTAATAATAAAGGTGTTACTTTTAGAAACAAATTATTTTTATATGCTTTAACATTCTCACAGTAAAACATATTTTACAATTTATGCCTTCTAAAGCATAAATTGATTGGATAAATCATATTCTACGGTTTCCATAAATTCACCAATATTGTAAAATTTGTTTTTTTCTCTAACCTAACAAAAAAACATGCTGTAAGACAATAACAGATGTACTGGAGTCATAGTTGTTTGTCATCAACTAACAATTGAAGTTTATACATTTATTGAAACTGGTAATATTCATATATTATTGTATTTTATTAAAACTATTCACATTTATTTCTATTATAAAATTTATTGTTTTGAAATAACTCTATTTTGTTACTTCTATGACGAAATAATTAATGAGTTATTGACCAGCTAATATATCATTGGTTTATTGTTAACTGATGTATAACACATATATTTATTTATTTTGTGATATCATTCTGATGATCATTTATTTATACAACTTACTATTAATGTAAAACAGCAGTTTACTACGTATTTATACTATTTGAAATACTGGTCTAAATAAAACAAACCTTTTTGTTGGTAACAAATTTGTTTTCACATAAGTTTAAATTAAATAATTTACCTTGCATTATAAAATAATATTAAATTATTATTAATGTGCTAAATATGAATTATTTTTTTTAATTCTGATGTAGACCTCCTAAAAAAGTTAATACACATTTACGAACAGCTATATATTGGTAATATAATATAGCAAGTGGTACATGTCATTGGGTGGTGACTGCTTTCAGCCTAGAAAATTAGTACCCTTACACAGAACAGGTCATCAAAGCAAAGTTTTGAAGTGAGTTTGGATTAATTCATTTCATTCTTTCTTTTCAACATTCAGTCCACATTTTTGAAAATCCAGATTTTTTAATTTTTGTATAAAACTGTTTATTGATGTGAAAAAATCATTTTGATATTGCTGTTAAATGTGGACATAGCAGTTTTTTTTTGCCAACTGTTGCCAAAATATTGGAAAAAAAGTCCAGAGTCTTAATGCGGTTGAAGATAGGAGTTCATATTTTAACATATGGGAACCACACATTCTATAAAAACCCTTGTCTAAGTTCTATACACCAGTAACAGCATATACAAAAAAGCTGCAAAAATAGTGTTTCCTGTTTTCTCAAGAATATAAATGATATATTTATTGTTGTCTAAGTTCTTTATAAACTAATGCAGAATGAACAAGCGTTGGTTTGGTAGGTATTGCATTTTTTACAATGTTTTATTGAGAAATTACTGCAGTATTAGTTCAGGCACTCTTTCATTTGACTGTCAGTAGTGGCCTGACCATAGTAAATTAGTAGGTGCATGTTGTGAAAATATTGGTCTCTGTGGAGGAATAGCAGATATTTCATCTTTTATTTGAAAGTTTGAGGATTGAATCCTGTAAGGTATGGCATCTTTCATATGCAGTTAATTTTCATACTGCTTGCTTCCCTGTGGAGTAGGTTTGGTTTTAAGAAAATTAATCATGAAAGTCCTGTCATGTATAGGCATAAAAATAAAAAAAGAGGAAATATAGTCTTGATTGTTTCATTCTTCTTTTGAATTAGCCTAAAAAAACAGAGTTTTCAATACAAGCATTTTTTTAAATAAACTATTGTTTAATTGGCTTAAACATGTTGTCATGTAAAATAAAAAGTTGCATGTATGCAGCAAAACTGAAATTCAAATCTGTAATTGGGTCTTTTCCCAAGATACAGGTGAATTTTTAAGGTAGAAATATTGTCAGTTAGTAATATTATGAGTTTATTGCATTTATTATGTAAATGTTACAGTTACTTTTGTGTTGAAATATAATTTTAGCGGTTTACTGATGCAAATCATAACAATTTTTATACCTGAATAAACATTTTTGATCTGTTAATTTTCTTGATGTGAATATTGTTAAAAATGTTTTATGCAATAAAATGGTGACTTTTCCAACCACCTGTTATTTAATATATTTAATTTCACAGAAGTATAACTGTAAATAGAATTTATTCTTGAGTAAATTATGTCTTGCTATTTCTGTTGGCTGTTAATTTTTCACTACAAGCTTGTCATTACTTTTTTCCTTCATTAATTTTTTAATTTGTACCCGTATATAAAAAAAAATTCAAGTGTATCCATTACTTAAATAACTTACTGTTTCATTCAGATGTTATAATGAATTTTATAATAAACTATCTTAGAGACTAGTACATTTTAATATCTTCTTGAAAGGGTTCAAAGTTCTTTAAGAAATAATTAAAAAACGTTTTGCAGCTTATAACATCTTAATTTGATTTTTATTGTAATATTTTCTGTTTTAGTATTACACAATTTTATTTTTTATTTTTCTAGAATTGTCTTAACTTGTTGAAATAGATTTGTGATACCTTGCTGTATAACGCAATTGCTATTTTGAAACACATCAGAAAAGTGAAACAAGATTTACTGTTGGTGTTAGAAAACTGTTTTGACTTAATGTGGTCAGATATACTTTAAACATTTTGTAAATATTTTTGGTGAGATTAAAACTGATAACATTTTTTCCTTAATTATTGAGAATATGGACCTATTTCAAAATAGTTTTTATGTAATACCTTTGGTTTTCTTCTTGAGAGAATTCAGAAAAATTGAAATGAGTGTAAATGTATGTATTTATCTATTCTTTGTTTTTTTTTTTATTTGTGCATAAATTTTAATTCAATGAGAGTAATAAGTTTATTTGATTTAAGACACCTAAAAGTAATCATCTGAATGGAGTATTTAATATTTTTATGGGCTTTAAAATAAAAAATTCATTTTTTAATAACTTGGTAAAGGGGTACTGTGTATTAATTAATTTATTTGTGGTATTTTGTACGTTTAGAATGTATATGGGTGTGGTTGTGTGTTTGTGATATGGATACATTAAATTATATTACAGCTGATTATGACTGAGTACTACATACAGGGCATTTGTCTTTGAGCTATAGAGCATTTGTCGTATAGAGACATGCTTCTCGTTTAATATAACCCTTTTGCTGGCTGTACATAGCAGACTAATAAAAAGGGATCATTATTTGCTACTCCCCACTACATTTTGTCCCAGTAGATTCCTCTAACCACATTCAATTTTCTACTTTAAAATCCATGTAATTATATTCTTCTTTATGCTCTAGTATAATACTCACTCAGCTACTATAAAAATATTCTTTTCTGGGATTGCATATTCCATACATTTACTAATTGGGGTTCTATTTTTTTTTTTTTTATTTGTATTTGGTAATTAATATGTTCTCTAATGGAAATAATAATTACAAACCATTTTTTGTTCATTTTAATTTCACTGTCAAGTATAATTTTTCATTTATATCAATTTATTTAATATTTTAATATATGGTATATCATTAAAAAAGCATTGAACAACCCTTACTGTTGTACCTTATTTAAGGGGAAATATTCCTTTTCATATGTATTTTTCTATCCTTTTCCCTAGATAATATATTTTTTTATTCATTTATTTCTTTAATATTTTTTACATTCCTATTTAAATTATGTTTTCCCAGAAGCAATAATTGCTAAACATTTAGTGGTACAATCTACAGTCAACACTAACTAAACTAATGTAAGGATCACAACTTACATACAACAAATTTCGCTTGTATGGTTGGCAGATTAAGATTAAGCTTATGATTTTTAATTCCTGAATGTGTTTTATTAAAGTAGTCATGTGGCCATTATCTGTTACACAGAGGAATATTATTAAGGCCAGTTTTAGTAAGAAAATAACGTTTTCATCCTTTTAGTGATGTTCTTTTTGAAGCAAAGGAGGTACTTAACATTAGGCAATTATTAATTAAAACTAATTTGACATTAAAAATACAATGCTTAAAATTAAATATATATAAATTTTTACCTCACGAATATAAAACCATAATGTTTGAGTAAAGTAAAATATTTTAAATCAAATTAAATTGTTCTTTCCCTAGAATTTAAATCCTTTTATATTTATTAAAAATATTGAGTAGGTATTTATCTGATCACGTAAAAAAATTTAACTTCCTTAACTTACTAAAATTCAACAAAAGGGTGTTATGTCGAGCCTAGATTGGATTGGTAGAAATGCTATAGAGATAATTTTAACAGCTTTATTACTTATATCAAGATTGGGTATTTTAACAAGTTATGTGATTTTTATCTAATTAAGTTAAGCCAAAAGTTGAGCTGGGTAGGTGAAGGAAGCTGTGAATTCTCAAATTATATGGATTTTTTATTTTAAAGGATTCCCAGAAATTTACATAGTCCTTCAGTGGAATAACTAATATTGTACTGCTAATAGTGTCATTTTAAAAAGGTTTAGAAAACATCTTTAATATACTGTCAAATAATATTATTTGATCTGTTACATGTTTCTTCATTTAATGCATTGTTTATGTAAAATGTTGTGTGTTTATAAATTTCACATTGTGTTTTCACAAGTGTTATCAGTAAAATTTCAATATTGTTAATAGTATTCTTTTGTGTGTAGTACAAGGTGTGCAGCACCTGTATGTGTGTCTTTGTATTTATGGATGAATATGTGCTTTCTGTCTGAATATATGAATATTTGTCTGATGCCTTTAAGGTATTCAATGGAGTTTAATTTGCTTATTTATGATCTGTGTGTTCAGTGTGTGTTATTTTAGTTTGTTGTATGATCTTGCATATGATTAGTTTGTTGTTTTGAAACTGTAACTTTTGTTTCCTGAAAATATGTACATTGTTTTATGATTTTGTGTAACATTTTATAAGTGTTAGATATTCTTGTCAATAACTAACTTTCTGATTTTTTTTTTGTGTAGCATGTTATTTAACAGTTCTATGTTTTATGTAACATGTTGTTTATGTATAGTTGTGTGGCCAATAATTAATATCATGTACTCAATTTTTTATCGTGTAGATTTCCTCAATGTTTCTTCAATTAGTTGACATGTATATGAATAAAATAGGTAATGAAATATGTCTGAAAAAGATTGTGTGTGTGTGCACTTGTTTTATATATGCTTATTTATTCCTCTGTATTCTGTGTTTATATTTAATTTTCACACACTCCTACATCCTCAATTATCTATTTATGTATTATTTTACTTATACACCTTGAGCTTGTTTTATATATATACATATTTTATGGAGAGATGAGAGAGATGAAATGATAGATTTGTTTAATATTTTTCTTCTTAACCTAAATATTTGATCAGCCTTAATTCTTATTTTTACAAAATTCTGCTATACACTAATCTCGTCTTTAGTTTATCTTAAAACCTCTGCATTTTTTATTATGTTCACCCCATTAAATTTCAACATCCTTTGTTACATTATATCTTAAAAGGTTCTACTATTTGTTTTTCTGGTTTCTTATTGTCTAAACGTGTTTGTAAATGTTGTTACCAAATTTCTTTTCTGCATGAAAGTTATCCTCATTCATATCAGTATAGTTCTGATATATTTTTTTAACTGCATTCATCATTCTAATTATACTGTATAAATAAAAAGAAAATTTTGCATCTTCGGTACATCTCGTTCTATTAACATAATATTTAACTAATCGTCTTTCTTTCTGTTGCAATCACTATGGTTATTTTATTCTTGTTTGCTTTCAAACTGAATTTAGAAATATATATTATTTATTTTAAAAAGTAATCGATAATGGTTAAATATATAAAATAATACTCATTAAAAGTTTTGATTTTAAACAGGAACTTTAGTACTTTTTTGTCTGTGAGCTGTTTTATAATTAATATTTAAGTAACTGTGATATTACAAAAAAGTATACACACACACACACACACACATACACACACACACACATATATATATATATACTCGTATAAAAATATAAAAAAAAAGAATAATTTATAGTATACTTGGTGGTGAAATCTCTTTATTATTTTTTTTTGTCGTCCCCTTGTCTTATTTTTCTATTTCCATGCTATCATATAAGTGAATATACAAACATATAAAAATGATGTAAGTGAGAGGTTGAAAACAGAAAACTGTGCTGCTCTACTGCTTCTCCTTTTTTATTCAAATTCCTTTTTATACAAAACATTGTTGTACAATTCATTCTTTTTCTCTGTCAGTTCCTGTTTATTTTATCTTACTCTTTTTTTTTTTTTTTTAGTTTTTCTTCTATTCTCTGTATAGTATTTGATGTATTAGATATAAAGTACTCTTTTCATTTTCTTTTTATTGTAACATAAAAATTCTGTAAGTAGATTTGTAACTATTTTTTTTTTTTTTTTTTCTTATCCTACCCTACTAAACGCGGCATTTGTATATGTGTCTGTGTGTGCGTCTTCCTTAGCTTAGAACCGGAATGTACCGAGCACTGGCGGAAAATCTCGATTCGTTAGTACATTTCTCGTGGTGGCCAGGTGTATACTTATATTATTATACATCGATATATATATATATATATATATATATATATATATATTTCGAAGTTTTGGGAAAATGTAGTACTTTTTAACTGGATCCGAATTTTCGGACGAAAATCGAAAATATCTCGAAAACGGTCGGTTTTAGTGCTCTGAAAAATTGTTTCGACCCCCCTCGACGGTACCCCATCCGCTGCCAGCGGTACCCATCGGATGATAATATTTTCAAATACCCCCATGGCGCCTTTCGGAAATTAGGGAGCGGATGCCACCGAAATATCTCTGCAGCAGCTCGTCCGATTTTCACGATTCAAACGGCGTATGTATCAGCAGGTCGAGCGCTAACTGTTTAACGCATCGGGTACAGCCTTGATCGACCGGGTCTTGGTTAACCGGAAATTAAATCGTTTAGCCCTATGTTTTGATTGCACTAGCTCATCGTAAAACGTTCCGATCCGATCTTTCGAAATCTAAATACACTCAAACGTATGCGCTAGCGCAGCTGTAAAGTATAAACGTATGAAGACCAAAAAGTAGAAAATAAAAAATATTTTAAAAGCCGCTGTTAAATTAAATACACTAAAAAGTAGAAAATAAAAAATATTAAAAAAAAATTTAAACACCACTCTTAAATTAAACGCGCTAAAATGTAAAAAATAATTTTAGGACGGTATCTCACAATGGATTTGACAACAACCTTTAATGGTTGTTGAATGCTTAATGGTGATAAGTAAGATTGTGTGAAAGTCATAGTTTCAAATTAAAAATTTGATGTTTTTGCCAATTTTTTTCTTATGCGTGTTTGCAAGAAAAAATTGCCAAAAACATTAAATTTTTAATTTGAATATCAATTTTCATCATTCAAAAAAAAATTTGTTTACACAAAAGGTTTTTAGACATCTAATAATCCCATTCCGAGACTCCACTCGCCAGGGCAACCCGTCCAGAGGGCCGTAGTATAATTATAAATATTACTCTTAATAATAATAATAATGCAGATTCCAATACTGCATTTATTTACTATTGCATTTCATTATATGCTGAAAGTGCGCGCGCGCACAGGCACAAACATGCACTCATAATTGTTTCTTAAATTTGATATGTCAATTGTATGCATGTGCGGACAAAATTAAAATGATTTTAATAATTGTGTGCATATGCGTGCATAATTAAAGATTCCTTTGTTGATAAATTAAAAATTGATTTTTCATTATTCTGTCAAATAAGAATATCTCCTAAATTATTAGAAAAAAGAGGAAATTGTTTCGGTTAATATTTTTAAAATGATCATCCTGAAACGTAGTAGTCTCACATTTTATTTTCAAAAATGTTTAATAGTGTCTCTGCGGTAATAAAACAAATTAAACCCTTTTTTGCGCATAGACATATAGGTTATTAATTGAAAATTTTCAAAGATATTTTTCAAAATGTTTTTCACTCTGATATAAGAGCATTAGTGGAAAAAAGGCGTATAATTTGTCTCGCTAACTTCCAGAACACTTGAGAGTATTCGTTGAGAAAATCTAAAAGTATTCATAGTTTATATATTTCTTCCATTATTAAAAATGATTGCTTTCCCTAACGAATAAACACAATCTACATAATTCTTTCCTCTCGAGAATGCATTTTGAAATAAATGTGTGTATATGACTGCAAGTAAATTAACTAAGATATAACAGAATCTGATTGGATCTCAATCCAACCAGCCCAGATGGATAACCTAATGTAGGTGTTATTTGCAGGATTATACATTATCCGTATTTCTGTAGGCTTAGAATATTAGTGATTAACTTGGCTCGGTGAAGAAACCAATTGTTTCATTCCTCTCGACAATGGAAACTATAAGTCCTCCCTTTTTCATATAATTGTGTTATGGAGTGCTTGTTATCTGTACCTATAAAGCAACTTTTCCTGACTGGCTGATTCATCAACCCCCGTCAAAAACTTAATTTAATTTACTTTTTTTTTCGGTAACAAATGAAGTTATCTACTTATTTTTGGTCTGTGTAATCTTCATGTGAAAACTAAAAAGTAATTTATAGATTTTTATAATCTGAGTTTAAATAGTTAAATGGATTTTGAATTTTTTTTTTAATTTCTCGGTATCCAGTGTAGGTAACAACTTGATTTTTGGTGTGTGCAATTTTCATGTAAATATCTAAAAACCAATTTCTAGATTTTTCAAAATTCAACCTTAAAATAGGTGAAGAAAGGTAATAAAAATTTGAACAGTGATTGCAAATTTTCTCCATTTCCGATTATACTAAACGATATATTCACTAGATTGGTGTTTACGAATACCTTCAGTAAATATCTAAAAACCGTTTTCGGAATTTTTTGAATTTCGATTTTTAAGGGGTACGACGGTGTATACAGCGCCGTGGCTCAACCAACACAGTCACTGTTACTATATGTGCGACGCGACTGGCTGCACCTGCCTTCGGTTACTTGACTAAAAAACATAAAATAAAAGTAATAAAAAATTGAGAAACCTAGTTCGGTCACCTCCTAGTGGTGTTTGTCGGGTAATCCCTAAGAACCGGGAAAAATACACTTTTACCCCTACGAAATCTGTTAACGTCTTTGTAAAAAAATTTTTTAAAAATTATTTTGCCGGTATTTTATCTAGTTAATAATAGTTTTTGAAAAAGAAAAACTAATATTTTCATTAACTAATCTTTCTACTTAAAAATCTTGACAAAAGTGAGTATAGATTAGTTCTACTTTATTGTGAGGTAAATTTGAAACGTTTCTTACTTCTGAATGTTCCAAATACATATTTTAGCAACTGGGAGTGTAATTTTTAAACGAGAAACTGTTACCTAAAGTGTTCTTTGTAGATAAACAAATTAATTTCGTTTGGAATTTTCTACACATTCGGTTTATGTTGTGCCTAATTGTTTATTCTTTAAGTGTTTGCAAAATTAGCTACGGTTGGTTTTTTGTTTAAATGAATGTACTTTTATTTTTCTTTGAATTACTGTTAGTGTTTTCATTGTTAATTATTCGTTCTTACAATTGCTTTGTAAGTGCGCATTCACGTACGTCTATTTTCTGAATTAACATTGATTATTTGAACAATAACAATACAGAACTGGAAAGTCTTGAAATCCCAAACGGAATCTATCTCTAATTCCTGGTATCAGTTAATTGAATAGTCGATACGATTACCGGGTAATTGTTTCTTGCCTGTTCTGTTTTAATATTCGACGTTCTCTGCGAGTAACCGAGTCCCTCTCTAAACTCTTTAAGCTCCTCTCTAAACTCCCAACCCTCCTTTTTCCTTTCTTTATCACCTCTTTTCTTCCCCTTCATTCGCTAAACTCCGATTGTAATGTTAACATTTGTAGAATTGTACTTCTCTGTGGTTGATAATAGCTTGGGGATCTGATCGCAGTCGGCGCTACGAAGCTTCAATAAAAGCAGTGGATTCTTGCCCGTACGATTTTAATTAAATCTTTACTATATTGGGCTTGTCCATCGGGCACAAAGGATCCAATTGTATTTCATCTGCTTTAGTGTTTAACTTCCGTTCAGTCAGTTCTCTAATAATACGTAGTTTTGTTTTTCTTCCCAATTTTGCAATATGTTTCTTTATACTAAAATTGTGATTGCAGATTTCATTAAAAGTTAATTGATGTAGTGAATCTGAATTTATTTTAGTATAGTGATATTGTAATTGAGCTTTTATTGCTTTTATTAGTTAAATTATTTTTATTATTTAAATTATTGGAAAACTTATTGTTAAATTACTAAAATTCGTTGATAATCTTAAACAATTAGGATTCTATTCCTATCTGATTTCCGATAAGTAGGATTACTAATATTGATGTACTTGATGTAGATGACAATAAAATACAGAAACAAATCGGAATAAATGTTTTTCTTACTTTATTAACTGTTATCTTTTGTATAATCTGAAATAATATCCTATAATCTTAATAAGGTTATCAACCAAGAGCAAGCCCCTAGCAAGCAATAAGTCCAGCTTCTCTTCTTTGCACCTTCTACTGATCCAACACTTTTTTAGTTAATACTGCTCTTATGAAATGCCTCAGATAATCAGTTTTCCTATTCTAAATTATTCTCTTTCAGCTTTTATTCTTTCTTTTCTCCTTATTTCATTTTACACTTTGCCTGTCAGACTTAATCTTGTCTGTTCTCCTCCACGCTCATATTTTAAATGCATTTAGCCTCTGATTTTTCTACTTTGTATTTTTATCATGAAATACGAGTCTCTGCATACCTTTCCTTGACTTTATTAAGAAATAGTTTTCTCGCTTTTACGTTTTTTTACGAGCAGGTATTTTTATACGGGTAATGTTTTCAATTGACATTATTTATATAATTATAAATATATAATTTTTTTTATACTGTTTTATTTACAATCAGCTTTCCAAATAACGAAACAATATGTAAATCGTATAAAGTAACAATGTCGTGAAAGGGGGCTATATTCAATAATATCTCAGTAATATCAATACAATAAGAGTTTGAATAAAGAATAATAGAATTAAAAATACAATGAATAAAATATAACTTACAATCCACACAAAGTCCGAAACAAAGTACACATAAATCAGCAAGTAATGAAACAGAGCAAAAAGGATAAATGGTCAACACAGCAGTTAAATTGTTAATAAAGAAAAAGTGCAATATTCACCGCACAGCAGTCTCAAGATCCAATACATGCAACCTTTTCAATCATATCACAACCCCACTGTTGTCCAATAGGTTAACAGCCAGGTTTTCATGCGTGTTAAGCGTAAGTATACTGTTGAGTACTTTGAGTTTAACTGCTGAATTTTTTCACGAATCGATGGCATCCCTAGGTAATCGTGGATTACCTTATTCTTTGCAAACCATGGAGCCTCCGATATGTTCCTTACCACTTTGTTCTGGAACGTTTGGATGATGCCGATATTGCTATTGCTTGCCGGAACCCAAACTTGTATCCCGTAGGCCATATTGTCTTTAAAAAAGACTTACATATCAACAGTTTGTTATTTAGTGACAACACGAACCGTCGTAGTAACCAGTTCAACAGCCTAAGTTTGATACTTAGTTGCTTTCTCTTTTCTCTCACGTGATTTTTCCATGTTAGGCGGCGGTCCAAATGAAGTCCTAGTTATCGTACATTGTCCGAATGAGGGATTTGAACTTCATGTAGGCAGTTCGTGGGCAGACTTCCTTTCTCATCACAAACGTCACATGACTCGACTTTACGGTATTAACATGCGACTAGCCATTTACTAACAGTTTTTAACTCCGATTGCAATTTTTCCGATGCTATTGTTGGGTTAACGTCAACCGCCCCATAATCGCCGTGTCATCAGAAAAGTACGCAAGTGTTATATTCTCCGTGCTAGGAAGATCATCAGAGTAGATTGAATAAAAAACCGGGCCAAAGTCTGAAACCTGCGCAACTCCTGATTTCGTATTAAAATGCCTGATAACTCTTAGTCGTTTTTAATTTGTCAGAACCGTCCATCAACGGTATTGGCGTAATACCAAATTATATAGTTGTGATAAGGTTATTTTAAGCTTTGCAGCAGAGAAAACAACCGTGTCATATCGAAAGCGTGTTAGATATCCAAAAATACCGTTGAGCGGTATTCCTTCCTTTATAAACAATCGCTGATGATTACATAAAAAATTCTATGAGTTTGTTCAGTGCTGAACTGCCCACTTCGGAAATCATCACATTAGTGGACAGCAATAACAACCCCTTCTACTAAAGTAGGTGTAATTCGTCCGAGGAAGATCCTGTCAAAGATCTAAGAGAGATTCGGCAAAAGGCTGATAGGTTTATACGAAGATACATCTTCTACAGGTTTGCTCGTTTTTGGAACATCATTATTTATGACACGTTCCATTTCGATGGAAATGCTCGTCCGAAGGATGCCATTGAAGAGCCGTTTTATGCATTCGATGACCGTAAATGGTGACATAAACAGCATCTTTTGAGTTATTATGTAAAATCCAGTAGCCTTGTTTAAGCCTTCTACTTTCCCGATCGCTTGAGACACTTCTGTATGGCTGAAATGCCTTAGAGGTAGACATAGAGGAATCGGGCTATCCAAGAAGTCATAAATCATCTGTTTCTTCCATCTCATTCGGCCAAAAGATCCTTGTTACGTGATCAGTAAACAGATTCGTTCTTCTTTATAACCATCTTGTTAACAGTCAGTAGAACTGGCGAATGATCGAATAAGAAATCATAATTATTTTCAACATTACTGTAAAAAAGAGAATTTCCCAAGACGACTTAAAAATCTAATAAATCAGGCACCTTCGTTACATCTGTAGACCAGTAGGCTGCAGTCCAGAAATCACATTCAGCCGTAGGTTGTCAATACTCTTCTTCAAGGCTCTGCCTCTAGTCGTTATGAGCCGAGAACCTCCAGAGTACATGCTTTGCTATCCAGACACCCCCATCACAATAAAACGGGAAACCAGAGTGCTGAAGAATTCCGAAAACGAGTCATCTGTGATCGCATTACTTGGAGGGTAATAAACTACAGATAATGCGATTGGTTGTAGCCAATCCAGTATTTCAATCGAAGTCGCTTAAATATGATCGGTGCTAAACTTGAAATCAGGTGATGCCTCAAAGTATTCTTAATTGCAGTACGTACATGTGCTGTATCATCCCGGTACCAATTCTAAAAATTTGATGTCTAAAAATTTCGTAATGTCATCGTTTCCAATCCCTTCCTTCGATTCACCATTTCGTTCCATTGAACGAATTGAATTTCACCATTTTTGTTCCATTTCGATTCGGCCATTGACGTTTCAGGCATAATTTTTAAAGACCTCGTCATTAATATTTCTTGGTAATAACTTTTGTCTGCACCAATCAGATTACCAATTTATTGCATTAAGAATTCAGTCTTAGTTCGTTAGGTTGTCTATTTTATCCTTGCCACCGGATTCACCAAAGTCGTTGTCTGCAACTGCAGCATAAGATCGAGGAAGACCAGAAGAAATACCTTTCGAGTTCTCTTGTATCCTCCGATTCAGAGAAGTATATTACTTTTATTGATATCAAATGTGACCGGTTGTGATCCTGTAGAAGGAGTATTTTCCTTTACATAAGTGACTTTGTCCCTCGTTCCTTTTCAAGATCTCCTTGTACACTCTACGTCACTTATCCAGGATGATTCGAACGGTAGAATACTCATGTCATGTATTATTCTTCTTGGCACATTCCGCGGTTCTATGTCCTATGTCCTCTGTAGGTTCTATGAACCTGCATCTGTATGACCGCATACAATTATTTTTAGTGTGCCCATATTGCTGACATCATGTGCGTTGTGCTGTCCCAGGAGACCTCCGCGGTATTTCGAAGCAGACGCTACAGTTCGCAATATCCTTTAGATCGAAGATTTCCCTGTTATTACCCTGCGGTTCAAGGTTGACAAAGAAGGTTGGCAGAGGTTTTTTCGTCACTCTTTGTTTGGCTTTAACATTACTCCAGACCTTTTGTCCATGACTCTCAATGTCCTCCCTTATAACATCTATTGGAAGTGAATAATGTAGGTGTATACCACTCGGAACGCCCGTTCATCCTTCGTTTTGAAGGTGGGTTCTATTGGACCTTGTTTTCGGACCTAGTCAATAATTTTCTTATAGATATCTACTTCTTTTGCAATTACCCGAAGCTGTTTCCAAACAAATTTCCGCAGATAATTGTCAGATTTGTCTATAACGCCCCAAATAAATCAAACAGCTTTAATAATATGTCTGTTTTTCCATGAAGGATTATTGGCAGGGGTTTGTATGGTCGGTTTGTCCGGTATTGTTCTACTTTGGAAGATGCTCAGACTGATTTGAAAGAGGCAGTTTATTCATAGTGAGAGCATGTTACACTTTCGGTTTGCGTAGAATTGGGGTAGGTTGCCGTGGGAAGGAATTCGTAAGCGAGTCCGTAATATCTTCTCCACTTCCAGAGGTGTCACTCATGACATGGATGACGTCACTGATATTGTCTGCAATGTTATTTCTTATAAGCTTGGGTCGCGAAAATTTTCTAGTATCCTGTCGGAACACATCAAAGATCCTCCTCATTCTCTGTTTGTTTGAACACTCGTACTCGAATCCAACAACGTATCGTTGTTTGTAGTTGAATCAGCTGACAGTTCATCCATAACAGCTTCTAAGGGAGCGGTTATAGGGTAGCTAGGTTACCCTAACTAAACCCACCGGGTTGGTCTAGTGGTTAACGCGTCTTACCAAATCAGCTGATTTGGAAGTCGAGAGTTCCAGCGTTCAAGTCTAGTAAAGCCAGTTATTTTTACATGGATTTGAATACTAGATCGTGGATACCGGTGTTCTTTGGTGGTGGGTTTCAATTAACCACACGTCTCAGAAATGGTCGAACTGAGAATGTACAAGACTACACTTCATTTACACTCATACATATCATCCTCATTCATCCTCTGAAGAATTATCTAAACGGTAGATACCGGAGGCTAAACAGGAAAAGAAAGAAAGAAGGTTAACCTAACTAGTCTGCTAAAGATGATTCATTTAAAGATAATGTTAATGATAAAATAAAAAAAAATAATTATAATATAGTACCTTTTAGAAAAAAGAAAAAAAAAAGAAAGATTAAATATAATACTTTTTAAAAGTTTATAGTCTTAATATAAGGGTTGGTTAATTTCAAGTAGTTTGTTTTTATTTTGGCGTTGACTTCTTAAGTTAAAATTTTATGAACTTTGCTTATTTTTAATCTTTTAGATTTTTTTTAATGTATTCTTTTGGGGATAGAAGAATTCGTAACAGAAATCAGTTTGTTTTATTTATTTTTTTACAATAAAAGTAATTATGTTATATTTTTAAATTCTTGTGTATGTAGTTAAATAAATTTCGAATGAAGTGTAAAGTGTTCTTCGTTGTTCGGTCTTTCATCCTCATTTGTTATGAGGATTAATAAATTTTTTTTGTTAGAAGTAGTGTATTTATGATCATGATGATTGTTCTGCCACCTGTTAAATCTCAGCTGTTAGCTACATTCCTCCATTAATATAATGAAAAAATACACTGTTTTTGTTTATAATATATTTATACTATATTTTAATTATATTTTACAATTTAAATATCATGTTGTGATATTCTTCTTATTTATTTTCATTTAACTGTTTACCATACAGAAATACAGAAAGAGTAATGCATACATGTACGAGTTTTAAGTAACCAAAAACATTGAGAAGACATGCTAGATATAAATCGTAACGCCTGATAACTTATTTTAAAGAAATAATCATCGACGGGTTTTCTCATATATAGCCTGTTTGATTTTAATGCTGAAAGACTAATATTTTTTCATTACATTATTTATTAACATGTGTAACAAGGAGTTAATTTCAAAATTTTACCAAATTTTAGCGAATTTATTATAATAATGGCCAGCTGTTATCAAGTGTGTGAAGCTGCATTTTCTTGAAATTAATATTGCTTAAAATTCAGGATGTTATATATCTAAAGTTTACATTTACGAAGGACCACGATTTATTAGTACTATTATTAGATTTTAAAATATTTAATACAAAATAGCAGCCGTGCATCAGTGCATTAATAATTTATTATTGTCTTCTTTTTAAATAAATGTTTTCATTAAAACACTTGCGAAACATCCCACACAACCTCAAGTAAAGGTTTCCTTTACCAAAATGCGGGTGAAAATGTTACAAAAGAGTTGCGATGCGGGTGTGCATTGGTCTGATAAATTACTATTAATTAAACTTAATTAAATAGACTTTGATATTGCACGCCTCAAGATTGTCAAAAAGAAGTTTTAACTATTTTATTTCCAGAACATAATAAAATAAAAGTTTTGAACAGTCCAAACTCCGTACTTGATTTTAGTTTCTGTTTGTTTGTGTCCCATACCTTATTTTTATTTCATCGGTTTGGTATGGTAAACAGAATTTAAATGTTATTCAGTTTCTCATCCTACTGTTATTTTATTTAATGTACTTTAAATTATTCTGCTGAGAAATTTTAAAAGTCAAACAGTATAAATTTTCATTGAAAAGAAAACTGAAAATGCAAAAGTTTTTGTTATAGTCATTATTATTTTTTTTTTTGAATTTTGTAAACCTTTTCCACGAAATGTTATTCATAGTACAGTACATTCTCAATTTTTAATCACAGAAATGTAATGTAATCACTAGTTCTATGATAATAATTAAAGAATTAGTTATGGGATGTAAATGAACTATTTTATTGTTTGAACGAACAGTAATTGGTAATAAAAATTAAAAGGAAGGTGTTAGCAAATTTTTGTCTGGAATAAGAAATTTAAACGTTAACTAGATTACCAAAAGCAACTGGTAATCAACTACGTTTTGGTAGGTTGAGTTTGACTTTACAGATTGATAAAAAGCGGCAGATTGATAAAAGTTGTGAGGGATCTCAGTAAAGCACACACACACACACACACACACACACACACACACACACACAAAAAAAAAAATATTTTTACCACACAAAATTTAAACGAAAAATATTACTTCTATACGGAACAGCAGTTTGATCAGTTCTTTTTTGTTTAATTTATGACTGTTGTGAGAAACATTATTGATTAGTTTTCGGCAGGTCATCACGTTTTATGATTGGTTTGGATAAAGCTATATTATGACTACAAGTGTTTAACCGTAATGTTTCACCATTTGGATGAACTGATCAGAGTTATTCCATTTTGTGATTGGTAAGATTGAAACGTAGTCTAGCACCATATTGCGATAAATTCGGAAATGAGTGGTTGCTTCTGTGACTTTCATCCGAAGGTGAAAGTCAAAATCGGGGTTTGAATCCCGGTCAGCCCTAGAATTTTTCCTACGCTAGAAAATCCCTTTTTCCTAATAAAAAAAATCGGAATGAAGTTTTAATTGGGTGTTGGCCTTAATAAATAAGCATAATTTTTATTTTTATTGTTATTCTTTACCTATAATGAATAAAATTTAGAAATTCTTCACTTTGAAGTTCAATTGGTTACTGATCTGTGGAAGGAAAATTTGTCTTAAAATCAGTTTTGCAGTTAAATCAGTTAATCGTGTATTTAAATCGACGGTATATTTATTTGCAAACAAAAATTCATATTTTTATAAAATATGTTAAATTCCTTAAATTTCTGTCAAATATTTGCCGATATATTTTGTAGTGTTGTAGTATTTGTATAACAATCTTAGGAAACTGAAGTGCTTAAGGATAATGAAGAAAATAAATGGTTTTTCAAGCGCGAATGTAGCACTAAAAGATTTTGTCTGTATGTATTCATTTTTATATTCATATTTACTTTCCTTTTAAGGTAAATAATTTTATTATATTTACTTTTCATTGTGATAATAATTAATAAGAAGATTAATTTATGTTATAATTTTAAGAAAAAGTGGTATGAATTTATAAAAGATTTTAATTCTCTTTGTAAACTTATTATGAAACGATATTTCAGTATTTACATATCGTATTGTTGTGCATTTTATTAGAGGTACGAGTCGTTTAAAAGCAACCTCTTTGCAGACTTAAAAGTTTGTAAAAAGAACATCTGCAGAAGATGTTTATTCTTCATGGAGCAGTTATTTAAAATTATTTTAAAACTTTGATGGGGAAATATTGAGATGAGTCTTTGAAATATTAAAATATAAAGATGAGTGTTTATTAACTTTATTAACAGATTACAGAACAGTGAACAACATACAAATTAATTTACCATAAATTATACAATATTATTAGTATAACATTATTAAATACAGAAAATAATACTATCGACAAATAATAATATACTTACAGACATATATGTATAAATGTTTTACTTTTTCTTGTTTTAATTAATTTTGAAAAATCACATTTCTTATAAAATCCTCTATTCCTCTTCTACAACTTTTTTTGCTTTTAGGATCCTTGTTATATAGAATATTAACTAATAAAAAATTAAATAAAAATTAAAGAAAAGAAACATATGAACTGTATAGCTATCAATAATAATTATAATTTATTTATTTAATTTTGTACAATAGAACAGCAAAGCCTTTGTACATCGCACAATAAAGACAAGTGATACAAATTAATTAATTTAATATTAATCTCAATTATAATATTAACAGTTTTTAAACAAATTCAATTACATATAGCTGATCTTTACGTTCTTAAATGTTTTTTTTTTTTTTAACATCTTTTCTATCTGTTACCTACTTAAAACTAACATCAAAAATATCAGTGTCCCTGCTTATTCCATGAGTAATATCAATACCTCTAGCAAAAGACGAACCCTTGACCGTCTTTTGCTGGTGTTGAAAGACGCGTTCTCTGTTTCAGGCATAGGAGACTGTGATTTCTTAATTTAATCTCGGCATTTTAAGTCCAACATTCGAAATATCAACAAATATCTTGGTATTAAGAGCCTTAAAAACAGATATGGCGTCCTGCACTGTCCGCTTTTTAATGAGGGTAAACCCTAACACGTACACTTTTCCTGGTAACTAATATTATGCCCGCCGAAGCCTCTTTCTCGCAGATGGTAAAAAAACTTCTTTTGAACCGCCTTAATCGTAGTGTTAGTACAAACACTCTTTTAGTTCCAAACTACCGTGCGATAAAAATCTACCTAACGTTAGTTCGGTATAACCTTAACATTGACTCATTGTTAATAAAATGACAGCTCACCCACAGTATCGTTCCTAAGTTCCTCCTAGCTTTTGATAACATGGCATCTGCATGGTTTTCTTTTTCCTGTTTTGCTTCCGGTAATTATCTTTCAGATAATACTTCAGAGGATGATATGTATGAGTGTAAAGTGAAGTGTAGTTTTGTACAGTCTCAGTACGACTATTCCTGAGATGTGTGGTTAATCGAAACCCAACCACCAAAGAACACCGGTATCCACGATCTAGTATTCAAATCCGTGTAAAAACAATTGACTTTACCAGGACTTGAACGCTGGAACTCTCGACTTCCAAATCAGCTGATTTGGGAAGACGCGTTCACCACTAGACCAAGCCGGTGGGTCGGCATCAGCATACTGTGTGAACAATAATTTCTCATCAAATGTTATGCGTAGATCAACAGTTGTCTTTATCCTATTGATACTAGAATTGCCGAATTTATACGCATACTTGATAGCAAGTGTTTTCCTTGATATAATAATGATGGGAGGTTTTCTCAAGGTTCAAGGATAACCTGTTGTTTACCGACCGTTCATGAATTCTGTTGATATCATCCTACAAGACCATCATACTTCCACAGTTGTCAGTCGTTGAGTAAAGTTTCAAGTCGTCAGCAAATGCCAGAACTCTAGATACAAACCCCTTAAACACGTCGTTGACAAACAAAATAAATAATAAAGGACCCAGGACAGATATTTGTGACACACCAGAAGTTCCGTAGATTCCTTAGACAAGCTTACCAGCAAATCTTACCCTGCAGGTTCTTCGATATAGATAGGATCTATTCCGTCAAGCGGTCCCCCCTTGAACACCGTACACCCTAAATCTCCGTACCAGTATATTATGCGGTACAGAGTCGAATGTTTTCTTAATATATATATTACATACTCCTGCCCTTAATTTTTTAACTATGGTGCAATACAATTCATCAACTCGGCCAGATTTGTGGTTGTGGATTTATTTATAAAGCCTTGCTGGTAATGAGCAATATACCTCTTAAGGAAATTAGACAACTGTTAATAATAATAATAATGTGAGATAAACCTCATTTACTCAATAATGAATATAAAATATTGAATAAAATTCTAACATAAAATCAATCTTATTTATCTTGATACATCTTTAAACGCATTTATAAAGCAACAACAGGCTGACGCAATGGTAATGAATTTTGTCGTTTGAAAAAAATGTCATGCCTGATCGGGGCTGAGGCCCGGGTCTTCCAGATAAAAAACAGGAACATTACCACTCCAGTAAGGATTTAATATATAAAACAAAATAACATAATAACCAACCTGCCCATAAACAATGATAATCAAACTACTCAAATCCCTATAAGACAAAAATTACTGACTACTTACTAATCATCTGTTCATTGATTAATCGATAGACAGTTCGTAATTATAAAATGCCGTATTTCAGTACATATTTTTAATGTTTTAACAGTTGTTCTTTTAGACTGGATGGTAATAAATTTACAATATTAGTATCAGTCTTTCCAGATTCATTAAGTTTATTAAAATAACAGCTCTCCGTCGCAGTTTCGCCCGCGCGATATGGTTACTTGCGTTTCCCGTAGCGGTCAGTCTTTTTATTTTATACTTTTTAGTCAAGTAACTTTTTAGGCAGATGCAGCCAGTCATACAAACTGTTACGGTGGTAGTGGCTGTGTTGGTTGAGCCACAGCGCCGTATACCTTCGCACCTATTAAAAACATCGGAATTAAAAAACCCGAAAATGTTTTTTAAATATTTATCTGAAGAGTACTAACAAGCCCAAATCTACTGAATATCTCATTTATTATAGTCGGATTGGAAAAATTTACAATCTTTGTTAAACAAAGATTTCTTTTATCTTTCTTCATCCTCTTTCTAAATCGAATTTCAAAAATCTAGAATTTATTTATTGAAGAATATTACACTCACCAAGAATCAGATTGATTTCTTCATTTGTTACCGAGAAATTAAAAAAAAAAATAGGGTTTCAAAAAATCAAAAGTCCATTTTAACCCTTGAAATTCGGAATTTCAAAAAATCTAGAAATCGGTTTTTAGATATTCGTAATCATTCAGTTCAAAACCAGCTTACACAGTGATAGAAACTCACAGTAAACAATCCATTAGAGTTTGTGCTTTAACCAGCCGATTTCCAATACTAAATGTTTTTTTTCGAGATTTTTCGAGATGAAATATATTTAAAAACCTTCTCAGTTTTGCCAAGAAACATGGGTAAAAATTTGTTGCCATTGATGCGGTTTTTTTTTATCTAGAACAAACGAAAACCCTCTTCCTCTTTATACAATAGTATGTATACAGATATTTCATAATAGGGTTTTTAGTAGAATTATAAATTATACATTAGGCAGATCCTCATTTAAATTTAAGTTGCAGTAATGTTCATATTTGTAAAGCGAAAATTGGTCACAATACTTAACTTCAAATAATACAGATTACAATCTATGATAATTGTATATATTATATTTTATAGAATTTTATTTAAAATTGGAGTCATTTTCATTCATTGAACTGAATCTAAAGTGGTCTAACATTAGAAGCGGCTGGAGAATTGTCGATATTACCTCTATTGCTGAGATCGGTATAAACAGATAAAAATTTCTTTTAACAAGCAGCTTACGAAGTGTAAAATTTAGAGTTTTGTATTATGAAGTGTGTTTGTATATAATTGCATAATCCAGGTTATAAAATAAGATCCTTCCCGAAAGCTGACGAACGCTTTACCAAAAACATTTCTTTCTACGTTATTTATATTTTAATTAAAAATTTATTCCTAATAGATATTGTTTTGTACTGTAATATTGTTACCTATAACGTTACCGTTTTTTTATTCTTTTTTTTCTTTTCGGTAAAGCATATTTTGCTAATGATAGTAAAAGGTTAATTCTACTCCTAATTATAATCCTTCAATATCGCTATTCAGATACTTTGATAAAAAGCTGTTTATCAGTAAAGGATGATATATAAAAATATTTATGCGTGAATATTTCTAAAAAAAAAGTTAACTTTTTTTAAGTTTCCTGTAAAACTTTCATTAAAATGTTTCCACGTTCGGTTTTTGTTGTTTTTTCAGTGTTGTTTTTTTTTTCTATCTGGCTCATTAAATAATTAGGAAGCAATTATCGTTTTATACGTTTTTCTTTTCTTTTATATGAAAATTAAAACATGGCAACCGGCCAGCTATAAAAGATCATTTATAATCCTATTTTAGTATTAATCTGTTTATAGTTATAACATCAATATTTATAATTTATATATATTTTTTAAAAATAAACACAGCTTATTTAAAATAATATCTTGAAAGATAAATGTTTTTATAGTTATTTTCCTACTCCATAAAAATTGAAGTAATAGCTTCTTTATTCTAAATTATATGAGATTTATACAAGCAAAATTATTTTACAATCTTTTACAAAAAAAATATGTATTTTTATGAACATGACTTCTTTGCGTATTCATGCATTTAAAATTGCATTTGCATTCATGTATTTTAAATTATATAACCTGGCTATACGAGGTGTGTGAGAAAAGTAATGAGACTGACTTCTTACTTACAAAAGTTATTATGATTTTCAGACAACAATATTATCCCCTTCAAAGTTATACACCGGCCTTCAAAGTTGTACCCTTCAAAGTTATACTGCCCCTTGGGCAGTTATACACCGGCGGAGTCGTTGTTCCCACTTTTGGTAGCAGCGTTGGAAGGCTTCAACTGGTAGGGCTTTTAACTCGTCGGTTACAGTCTTTTGAATGTTCTCCAGAGTTCCAAAATGACTTCCTTTAAAGACATGTTTCAGTTTCGGGAAAAGGAAAAGTCACAAGGACTCAAATCAGGTGAATAGGGGGGTTGAGGAACCGTAGGAATGCGTTTTGAGGTGAAAAATTCCGTGATGGAAATGGCCGTGTGACACGAGGCATTGTCATGATGAAGCATCCACTTTTCTGCAATGTTTGGTCTCACGCGAATCACTCTTTTCCTGAGCCTTTCAAGGACACCTTTGTAAAATACTTGGTTGAAAGTTTGTCCTGGAGGAACAAATTCTTTATGCACGATACCCCTACTGTCAAAAAAACAAATCAAATGGTTTTGATCTTTGATTTGCTCATTCGACATTTTTTCGGTCGAGGAAATGACGGAGTGTGCCACTCTTCGTTTTGCCGCTTTGTTTCAGGTTCGTACTCAAATATCCAGGATTCATCTTCTGTGATCACACGATTGAAGAATTCTTGGTCATTGTCAATCCTCTCAAGAAGATCAACGCACACAATTGTCCTGTTCCGTTGTGAGGTTTTTCGGCACCAATTTCGCACAAACCTTTCGCATGTCCAAATCGTCTGTCAAAATTTGATGTACGGTGAAAGTGTTTAAATTTAACTGTTCACTCATCATCCTTATTGTTAAACGACTGTCTGCTCTCACAAGAACCCTCACACACTCAACGTTTTCGTCAGATTTTGAAGTTGAAGGTCTCCCTGAGCGAGGTTGATCTTCAACGTGTTCTCGGCCTTCCAAAAATGATTTGTGCCAGCGGAAATCTTGTGCTCTTGATAAGTAATGTTCCCCATAGGCCTGTTTCAACTTTTCAAAGGTCACACTCGCGGAATCCCCAAGTTTAACACAAAACTTGATTGCACAACGTTGCTCTAAATTCCGATGCTTCATTTTCGTAACACACAACAAAAACACAACTTCACTGATGGCGCTGTCAAAAATAATGTGTTGGCTGAACGGAGTTGAAACTCGTACTGAGCATGTGGAAGGGATAAACAAACCGGTCTAACACAGACCGGTAGACACAGCGTTTCCAGATCGCTCGGAGTGTTACCAGTCTCATTACTTTTCTCACACACCTCGTATAACGTAACTAATTACATTTATGTAAATGAAACTAATAATATTTCATTATTACTTTCATTTAACCGTGTAATTCTTTTATTTATTTTTTGAATTGAGTGAAAAAAATAATTCCTTCATCATGTTAAAGACTATCAGAAATAAATCCTAACTTTAATAACCGATAAAAATTTTTTTAAATTAATATATGGGCCTAGAATTTATTCGTTATGTATTTTACCATAACTGTAGTTTGATAATATCAAATTTTTTGGTTTGATATGCAGTAATGTTTAATTTATTTGCAGCTACTTTTTTTAGGTTTATTCTATTTGAAGAGACAATCTTTAGTAGAATAAATAGGCAATAGGTAAATGTATGTGGATTTACGCGGAATTAATTTTTTTTTTTGTTCGAAGTTTACTGCAGAGCAACTTTTCTATTACATTTCGCTGTCTTCACTTTTAAAAGATTTCTGTAACTATTTTGAATTATATATATATATATATATATATATATATATATATATATATATGATGGTACCATATGGATGGTACCATTTCTGGATCACGGATCAAGAAATATCCGATACCAAAAGTGAGATTTAGCTGCGTTAGTATTTGGTTCCTTCAATTCTTATAATTATCTTTAATTGAAAAGTTTAATTTATTTTTTTTTTTATTAATTTGTGTTAATGTTTGTTGTGAACAAACCTAAAAAAATTCTTAAAAATTATTATATAAAAATTAAAATTAACTAAAGCGAATAGGAGAAAACAAAAATTAAATAAATAAAAACTATAAATGTATAAAATAAATAAATAAAAACAGTCTATCGCTTAATTGATTGTTTTTATAAGTGAAGTCTGAAATTATTTTTCTGTTATGAAATAGTAGATTGAATTCAAGAAAGCATTTTCACGTCGTTTTTACACTCATTGTCTGACAATCATACCGTATTTCTTTATATTTTAAAAGTGTATTTTATTGACTCGTAAAGAATTTCTGCATGAAACAAATGTCGTTGAAGGTTGCTGTTTTTATTTTTTTCATCTATGTCATTTGTCTTTTTAGAACGGTATGTGTATGTATAAAAACACAAAAGAAAGCTACAAATGAAGTGACAATTTGCTTTCTTTTCTTGTGTATTGACATCATTTAAACACTTAATGGCTTCTTCTTGGTAGAGATAGGTATGAAGAAATAAAGAAAAAAGAAAAAGATACGCGATAAAATTACAAAAGAAATGAATGTACAGATAATTTTTATTAAGTTTTAATAGTTATGTTTATTGTTTTCTTTTTGTTGATTTAATAATTTAGAAAATAAATTGACTATAAACGTTGTTATCTCCATTTTATCTATACAAATATTTTATTTAACTCCGATGAATTCCAGTTACATTAATAAATAAACTTGATATTCTGAAACTCAAAAGTTTTACCAATTACAAGGATTTACAGAAACATAAATACGTTTTTCTTAAGGGAAAAAGAAAATATCTAAATATGATCGTATGTGTTAAACTTTTACTAAATCTATGATCGTCTTAGAGACTAACAGCCTCTGAGACTAAGGAATCTGCAAGGGTCCTTCTTCACAGCAATGTAGTTATTACGAAGCTGATGATAAAGGTTGACTGAATTTATTGTTGTAGCAAAAAAATCATAAACAACTTTATTTTCATACGATACAAATATGGGCACATACGAGAACAAATACTGCTGCTTGGAGGAATTCAAAGTTGTTGAAAGGTTTCAGTCAGTTTCTAAAGGAAGTTGCATTTCAAAGTATTTACGTAAATTTAATTTTCTTTTACTTACACCAATTTATTTTACGTTAAAAGTAAAAAAAATCAGATAGTTTTATATTCCAAATGTTAGATTGATGAAAATTTTTAATCTGATTTTATGAATGTGAAACGAATGAATATAATGCAATAAAAAACCCCAAAACGAAAAATTTTGATTAAAATGCTGCTGAAAAAAAGGAGTAATGCTTTTCATATAGAAGTATATTAATAGTCTATTCCTGTATTTTTAGATCGATGGAAGCTCGTTATTTTGATTTGTGATTTTAAATTAAAGTTTCTCTCTTATACACATACGTGACGAAAAATGTAAATGAAAAGAGGATTATTTAATCTCTTATAATTAATGATAAGGTTTTGTTATTGCGTTAACGGTAAAAACTACTTTGTTAGGTTAGGTGAGTTGATCGCTATGCAAATTGGAAAACTTCGTACGAAATACAATAACCTGAAATACTTGGGTTACTCATAATAGCAGTTTTTGACATTTATGGCAATTAAAGAGTTAAATATTGTTGCTCGTATTTTTTTGTAATTTAATTTTGATATAACTGCGCCGGATATTTTAACTCTGAGGCTATAATAATCATAATCATTATTTGCAGAAGGCTACATCTGTTTAAATTATTATTATTATTCCTAATCTTAACATTTATTATTTTGTTTAAGCGTGTTACACTTTATCTCTAACTTATAAATCTACTTATCGTTCAAAATTTAACACTTAGATATTTATTTTCATATTACTGTAACTGTTGTTCGTGATATAACGATTATTACCGTGTAAAATATATTACATTTCGCATATCTTCCCGTTTTTTTCTTTTTTTTTAAACACTGAATTATTTTAACTTTTATATTATTGCTCTAGCTATTTTTATTGAGTTGGCTTTTCTTCTGCTTCCTCTGTATGAATGTAGGTGGACCTCTTACCATTTTAAGAAGAACAATAAAATAAAGTTAATTTATTCTTATCATGATTATTCATAGTGTTTCATGAAGTTTGTCTTTTTTTTTAAAGATTAAATGTAGTTGTTTTCTTTTGTCTATTAAACACAGTAGAACTTTACTAATTCGGCCTATAAGCTCTTTGAATCGGTCTGTATTATAAAAGTTTCTTTAAAGTGTATAATTTCAGATCCGTTCTTCTGTTGAATTTTTTTCTGTATTTCATTAGAACACGTATGAAGGAAATATAAATTATTCATTTCTAATTATAAAACCGCTTTATTTATTACTAAGTGAAGCAGTTTGTTTTTATTTTTGTGATAATTTTTACTTAACGGAATTATTGCCTTCCAAATAAATTGGTTTTATTTGAAAGCCAATTGATATACAGTATAAGCGGTAAAAATTAAGTTTTTTCTTAAGTTCTTGTGTTTTTTTTTTCAGATTCTGTTAGTATTGTATATTTTCAACACCTTCATTTTAAACCTTTGTACTGTCTTAATATAAATCTAAAAAAAACATTGGTTTGTAAAGTAACACTGTCGCTCAGGGTTTCTTTTTTATTTCCTTTTATAATTAATGATTTTTTTTTTAAACGTATATTTCATTAGTTGTCTTTTCTGGGTTATGTGATAGTTTGAAGATTTTTGTTCTATAAACCTGTTTGCGTATAAAATTACAATAGATACGATATACGATGAAGCTGATTGCATAAAATTAAATTTAGGTTATTTTAGATCCCCTTAATGCTTTTATAAAGATTCTAGAAAGAAAAAAACTGTTGAAAATTTTCTTTAATTTTTGACAACTTCTGCAAAACTACGTTACATCGGTAATTAAATGCTATTTAAAATAAAAATAAAGTCTTCAGAAAAGAAAAACTGCTGTGCAACAATTCCAGTCCAATAAAGTAAAAAATTATGAAAAAGAAAGTAACATTTTTAAATTGTTCTGGAAAATGCTTAACTGGAACCCGTTTTATCCCGATATTAAATATTGTCTTTTCGTAAAACGATCTTATTATGTTTTTTCTTGTTTTATTTTTAATATTCTCTTTCTAGAGCAGCCATTTTTTCAAAATTGTATCGCAGCTGTACATCTCGATGAATATTACTTTGAAATTAACAGTTTTTTAATATTTCCTTTCTAAATATGCATCAGCGTGATTATATTATTTTATAAATAAATATCTTCTTAAAAAATGTACATTTGAAAACTGTTATAATATTTAAACAAAAAATTATGTTACAAACTTCGTTAAATCAGCATCTTAAAATATACCTTTAATTATATATTTGTATATGTCGTAGGCGAATTGAAAAATCGGGCTTATTGTAAAGAGTGCCGTCATTTTGCAATGCACCCAGCAAATTGGAAAATTATCTACTAATTTCTAATCACCCTGATATATTTCAGGCTTATTGTAATGAGTCCATACAACTTTAGCCTAATTTTTTTTTATATGAATTTTACGGAGATCCAGTTATGGTTAAATGAGCCGGCCTCCGTGGTGCGATTGGTAGCGTCTAGGCCTTTCATCAGGAGGTCCCGGGTTCGAATCCCGGACAGGCATGGCATTTTCACACACGCTACTAATCATTCATCTCATCCTCTTATAGTACAGTCAATTTGTATTTTCATTTGAAAATCCTTACCTACCGATTGATGTTTTTTCCATATGTTAGGGGTGATGAGGGAGCTTAACTCCAGATTTTTAACACCCCCCTCCCATAGATTTTTGAAAAACTCAAAAATTTGAAATGCGTTTATCTCTGAATGTATGCATTTTAGAGAAAAGTTTTTCAAACAAAAAATGTAGAGGACATTATCCTTTACAATTAATGTCTTATAAATTATGCCGTATAATTTTAAATTGAAATACTAGGTGGCGCTGAAGTTGTAAAAAACGTATTTTTTCGGTTTTTTCATCGGAAAAAATTGTTTTTCGTCTGTATTGCATTTGGAAAAGTTGTTAATCTCAAAAAAACAGACAACTTTTATTTAAACAATTTTCTTGTACGACTTCCGTTTTGGAGATGTAGCTTGTGAAAGTGTGAAAATGTTGTGAATTGGGCACATGTTCGAAACCGGTCTACTCGTTTACAACTTCGTTTACAACGTTTTTTACAACTTCAGCGCCACCTGGTATTTCAATTTCAAATTATACGGCATAACTTCAAAGACATTAATTGTAGAGCAGAATTTCTTCTACATTTTTTGTTTGAAAAACTTTTCTCTAAAATGCATAGATTCAGAGAAAAACTCATTCCAAAAACTTTTGGAGTTTTTCGAGTTTTTTAAAAATCTATGGGACGGGGGTTGTTAAAAATCTGGAGTTACACTAACCTCATCACCCCTAACATATGGAAAAAACATCTATTGGTAGGTAAGGATTTTCAAATACAGCCTATTTTGATGACAAATTGCCTGTACTATAAAGCAATTACTGTGGTACCGGACGTTAAAAAAAAAAGTTATGGTTAAATGAAGCAGTAATTTTTTATTTGCGTACCGATTTATTTTTGTTTATATTTTCTGTAAAATTTTATAGCTTGTTATATATTATTGCTTACAATAAATTAAGTCTTTAATAAGAAACTTGTTGGCCTACTTCTAAAAGCATATTTACGTATAAACTTTAAACGGTTGTTTAATAAATATTATCGCTAATTACCTATTTTCTTTATGTCCTATATTTAGTTTCCTTTCCTTTCTACTGTAATTTTTGTTTTTAACATTTATAATTAATTACTTTGTACCGTACCTAAAGTAGGTCGGTTTACTAATTACTTTTTACTGAAAATTATTATTTAATAATAAGTGTATTATATTGAGTAATAATTTTAGTAATAATACAAAACTAAGAATTATTCAAATAAGATAATGTTACCTTTACTCTTAAAAAAAATAAGGATGAATTTATTACAGACTATAATTGTTACGTTATGTTTTGGTAGGTGATGCTTAATTAAACGTCTGTTTATATATATTTTAGTTAGTAAAATATTTAGGTTTTCATAATTACATATTTCGTCGAGTTACTTATGTAATGAATTGTTGATTATTATAAACCTTGCAGTCCGAAAGGTGGGTTGACATCTCAAATTCTATCAGGTACTGTTATATAAAGATTTGTTCGCATTAGGGAAGTGTAGGCCTAATACATCTAAATTTAAATAAATTTACTGTTTTCGTAATTATGATGTATTGAACTGTTTACTGTGAAAAGCTCATGAATTCATTTAAACATACGTTAACTGCTTATGTTTCATTGTCATTACTATAATCCGGATCGACTTTTCATTTAGCTCCGAATAAGTTAAAAACTTTCCAATATCAATTATTAGAAGGATAAAGTTATACAAATTTTTGCTATTTGTTATTGTAAAGGCTGTTATTATTAGTGTTTGGACCATTAAATCCAGCGTTAAATATTTGTTATTGGATAACAAACTAACAGTTTGGTATTGGATAACAAAATAACAAACAATATGAGGTATCAAAGATGGCGGACAAAAATTTCCAATAAATCACATAGTATAATTTTGTAATTATGTTGATCCATACTTGTTTCTACCTCCTTGTAATCCTATTTGCAAACACGAAGTGGTGTTTCTTATATTTTTCCAATCTTTTTTTTTTTTTTTACCTGTAACTTACGAACCATTGATTTGAGAATTTTAAGTCTTCATTGCGGAACCTGTTAGCGAGCCCGAAACTGCCTAGGCGCCTGTAAACGGGGTTCCTCCACCTCTTTTTAAAAAAAAGAAAGAATCTTCATTGGTGCAAAGCTTGACCATCAGAAGAAATGTTAACATTTTTAATAAGATTAGAGCATTCGTTCCTTATTAAAAAAAAAATAATTCTTTTTTGTTTTTTTTTCGCTTATTTCAGATTTTAATTTAAAAAAAAAAAAATTGAACATTTTATTTCCTAAAACGTTTGCGTTTGTCTAATTTTGTTTTAATATCTCAGAATGAAATCCGGTCTGTATCTTGGTAAATAATGATTTTCTAAAAATGTGTAAATTATTTTCTATTCTCTCAAAAGTTTATAGGTATAAAGATACAAAGGTATATTAAGATACAAAATTAGAAAAGAAAATTTTTTCAGAACGTTTTATGAAATCTTATCCTCTTTGGTAAAATATTCTCTTTTATAAAATGTTTGCCATTTTAACAATTTATATCTTTAACAACCTACATTTTTAGCAATTTTTTTTTTTTAAATCACAGACTGGTTCTTAATTCTTAACGCCACTCGTTTAATAAAAAACTGATTTTGTGCAGTTTTCTTGCTTGTTTTGTATTCGATCGAAAATTTTGGCAATAAAAATTAAAGCTTATTTATTTTTCACGTATCCTGTTTACATTTATTTTAATTTTGAACTGAAATTCCATTCTTCAATAAGTAGGTTACTTGACGTTATTTTATTTTTTTTTTTAATTTTCGACTAAATTCATTCCAATGCAGTTTTTAACAACGTAAATATTTCATGATTGTAGTCCTTTTTAGTGGGATTATTGCTTTAATGTTTATACCCATGATCGTAAGATCCCTTTTTGTTTCGAAATATTTTATGAAGTTTTTTTTGTGAACATGGATGAGTTTTTTACACTTTTATTTCACCTGCAATGTTCTGACACTTCAGATCAGATTCAATTCGTATTTAAAACAGTAAAATCACCTGGTTCTCATTACCTGACTTTCTATTGTAAACTACATTATCAGTGTAATGTACGCACGGTTATTTGTGAAATAAAAATAGATTTTTCTATTGAATTCGAAAAGGCTACTTTTGAAACTGTCCGTAAAAAATCACGATTACAGGAGATATTTAAATACATCCTATTTACTTAGTCATTAATAGATTGAACCGACTGATTAAGTTTGGGAAAAGAGATCAAATTAGGCCTACTGGATGTTAATAAGTTTTTAAAAATTAAAAAAAAAAATATTCTACATTAATTGACAATTATAAAAATGTAAAATGAAAATTTGTATTCATTGTATTATTTTGTATTTTAACGATCGTATTTTTCAGAATTGTACACTTCTGTGTATTGATGTAAGTACATACGTTTTAAAGTATGCATTCTTATCCATTCTGATTTCCTAGTAATTGTTGAAAAAAAAAGAATCAAATTACTTTGGGTTCTATTAAACTGCAAACTTTTATAATTGCAGTGAATTGTATCGGATGGATTTGTCATTTTAAATTATAATGTATGAAAAATTCGAAGATTGTTAATATTGATGTTGACGATAAGCAGGAATTTATTTTATGTTCTTCACAATCTGTATCCTTCCTTATTGTATAATACTGAAAAGAGACACCAGCCAACATCTGTTGCAACTTTTCTTTGTAACAAAGAAAATTTAATGAAAAATATTCCTTTTATCGATTGATATTGTTAAAGTTGAAAAGTTGAACCAATTGAAGTTGTTTTGCACTTTGTATTGTGAAAATATTTTATATAACAAATTTTTATGTACATACTTGTAGATATATACACATATATACATACGTATTGATAACTTGATCGTGACTGAAACAATATCAAATCCGATTACTGTTTATATCACAATAATTTTTATAACCACCTTGTAGTTTCAAGACATTACCCGGTGTGAAAGATTATTGTTAATCACAATAATTTTGTTAATTCCCAGCCCAGTCGGTTTTAGAAGATGAGTTTACATTTTTTTACGTCTAGCAATCTGCAATCGTGATTTGACCATCTATGACTAGTTTAAATCCATAATAAAATTATATAAATTAATCGCTGAATTGCCATTAAGTGACTTAAAGAAAATTTAATTGAAATATTATGAAGATAGTCACTTCTAATTGATGCCATGCATCAGAAATATGTAGATATTTGGTAATATCTTTATATTTTATATAGACACAAAAATTTCGTGTAATTTTTGATAAGATTCTTCTAGAGTCAAGATAGCAAAAACAATTACTTTAACAGGATAGGTCGTGACTACCTTATTACGGATTCAGAGGATGTTATTTATTTTACTTACCACAAAAATCATATATATATATTTATATCTCATCATCATTTCAGCCATTATCGATCCACTGCTAGAAAAAGGCCTTTTTATCACATTCCAACTGATACGTCTTGTGCAGTCTTCTGCCAATTTGGGCCAATATAATTGATAATATCGTTAATCCAACGCCCTTTTGATTTTTTCAGGGGATGTTGAATGGATACTAATCCATTCAAGTGCTAATTTAGTCCACCTGCTATCAGTTTTTCTTTCTACATGGCCTGCCCACCGCCATTTCAATTTTTTATCTTCTATGATGATATCATGTACTTTCGTCTGCTCTCTGATCCATATATAGGTCCTCCCGTCTGAAATATGGAACTCCAACCACAGATCGTTCCATATTTCGTTTTGCTACCGCAGCTTCTGTAATGATTGAAAGATCAATGTTCAAGTTTCTCTTCCATAGGTAAGGACTGGCAGGATTCACCGGTCGAAAAATCTTTTTAAAATAAAATTGAGAGCTTGTTCTCAAAAATGAAGTTAAGTCATCCGAATGCCTGCCACCCGAGCTTAACTCGTCGTTCAAGTTGTTTGATTGTATCACCCTCAGTAGACATCCGTTGACCAAGATATATACCTATTCGAGGTAGATAAAAATATTTCTTTCCATCTTCTTTCCTCTTTATTGAACATGTCCTGGCTCTTTTTAAGTCATCATTAGACTACATAGTTCGCCAGCCAGCTGCAGTTCTTGTAAGTGTCTGTAGTAGTGTTTGTTGTAAGAGAACTCTATCATTCACTCAAATAGGATGTTTTGTTTTATCCGTTATTCGATTATTATTTATAATCGAACCGACGAAGAATATGTAGGAGATAAAAATTTAATAATAACGATGAAGTCATTGGGCTATATAAAGATGGTTTGATTTGTAAGGGAAAGACATATCTGAGATTCGAATTATTAAGAAACGTCAACCGCGATGGAATAAATCTATTACAGTAGACGGGGGACTTCATTGAAAAGGTTAAGTTATGGATTAAAATTGTGAAATTATGGAGGTATAATTATGGTGAAAATGTAGAAAATAATTTTTTGTTTATATTTTTAAGAATCCAGATAAAATAATTGCATCAATATTAGTTTTCTGATAAAATAATTATTTCATTTTGGTTTGCCCGAAAGTAGATCGGAAAAGTTCTTTTGAAAGTTATAAATTTTTTACCTTATGTTATTATAGTTTAATTTAAAAAAAATTTAGAATTTCATACGCTGTTTTCCTTATCATTTCATTTTTCAGCCTATACATTAGTATTTCTATTATTATGGTAATAATAATATAATAACTAAAATTATAATCCGGTAATAATAACCAAAATTCTTGTTTTGTTGTTTTTTGTTTTTTCTCTGAGAGTATTTTGTACCGAAACAGTTTCTCACCATATACATATTTATCTTATTTAGGGTAAAATTAACAATTTTTTAACTTTCATAAATACCAAGTGGTATTTAATCCTACGATTGGTTGGCAGCAAGTCTCCAAAATCCTCTATCCTGAGCCTTCCTTCTCAGCTCGGCATAGGTTTAACTGTAGAAGACTCCATCATGCTTGCCGTTACTGATCTTAATCCGCAGATCTTTAATCCGCTGGTTTCCCGTTGCCTTGCGAATACTATACCGTTGGTTATTTAGCTCATCCGTCTTTAGGAGGCATTTTTATCTCCTAGGACGAGAGTGCCCTTCTCTTTCCCGCTTATCTGCCTCCTAGGAAGCGATAGGCACTTGGTAGGGGTTAGAATCCTTATTCCGGATGTCACTCGGTGCCTGTAATCATTAGCCGTTTTAAATACAATACGTTACCCTCTCAGTACCACGGTGTGGTGAATGTCAGGATTTTCCCTTCCTTGACTCTAGGACAATTAGGAATTTCTTAGACTGTCGGGTATTTGTAGAGAGGCTAATAACAATAATAATTATTAATTCATATCTATTATCAAAGTGTTTATGAATGCATTGAAATATTAGTTTTAAACTTACAAGTTAACTACTTACGATTAAGATTAATAAATCAAAAGAATTCTTCAAGGGAATAATTATATATTGAATTAATAATTCTTAATGTAAACTATTACATTCTATACAAAACAGTTGAATTTAAATAAGCTTATTAGAGCGGAAACTATTGCATTTTATTTTCATTATAACTGAGAGTTACAAATTAAATTAACTATAATTTAATTTCTTGATACTGTCTTGTACGCCAGTTACAGCGATACTGTGAATACTTATGATCCTTGATGTTATATATATATATATATTTAATAAATTTGTTTTACTAGTTGTCTTTTACTCTGTCTGTTTCTATAAATTTTAATTTCTAGTGAAAACAAAAATTACACTTCTAGACCGTAAAAATAATCATGATGCTCATGTAGAATGTGAGTTAATCTATAATTTTATTTATCAGTAAGGACAAGGGATTTAAGAATTATAAATAAATGGATGAACAGTTATGTATTTTTTACTGAAACAGTTTCTCACCAAATACATATCTTATTTAGCGTAAAATTATCAAATTTTTAAGCCTTTAGCTTAGATTGCAACTGCGCGTAGGCCGTCGCATGGGCCGGCAAGTAATTTTAATGAAATCTCACCCGATGTCCAATTCGAATGTATAATCTAAAATTACCTGCATAGTTGTAAAAGTGTTAGAATATTGTTCCGAATTGGACACCAGTTTATTTTTATTAGGTTATTTGTTCTTCATAAAATTCTAATCAGACTTTTAAAAGAAATATTTTCATGATAAATTTCAAGACGATAACCTTTATTTTTTGTACATTTAAAATCATAATTTTATTAGTAGGTAAACGATTTAAATTTGCATGTAATGGACGAGGTTGCAATAGATAAACTTTTTTATTGTGATTTCGGGTATGATTTTTCAGTCAAAATTTGAATCGGTAAACCTTTTTCGTATTGGTAAATTTTAACTAAAGTTAAAAATTATATTATTATCATTGTTTGTTATATCTGCATACACATCGTGTGCATAACATACTACGATTTTATTTAATGTAAGACGATTCTTTTTGTACCATAAAGAAAATTTTTAAGTAATTAAGTAGCACAAACCTGGAACTATTTTTGTTTTTCTTTTTTCTAATAATGGATCTCTAAAGTAAGAATCCCTTCTCTGGTTCTTAATTCCCAACGGAAATAATTCTTCGAAAAAGCACAATACTGATTAAGCCTTCTTAGTCTTATTGCTGTAGCCCCAGATTTATAAACCATTAAAATAATTAACATTGTACATTTTAGTCTACCTAAAGAATAATAGTCATTTATTTAACGTTTTTCTTATTCCTAATGGTTGTTTACTAAAGAAGTAATAAAAAAGTAAAATATATGAGAAAAACTATTCAGTTAAAGTTAAGCATATTCTCATAAGAGATGATGTCATCGTAGATCAATAATAATGTTTTATTATAGCTGACGTATTATTACGTTTGTTTTTCCTCTGTCTTTAGTGTATTACATTCACTATTTATAAATAACATCAGAATAACTATAGTTTTATGATGGTACAGTTGGTGGGTTTGCTCGAACGTTTGCGTTTTTTGGCTGCTTATTTTTTACTATTACACTTACCAGTATTATTAAAATTGTATGTATTGAATTTTTGGCCAGTAGAATCAAACAGTTCATCTAAACGTTTACTTAAATTCAATAATAATTTTAACTGGTTGGTTTTTCTTGTGTATAAGTAATGAACTCATTAAACGGTTATTGAAATGAAATAGAAAAGAGAAACTTTAGAAACGAAAAAGTTTATAAAAGGGGAAGTAAAATTTTAAAAGTATCGTATCTACCAGGAATTAGTTGAAATAGTTAATTTGTTAGCAGTGATAGAAGAAATTCATTACTAGGTAGCAACAGGGACAGAGATAATATATTTTAACCTTTAAGGATCTGAAAATTTATTAAAAATTCTTTTGAAAGGTTTTTTATCATTACAACAGTAACATTTTTTGCCTAAATTTCATTTAACATAGGTCAGAGATATTCATATAAGAGCTGAACGTTCCTACAGTCAATATTTCTTGAGGTAATCTTTTATATAAAAATGTCAGTTTGATGGTATAATAGATCAGCTTCTGGATCAAACAGTGCTTGGCTCAATTCCCAGGGAGGATCTATAATTTTCTACTTATTTCATCCGTCTCATCTTCCTCATAATTAAGATCAAAACCGTGCCTGAGGTTTTAATAACAGAAATAAAAAAAGCTTAACCTCATGTAAGAGGTTAAACTCGAGTGAAACGTTAAATAATGAATCATCTTTTGTGGGCTAACCCATTACTTTCGTCGAAAGTGAGATTGGACTATTTTTTTTTTTATTTACGTAATAAATACACAAATATGTGTATTTCAAGTGTACAAATAAATAAAGACTTGGCTTAAATCTCTTTTTTATTTATCTTTATTTTTATTATTCAGCATCTACTGACCTACGATTGTCTAAAATTTAAATACGCATTTGATTATAATTTTTATTTCTTCTAAACGGTTTTTCTAATTTTGTTTGGCTTATAAAATTTATGCCGAAAAAGGTTTGGAAATTTCTGTTTATTCAAAATGTTTCTAACAGATATATTTCTAAAAATACTATAATAGTTTAAATGAAGAGTGCATTTTACAGTAGATCAAATTTTAATGATGTGTTTATTATCATAATCAATTACAAATAACTGAATTGTATGTTACTCTAGAGATAAATATTTCTTTACATTTTTTTTTAAATTTTATATTTTGTTTAAAGTAACTTACAAATTTGTTCGTTTCTTAAACCCTCGTAAATGCTTTTTAAGACAATAAGCAGTTATATCTCCAGAATGTTTTTTATTAGCATACTTTAGACAAAGTACGGTTTAAAATGATTATTTCTTTGAGGAATAGCTTAAGTCGGTTGAACAGATATTCTGAAGTGCAATTGTAAAATTTTTTAATTAAATTTCTACTGAAAATTACATTTTTTCATAGTTAAATTTTAAGCTTATTAATTTTCTGTAAGGCTTTTCGTTTCACTTTCAATTTTACTTTCTTAAGGTTGCGAGTCTTTTAGTTAAAACTTGTAAGGAATAATCGTTTATGATTGATAGTAAATTATACTGGTTTGAAGAATTTAAATTGCGTTTCTTTATTTACATCTCATACCTCACGTATAAACAGTGAAGACTTATTTGTTAGAACACGGGCTGTAACAAAAACTCAACTCCGTTGACTTACATGCTTCATTTGTCAGATTCGGCCTTATTGATGGGGTTTTATTTAAAATTAAAAATCGGAAACATGACTAAAGTGAAATTTGTTTTATAAAGAGCACTTTGATTACTTCTTTATATTCTACAGAAATCTGATGACTAAGTAAAATTCTCTTTGTTGGAATTGAATATTTGTTTTTACAAACGACCTTCTCAATTCAAAGAATTCAATGAAATTTAAATGGTTGTTATTATGACTTAGGTCGAGTAACTTAGGTCTGAGATGTTATAGAGTTTATTCGCATCTATTTCTTATTTGTAGGCATATTTCACTATTACACCTTACGAATATTTTAAAGCGTAATTGATTTATTTTCCCGAAATTTTTTTCTTAACAATCTTTTCTCAATTTTTATTCATTTTACTGATATTAGTAAAATATCAGTATATCAGTATGATTAGATGGCTAAATGTTTTTTTTTAAATTTTTATACTGATCATTAATAATTTTAAATTGAAATTCTTTTTTCATCTCTTACTTTCTAAGCAAAATTTATTACTAAGGTAAATTAAAAGATTACCATTGGTTTAATAGTTATACCTTCAGATTTTGTAAACAGTTTTTTACGGCTCCTTTTAGCTAGTTTGAATCTAACGGAATGAACTGAAAATGGGCATTAAGCAGTTAACAGAAATTAGCACTCAAACAATTCATAATTTTGTTTTTAGCTTGTAAAAAACTAATACAATTGGGTATAATCATTCTCATTGAAAAAATAAAACAACGTTTGACCTTTATTGGCGATAAGATCTCTAAAATCAATTTTTCACTGTTTTTATGTATGTAATTTTACCTATTTCCTTAGTAACACAGTTCAAGAAGATTATTTATTGAGTAATAATAACATTAGCAAAAATTGATTACTTTTCTTTAATATAATGAAAAAAAAGGTTTGATTTTAAAACCTGGTTGTTGGCTTTAATTTAAGTCATAATTGTTTAACACAATCTGCTACAAGTTATTTTGCCTTTTTCTTTGTAGGATCTATTTATAAACCTTCCTGGATTTTTTGTAAATCTGGACGCTTGAATAACTCCATATTTTACATCGCCTGAGTACCTTTAAAAATACTAAAATAAATTTCAGGTACACGATTCCGAATAATTGCTAGAAGCTATTTACTTTATTCCCTGGAAAGGGTTAATTTACAATCACTAAATTTTTTGCCGGAATCCGTGTGTCAGGATTAAATATATCGTATTACATTTTTTTTAAATCGTTATGATGGTGATAAGGTGATGGGATGGTCAATTTTGAAATGAAATTCATAATTATGTTTCGAAGCTTTTTAAAAATTAATGCCATTGGATATATTCGTAATTGAGTTGTTTGACGTTTATTAATCGTGATAAAATCTGTTCTAAATAAGGCTATAAAATTAAATTTTCACTAAGTTTTATATGTAATTTTAAACCTTTTGTAATATTTATTTTCTCTCGTAAAATAATTTTCTCAGAATAATTTTTAACAATTTCATAATTAAAGAAATGAATTTAAACTCACATTATACAATAAAATTTATGAATTTTTAAAACTATTTTATTCTAAGCTTTAATTTAGTTTCTTTTAGTGCTACAGTGTAAATTCTGCAGCATTTTATGTTTGTTTAATTTATTATAAATGTAAACGAAAGATACAACAGACTGAATACCAGAGAATTAGAGAGGAAGGAACTGTCAGTATTCTTGTGTAGAACTTTCAAATGAGAACTGAATGAAGAGCAAAAGGATGATAGGAAAGGGCGCCTGCCGGGTCGGGTTAGTGAGCTTTATCTTAGTTGCTTGCTTGATGGCTTAGGCTAAGATGTTAGTTTTAGAACAGTGGCTGGCAATGAAACGACGGCATTACACACAAGTCACATCATTTCTAATGTGTATTACTAAATATTAAACTTTCATATACTGTTTTACTTACTAATTACAACAAAATTTCCGTCACAAAACAACTGAATTTCTGTTCATTTATAAACCACTCTGCTTAGGTAGTATACGGTATTTAATATGCTTTATAATGTTAATTAATTAACGACTATAGTAGAACAATTTAGGTAATTGAATTCGATGTTAGATATCCTTGTTTGAAACAAACAGTTCTGTGTTGGTCGTACATATTTACTTAGGAATGCTGTTCAAGAAGATTGATTATTAATCGAATAATATTAACTTAAGGTGGTATTTCTTTCAATTTCTTTAATATTGTCGCTTGTTCGCGGCTCGATGAGGATAATGAGAGATTAACAATTTAAGAATGTTTATATAAATGCAATTTATTAGTTTAATAATATAGAACATAAATAAAATAAGACAAATCAGTAAAAAAAAGGGTAATAGTAATAATGACAACAGTAACAATATCAATGATGTCACAATCACGATAAATAATAATAATAAAACAATGATTGCATAAAAATAGAATTTAATTGAATTTAAAAATTTAAAATTGAATTAAATTGAATTTAAAAATCGTTTAATAGAATTTATGGCTAGGGTTTACTTTCAGGTAGTAAATCGTAAAAACCAAAACTAAGTTCAATTGACAAAAGACATAATGACCGATAATATTTACACCTTTAACAACTGGTATTGTAATACTTAGAAGATAAGATTTGTCTAAAGTTTATACAATTCTATTCTCTACACATACCTTTGCTGTTCCCAAATACTTGTAAAACTACCCTATAGTATATGAATGAATTTAATCCTTTACTCCTGTTACTAGTTATATATTGTAACTCACCAAACAACATTGTGTATTCCCTCACTGTCAACCGAAATTACGTTGACAATCGTCAAATTACGTCTTATAATCGTGTCAAACACACACCAACTTGCTTCATACACTATTCGCTGAAACTCGTCGCAGAATACTCTCGCTTAAAACCTTCGCGTAATACTCCGATCTTTCCTGGAGTATTTATCCTCTTGACCTGCAGAACCAGACCCAAGTTGAAGCGTAACTTAAGCGGACTTGAATGAAATCATCATTCAAGTCCTTACATTTTCCCAAGTATTCCTACTTCGGTCCGGTAATTCTTCTCATGGAACAACATTTGTTGTAGGTGTATCAGCGGGCAGTATTACAAAGAGCGATTGTCAAACGGACCTATTAGCCTTAGAAAAAGGATTCCATTTAGTCCCCTTGTGGATTTCTTCCATTAATATATTTTCTACTACTTTTTTCTTAATTGGCAGGAATCTATTACTCGGATCCGTTACTGGTCTTGTTACAATGTTATTAATACTTTTAATAAATAATAATTTTAAAAAGTAGTTGAGTTTGTAATAGAAAATCTAATAATTTTTCCCAGCAATTACCAGAATAGTAGATATAATAAATGCAGATTATTGAATAAAATGTAGATAAACAGTAGTTTTGTAATTAGGTTTTCATGTGGCAAGATTTGGTACCTTACAGAGATATTAACTTTTTACTCGACTATATTGATCGGATGGTAATGTGTACGGTTGGTATGTTTCTAGATTAGTTAATTTGTGTTTTTGTTTGATACCCTATAACTCCAAAACTGAACGGATATTCTTGAAATAGATAGCTAATGATTTTAACACATTATAATGTTTGATGTTCGGCTTATAATTTTAAACTTTATCAAATGATTCACTTAGTGCAAATTTCATATACCATCACTAAATTTTATGCACCACCGTAGTAGTAAATGGTTGTACGAACGTGTTGTTGAATATGATTTTAAATGTTTTTGTTTAAAGCATTTTAAAATTATATTTAAATTTGTATGCAAAACAATATATACTTTGTATTTTACTATGCATAGTTTTATAAGTACGTGGTTGTTTATGTTAATAAAAGTAATTATAGTATTAATTCTTGCCAGTTTATTTTATATATATTCCAGTCAAGAAAATTACTTGCTTGAAAATTTGTTTTTACAAATTTCCCCCCAAAAAATTATGCATGGAAAATAGTTCTAAATTTAAATTATATATACAATATTACATATAATTTTTTTTTTGTCTTTATATTTATAGTCGCATCAACAATTAAAGTCATTAGCGACTTATCAGTGTAATGTAACTTTACCGGTAAACTTGTAGTTTTGAACAAACTCAGGTCGACCATTTCTAAGACGTATAGTTAATTGAAACCCAGCCACCAAAGAACATTGATATCGACGATCTAGTATTAGTATATATGTAATTTTAATTAATTTGAAATCAGTTTAAATTAATTAAATCTTTTATAATTATAGCATAAGTAATTATTTAAAAAAGTGATCAGTTTGTACGAAAATAAAATATGTGAAATAACTATGAATCGTAATTTAAAATAAGTTATATCACTAAAAGTTCTTTAAAGAAATTTAATAGTTTTAACAGTATCAAGTTAAAACAAATTTGTTACGAATTAAATTAATAAATGCTGTTGGAATATTGATTTTACCCATCAATAAGCCATTAAAAATGTTCATTTTTCATAAATAATGCGATAAAATCTTCTTCTACTCCTGCTGTGTTAGAAATACAATTTGAAAAAAATTTAAAGCGTAAATTTGGCTTACAAATTTTAAACCACTGAAACCTCCAAAATTCTTGGTGGGCAATCTGAATGGCAGTTTTCGGTCGTTTAGATGTTTTTAAGCCAAATTTATCCTTTCTGTTGGGTTTGGTTAAAACTACGACACTGTATTTTTTTCTCTTTTTCTAAAATTCTTACTAAAATATTCGTTTTTTTATTATGCTCCTAAATACTGTTTATTTCTGTTAATATTTTTAATTATTTCTCTGTTTTTTTTTCTTATATACTTTTTTGTCAGTAGCGTGAAATAGGTTCGTAGGGATTATTAGCCTCGTCAGAGGGCTTCGGTTTTTTTCTGTAATGACTAGCTGCAGAGTCGTCCTACGGCACTCCCTCCACAGCTAGGCCCAACCGGCGAGATGTCCTGGCCGGCGGCATCCTGGAATGGGATTATTAGGTGTCCAAAATTGATTACCTCTTATGTAAAAATATTTATTTTGGAATGATGAAAATCGATATAACGAAGTTATATAAGAGGTTTAACTTTAAAGTTATCTAAAGATTTGACTCTAAAAAATTGGTACTAACGAATCGGGATTTTCCGCTAGTGATCGGTATATTGCGATGCCTACAATTTGGACATAGTTCATTATTTTATGAAGAAACACAATCGCATAAATAAAAAATATATTATTAATATATATTTCGCATATATATATCGATATATATGAGATAAATCGATGTATAATAATTTAACAAGTATACACCTGACCACCACGAGATATGTACTAACGAATCAGGATTTTCTGCTAGTGATCTGTACATTCCGTTGCTAATCTAAGGGAGACACACACACACACATAAACAAGACACACATACAAATATACCTTTTAGTTGGATAGCATTGTTTAACAATCAAAATGTTCAATCCAGTAGTTTCAGATTTTAAATATTTTTAGCGCAATTTTTTTTTTTAAATTATATTTCAATAACCGTTTCGTACAGCTTTTAATTTCTATTCTTCGAAACGAAATCTTTGAGACGTTTTAATAATTTCGAAGAAATCGTCGTGAATAGTTGGGGGTAATTGTATAAAGAAAAGTTCGCAACGTTAAACTACTTCAAGATTTTGATCATCGTTTAATCAAAGAATCATCAAATCTTTAAATTACAGATTTTTCAATTCTGATAGAATCCGATTATGATCGGTCTTTTAATTCTGACAGAATTGAATAATAAAGATAGAAACGTCCATTAAAGTGATCTTGTATGAAGTAGGTGAAAATAAAATTGATTGATATTCGCTCAAGTGTAAAGAAAAATAAGAGTGTCCTTTGGTAAAGCGCGGACTTAAAACCTCATTTTTAGCTTATGTAAGGTGTATATATTATTAACCAACGGAACAATTTTTTGTTTTTCCCGTTCGGGTTTTGTTGAGGGCTTGGAAATTTATTTATAAGCAAGTCGACATACTTCGACGAACTACAACTATTTCTTTAATTTACATTTTTTTTTTTCTGATTAATAAAAATAAAATTTAATAAAATACCTCTGTGTATTATATTTTTAAATAAAGTTATTAATATTTGTAAAAGTGTAATTTATGTTGATAAAATTGTCGGTTTCAATCCCGAATGGTGCTGATATATTTTTATCTACTGCTTCTAGTAAGTTAAAATTATTTGTAAGTGTAGGATCAGGTGTGTACAAAGCTACAAAGTAGAAAAAGGGGGATGAAAACCTTCTGTAATCAACTTTTATCCTGTTAACATTACTTAAATGTAATATATTGTTACTGTTTACCGCAGTGACCTAATTTTTTTCTATGAAAAACGGTTAAAATTTGCTGTTTGTAGATAAAAAAAAATTAAAATAAATTCGGTTTCAAGAGATTTTTGTGTTATAAATCAGATTGTTTTTTTAATAAAAATATTATATGTTTTGAGATTAGGTTATAAGTTGTTACTATTTTTAATCAATTCAAATAGTGTTGTCAAGTCTATTAAAATAGAAGTTTATTTTAACAAGAAAAGAAAAAAGATAATAGTGCGATAAAAGTTGTATTGTATAGAGCTCATTCAATTCATTTTCCTTAAAACTAGATTATTTTTTAAGTAATATCTATTCTTTCTTCTCCAAAACTTTTAGATTATTTTTAGTAATTTCTTGATTTGATTTCTTGGTAGAATTGTCTCTTTTCGTTTATCTGTCAGTTCGCTCAGTTTTTATTAAGTTTAAGACCTGACTAACCGGCCTAAAATAAAATTATCAAGTAACTTCATTTAAAGTGATAAAAAAAAGTTAATTGTAATGTAGAAGTATGTAATAATAAATATAATTCTTAAAACTTTATTAGCTCCTTCTCAACGTAGTTAGTGAGATTAGTTTCGTAAAAAGTTAATTAGAGTTATCAACTGAATGTTGTAGAAAATTCAATCTGCTATATGAATCCACAGAGTTGATACGATTACATTTACGAGAACGTAAAAGTGGTGGCGTACTCCGTATTATGGCTTGTTGGTGTACTTAATCTCTTCAATTTATCTATTAACGTTAAAACTCTTCAGGGAATCTCACCGATTCATAAGGGCTTAGTTTTCGATTCTTTGAAACTACGTGGTAGGTTTAAGTATCATTGACTTTTTTTAAATGTCATATGTTGCTAGCAGATTAACATGATACCGGTTGTAAATAAATTCATCCGCTTTCATAGGTTTAGTGAAGTGATTCAATATACGTTAATTTATATTCTTTGTTTTAGCCTACGTTTTTCTCGATTACTATTCTTCAAAAGGTCATACATAAGAGGGTTCAAGTTATTTAGCGTATTGTTTAATTATTTCAGTTTTATCTATATTTTTATTGAATTTAGTAGTAATGAATGAAATTTATTTAAATATTTAAGTCTTTTTGACTATACTAATAATTTTCCCTTTCTTGTAAATTAACATTTAAATACCGACCTGTGTGGATAATTGGTTTTGCCTCAGCTCTTCGTGGTCCCAGGTTGTAATCCTGGTATTTTTTTTTTATATCCCACGAAAATTCATTTCATTTTCCCATGGTGAATTATTTTAAAAAAGTAGTAAAACTAAATTTTTATTTTATTTCGGTAGGTTTGACGTTCATTTTCCTATTCAGATTTCCCTTTTTTCCGTCTATCCTTGGAATCTTGTTTCATTACGATAAATTATACTGTTTTTTGTAAATTTATGAACAAATTCTTCACCGTTTTGAGGATTTTCCTCATATCTCAATGTAAACATTATACCAAAAAAATATTTTTTTAGCGTTCTTTATAAGTTAATTTTATCATGATTTGATTATTGAAAACAGAGAAAATTATAATAACGAATTCATAAATACGAAAATATGTAACATCAAGGTTATTTTTGTTAACTTGTTTTATTCGGATTTTATTAAATCGTTTTAACATTCAATAACAAAGTTATTTTATTTAATAAAATTTTGTTTTTCTATGCGTATACAGATAGCAAAAGCAATTATGTTCATCCGCTTTACAAACACTTCTATTATTGTTATCTTTCACTCAATTTGATTATCAACATTCAAACAAAATTGCTTTTGAAACTGCATTTAAACATTAATCTCATTTTGTGTTGTAAAGTGTAATATTAATCCTTGTATAATGAATTTGTGTGTGTGTGTGTGTGTGTGTGTGTGTGTGTGTGTGTGTGTGTGTGTGTGTGTGTGTGTGTGTGTGTGTGTGTGTGTGTGTGTGTGTGTGTGTGTGTGTGTGTGTGTGTGTGTGTGTGTGTGTGTGTGTGTGTGTGTGTGTGTGTGTGTGTGTGTGTGTGTGTGTGTGTGTGTGTGTGTGTGTGTGTGAGTGAGTGAGTGAGTGAGTGAGTGAGTGTGTGTGTGAGCGTGCGTGCGTGCGTGCGTGCGTGCGTTTCTGTCTCATGGAAATTATTAAATAGTGAAATAGTTTAACTTATTACATTCCTTGTTAATGTTTTCAATATAATTATACTAAATAAATGTAACAAATTACACAATTTAATTATTATTAAAATTTACCGGAATAAAAGTACCAGTAGGTTTGTATGTAGCAACCCACAGGGTTGATCTAGTGGTGAACGCGTCTTCCCAAATCAGCTGATTTGGAAGTCGAAAGTTCCAGCGTTCAAGTCCTAGTAAAGTAAAGCCGGTTATTTTTACACGGATTTGAATACTAGATCGTGGATACCGGTGTTGATTGGTGGTGGTTTGGGTTTCAATTAACCACACATCTCAGGAATGGTCGAACTGAGAATTTACAAAACTACATTTCATTTGCACTCATACATATCATCCTCATTCATCCTTTGAAGAATTATCTAAATGGTAGTTACTGGAGGCTAAACAGGAAAAAGAAAGGTTTCTATGTAGCGTAATAGCTCGTAAGAATATGAGTGACAAAATAACGCTTAATAATTTATGCGTTTATTATTATAAATGTAGCTATTTTAATTAATTTTAAGTGAATATAAAAATAGAATTTAATTTTTTACTCCAAGATTGTTGTCTCAGTCTTATTTAAATGTTAATCATAAAGGCCGCATCATTACTTGTAACGCGAATACGATAAAGATACATAATGTAAAATAAAGATGGATATATTAAGAGAATATTGTAATTATTATTAATAAAGATTATATATATATATATATATATATATATATATATATATATATATATATAAAGTAACCTTTTTTCGCATTCGTTATCTTTCCTCGATAATTAAATTATGTGTGATTTATTTAAAAATTGGTAGAAAAGTGTAAGGTACACATTTATTTATTTATTTATTGATTTACCACTCGGTGCTGTCGTATCTGGCAATAATTTATTGAACCCCATCGAATAACTTTTTCGCCAACTACTTTGGCAGTGATAAATACCTGTGAAGTAATTTTACAAAATTTCTTATTACACACACAATCACATTACAGTTTCACCGAAATCACGTCATATTTGAAGCCTTTCCTTAATTCTTAACGTAATATTTTAGACGTTACCTGTGCTAATCTAGATTATTAAAATAAAATAGGTAATAATTCTAATAGTACATCAATATTAAGGTTAAAATGTATTAAGGTTTATGTCGAAGATGTATGAATTGAGGTAACTACAAGTTTTTCAAATGCTAACCGAAAATGTACTGTAAGGAAAATGAATGCATGTCTCGGCTATAAATTAAGAATGAGTTATTTTATTATTATTTTTTTTAATGCAATCGTTTCTTTTGAAAATATAACCCAAGGATGAGACGCTCACGTAGGGGATAGCTTCAGCCCTGCCCCGATCACTCCACTTTATCTAACTGACTGGCCATAGTATAAACAATTGCAATTATCGTTTTTCCTGGAATACCATTTCTTTTTAAGTAATATTAATCCATGTAGGCTGCCTGGCTATGGATAGACGGTCAAATATACACCTGAAATTCAATGCCAATGATAGAAAGAATTGAAATGAATTCTTAAATGAGTAACATGATTTCTAATCGGTACCAGTAAAGAAAGCAAACAGCACATCTGTTACTTCTTTTATAATTTTCCAGATTTTTTTAAAATTCCTTTCGGGGTTTTTTTTTTAATTAGACTTTCTGTTAATCATACTCGGGAAGAATTTTGCAGCTTCATTATCAATTAAAATTACATTTCAGATAATGCCTGCTGAATTAACACTTATCTATGAAACCCGGTCATGTTTTGAACGTTTCTTTATTTTTGTCTTTAGCCACTCAGGTTCTGCTTTGAGCTGATGTAAACGCAGTCTTCGTCTACGAGTAGTCCATTAACAACCTTCTAAATTACTTTTTACTCAAAATAATGTTTAGAAAATTTAATACATGTATGTATGTATGTATGTATGTATGTATGTATGTATGTATATATATATATATATATATATATATATATATATATAAAACCTAACTTACACAGTTCAGGAGTATCATTATTGTAAATATTAAGTAACTTAATGTCCTATAGAAACGATTTGTTTGTTGGTAATCTTTTGGATAATAATTTTAAAGTCAGACGATCTACGTACATTATAGAGCTGAGTTTAAAAATAATTATCTCGATAAATTTGATTAAAAATAACTACTTTACTTAATTTTGTTAGTTTAATTCCCCAGCTATTCGTATAATGTTTAGCAAAATTACGAAATAAAAGTTCGCGACTATAATTGTTGTTTATAGCGACATAGTGATTTGATTAAAGTAATATACAATTTCCGATTATTTATTTCGAGTTATGAGTAACATTTATTAGTTTTTTTTTCTTTTTTAATCTATAGATCACTCGCAAGGGTGATTTTCATAAGTACATACCTTATAGCAAGTTACTAGACTTTCGGAACTCCTTATATTTCCTTCCGTTTCTTGATGCATAGAGTATCCATTCATAAAGTTTATAATCTTTATTTTTTGACCGTTTATTTTTCTTTTTCTCTTTCTCTTTCTGAACCTTTCAATCCTTTCTTTAGTAGACCCTTTATTTAAGATATGAAACCATATTTCTTCTTTTTTTATTTTTTTTTTATTATTTGAAGTATGTTTTTCTTCCTTTACTCATTTTAGCATTTTTTTTATTATTTTGTCACTCTGCTTAAACTTTATCAGTCGCTGATAACATTTTATACTTCTCTCACCAAAAACCAGTATTTCAAATATCTCTGTTTTTATTTTTCTGTTTCATATTTCATCCATAAATTAGAAAATCTAAAATGTGAACTTTACACGAAACGTTTTTGCTTTTATTCGTTAGCGATATTATTTGGTCAATCTTAGTTTTCTGTTGATATCCTTGCTTCGATTTTTCATGTCGGTATTTCCGTATTCCTATTACTTTAATAAGTACTTTACAAAATTTATTTACTTCAGTACTTTATTTTAGTACTTTTATACTTTAATTTGTTGAATTCGCCTTTTTTTGCTGAAAAGAAATGACTATTTATCGTAGAAATAAAATTTTAACTTTTTTTTGCAATTAACTAGGTCAATTATTTATTCTGTATTGATTTTATTTATTTAGTTTTTTTGTTGTATAAAAAAAAATCAATGACTTTTTATCACTTTAAATTAATTCATACAATTATTTTGGTTTTTATGAATTAAAAAGGATTTTAACCATACTTTGTATTAATTAAATAATTTTATATTTGTGACGCTACGCTGAATAAGTGTTCCCTATTTTTTTTTCTCGATATTTGCAGGAAAATGTTGGTGTAATACCTTTTGCTATTTTGGGAGTAGCTAACGTTTTCCTATGTAATTCATTCCTAACGTTTTCTATATAATGTATTTTTTAAGTAATAAATAAATTATTTATTTATTAAGTTCTTATCTGAATAAAATATTTATTTCTTCATAACATACTTATCATCTTTGTTGTGCTTAAGTTATATTCTAATTCATATTCAACCGCTTCATCTTTCAATAATATATATAATTTTACCGTTATCGGGTATTCTCTGTTTTACGGTATAACCAATCTTACTGCTCCCAGATGGGTTTCTTTTACCAGTGTTTCTTTTACCAGTGTTAATACTTCGATCCATATCAGATCCATTTTTAATTATTTCTATAAGGTAAGAACGTTACACAGTGCAAAAAAGGAGGTCACTTTTTTCTTATTATCATTCGATTACTCTTAATATTTTATATTAATTTTGTTTTTTTTTCATAACTGCTTCATAAAGTTCTGTTCGTTTAAGAACGTTTCATCTTTTTGTTTATGTTTTCCACTTAAGTTTTTCTTATTAAAATATTTCTTTCCATTATTTATTACGAAGGTTTTACAATTTTTTATTTTGTTTCAATAACAGTAAAGAGCGTGGAAAACAAAGAAGAAACAAGATAAACAGCACCACCGTTGGGAATTTAACTGAAGAGTGACGGTTTCATTAAAATTTCGATAGCACAGAAGTATCTTACCGTATTCTTTAAATTTCAACATTCATAAATGTAGGATTTGTATTCCCTAGGAACTCTGCCTAAGTCGGTCGTAGTATTGTCAATTTTTGCTGCTGCCAGTAAAAGCTTGACCTACTTATTTCGTTTCAATACTTCCCTTCCTTACACTATATTCTGTATTTCTTTTGTATCCTTATTCTTTGCCAATATTTTTGTTTAGTTTCTCTTTCCCTTATATTCTGAAATTGCAACAATGAAAATTATATGGCAAAAGATCAAAAAAATATAATTTGGTATTAAATATAATTCCTTTTTTCTTGGAATTAAATAATAAAAGGAACTCGATATATATTTGTTGTTACTTTCTCATTTATCGCTTACGGTATTAATTTTATCAGATCTACAACGAATTTCTTTTATTCTTGGGCAATTAGTTTTGAAAAAAAAATTATTACTCTATAAACTACACTATATGAAGATTTATTGAAATAAATGGAGCGCAAACGAAACGAACTTAATTTAATATCTTTCTAATTGAAAACTTCTTTGTGTAATTAGACGGCGTATTATTATTATTATTATTATTATACGTTCTTATTTATGTATTTCGATACTTATGTCTCAATTACTTTATATTGTAATAGTTTTTTTCATTAAATTATAATTGATTATTCAAAATGCCCCCCCCCCACACACACAGAGAAAATAATAGTATCATCTTGTTCGATGAATTTTAAGCTTAATAGTTTCCGTTACAATAACTATAAATAAAATCGCAGCTGGTGTTATTTTTAAACTGCCTAACAATTTTCTGTTAACCTACGCAGTTTCGTTTTATTACTGAAATTTATCATAAAATTGAAGAATAAATACTTTATTCTAAGGTAATAGTAAACCGTCGTACATGTTCTCTTGCTTCGATTTGAGTTTCATTTTTTTATTTTGTTTTAAAATTCTGGTGAACCATTTGTTTAGAAACTGTAAATAAGCGTATAACTTTTTGTATGCTGAAATTCAATGTTTCTATTCGATGTTTGATTTTTACTTGAATTGAATTTAATTTTACTGAAAAAAGTGTATCATTCTCTTGTTACGGATTTGGAGTTACTTATAAAATCAGAAAAAAATATGAAAGATTAGTTTTGCATCAGATTAAATTATTATATTCAGAATTATCCGTAAATTTATACACTTGGGTTAACTTTTATTTGACAAATGGAAATTCTGGCTAATAAATGAAACGAGGATTAAAATTTTAGCTTGATGCAAAATCTTTAAAATGGTCTGTTATTTAAGATTTATAATGGAATTTTTAGGTAGAAACAAATAAAATTTTAATTTTTTGTGACTTGAAGATAAATTTTTTTTAAATATATTTTTTTATTACACTTTTAAAAAATTAATCTTTGAAAGTGAATTAATTTTGTTTTCGTTTTTCTTTGTTGCAGGTAATTCGTCTTAACTATTCTCGAAAAACATTTAAAGATAACTTCGCTAAAGTGTAAGTTAATTATTTTATATCTTATTTTAAATTTGATCTTCACATTAATAGTAGAGTCTATTATAATAAAATATTACTATTTCCGTGTAATTAAACGTATACTTACCTGAATCGTTTAGAAATTATCAATTTTGGAAAATCTGAATTTTTTCACCCAAAAATTGTCACTTACGCATGTTGAAATTGTTTAGAAAGAGTTTTGTATTTATCCGTGATATGCTGCTTTTTTTAGTTTTTATGAACAGTAGTCTTTTTTATAAACTTTTGGCGTAATGAGATTTTTTAATTATATTTTTGTTAAATAACTTTGCATTGTTTTTATTTTTTTGTATTGTACTGTTATCTGATAATGCTTTACATTCCTTAACTGCATAAACTTTATTACTGATTTTAAAGTTTTTTCTAGCTGTGGTATTCGTCAGCATTTTTTGCTGTTTAATATCACATTTCAAAAAGGAATTCATAAAAGCAGTTATTTGCTTTTTTCTTGTGAAAGAATGTTGTGTATTATAAAGAGTAAGAAATTTTTCCTGCCTACATGTGTGGCATTCTTGCATAAGTCTTTGTCGGTTGGTTGATTTAGAATAATTTTTTAGCGGTCAATTTCTTCACCTAATTCACTTTTTACCTGGAAATTCTTTCTCCTTCATTTTTTTTTAAAGGTGTTTAATACAGAAAACAAAATGACAGATTGTAAGAAAAGGTCTCAAGCATTTATGTCGTGAAATGTTCTAATTTAATGGTTTTTTTTGTGATCTCAATTTTTGTTGGAATAAACTACATTCTGATAACCAGTTTTTGACTGTCTTGAGTTTTCCACGGTTATTTCGATTACTACGTAACCGATTTTTTTTTAATTTTTGGGAAGTAGACGTAGATGTTTAGGATAAAATTTTGTTATCCTTATATAAAACTAATCATGAGCGTTCTTCCGCATACCTATTGCTATTATGTATTACCAACAGGGAAATTCTTAACATTTTCCTTAATTCTAATGCGTTTTAATTGATCTCTAGTTTAGAATTTTATAAAATTATCTATATAGTTTAAAAAATTGTTTGCTTTAACTTATAATCTCGAAAGTTTTCGCTAAAATCTAACCTTAATAAGTAAAACACAATTAATGCAATTCCTGTATGAAGGATGAAGCACCGCTTCAAAATTTAAATTAATTTTTCAAGGAAGTTATTTAAAATTAAATTTTATTTTATTTTTGTCTTTAGTAATGCTTTTCTAAAATTCTTTCAGAGTGTGTTACAAATTCACTTTTATAATTATTAATTTTTATTTTTACTTATAACGGTTTTTTTTAATATTAAAAACATCTTTTAATGGTTTGATTTAAATCCCATTTAAGGTGTTTATAGAAAAATGTTCAAATGTTTGTAGAAGATCAGTCAGCATTCAGCAATGTTACTCTAAAAGAACTGAAAACATTTTGATGAAAGTGTTAAATTAAAAAGATAAAACAGATTACCTTAAACTTGAGTAAATTATAAGCAAAAAGAAAGGAAATAAGTTAAGGATTTTGCCCAAAACTAATAAGTTTTATTTGCTTAGTAACTATATAACAAAGTTATTTTACGCCAATGCTAAAAAAAACTGTATTTTTCAATTCAATTATTTTGTTTATTACTCCCTGTTTCGTAAAAAAAAATGGGAATACAGTTATGGGACCCATTTCTAAAAGTTTTTCAGGTCAGAAACCATGAGAAATCACTAAATTCGCTCCTTAATTTACCTTCCCAGAATTTCAATAGGACTTCATTTCAGCGGTGGAACAGAATTCGGGGCGAAACCTATCACTAGCCGTAACTTGCTAACGAAGCATTTTCGGAACCATTTTTATATGACTTTTTTCATTATTTTAATGAGAAAAATACGCCTATGAAGTTTAGCAGAATTCTCCAGGAACACTTAAGTGATTACGTAACTCTCCTCAATTGTATACAATCGTAAATGAGTTTCGTCTGAATTATAATGATGTAGCAAAATGGGTAACCCACTCGAATAAATTTGTGTTTAAATCTTAAGATGAATGAGTCACTAACGCTAGAATCACCGACACATAATTGAAAACTGTCCATAAAAACAACAAATTTGCAGATTATGGGACACAGTGCGCAGAATAAGTTAAATAAAAACGTATGAAAACTTATTTTAAAAATAATCTTAAAAACTTTCGCTGAAATAATATAATTATTTTTATAAATGATCTAATACATAAATCACAATAAAGATTGAAATGAATAGGAATTTTAAATAAATTTAAATTGAATCATGGGAATTTCATTTGAGAAATAAATGAAATTGCCACTGAAAAATAAAAACATAGGAAACAAATTTTATTAATTAAATTAAAAATAATAATAAAAAATAAGGTTTAAACATTTTTTTTTTAAATTTGAACTTTTATGAATATATTCTAAAAAATGTGATTCTTCCGTAAAAATTGATTTGTATTTAATCTACACCAGAAAAAAAACAAAAAGTATTTAGAAAATTGAAAAAATGTCTACCTATTTAATGTAAAATTTACATGAAATTTTTGTGTTACATTCGTTCTGAGAATCTTGCCATCAGAAATCGTATAGTTTTCTACCTCTTCTTTCCGTAAAAAATTATTTCCTCTTTTACGTGTGTTGACATAATTTTTTAAATATCAACTTTCTTTTGGAGTAGTAGTAGTAGTAGTAGTAGCAGTAGAATTTTTTTAATCCTAACTTATATATAATTTTTGTTTACATAAGTAAACTTAAGCAAATTAAATTAAGTGCTTAAGTAAATTTCATGTAACTGGCAAGCAATTAATTATTTTTTTATTAATTTTTTTTATTCGTAAATTAAATGGATTTTTCTTAAAAATTAAAAATACGAACTTAATTAAATGTGTTTTTATAATTGTGTAAACAAAAACTGTAAACGTTCTTTAGATTATTTTATTATTATTTTCATTTTATTTAATATAAAAAAGAATGTTCCTTAAAAGAAGTACTTAGTTAACAACTTGAAAAAAGTTATATTCATTATATAAGTTTCAGTTAAGTAAACTTTTTATGATTATTCTCTATCAAAGCGAAGAAGAGTGTAGAAAAGTTTAACTTAATGAAAGTTATTTTCTGAACTTAGTTTCTTTTAGCTTCAGTTAGGGCTAGTATGGTGTTGAAATGAAGGTTTATGTAACAATCATTACGCAATGCTTATTTGTATGCCTTTTATTTAAGTAAAATCTTAGCTTTTATTACTACAATTTATTTTTCTGATGCAACTTTTAAAATGTTTGCTTGGTAGTAAAAGTAAAAAGTGCAATTATCATATTTCGTACTACATGTCTTTTTTTTATAACCAATCTTTTCCACGGTTAAGTATCAGAATTTCCTTTAATTTGACCTTATTATAAGTCTTTTGATGGCTATTTTTGTTGTAAAGTATGCATAATGAAATTTTTATGTATTAACAAGTTATCTCATAAATTATGTGTGTTTAATAATTTGTCCATTGACCACGCTTATTTATTAAATTTTTTTTGCGTAAGTGTTACGCAAAACATTTTTAGATATTTTACAAATCGTAATTGTCTGTTTTTACAATATAAATTTAATAGCATTGGCAAAAGAAAGAAGGAATATTGTTAATTTATAGAAAAATAATTTGTCGAATTATTTTGTCATTTATTTGTAAGGGCATTATGATATCGTAATGTATAATTTTTTTTGCCAGAATTACAACTAAGAACATGAATATCTTCATGACAATTGTTGCCAAAGATAATTTACGACGTTCTTTTGTTTATTTTGCTTATTAACCAGCTAATAGGTTTTGGAACGGAACAGATTGGAAGGATAGAGGGAGTTTGTTACCTCTGCTGATCGCAGAGCCTGAACAAATATCCCTATCTGATACGTCTTTAGTTTGACGGGCGAGTCATTATTTATTTAGTGGCAGTTATAGGTATTTTTTTTATATTTATTGACGTAGTTGGTATTTGCGTCCCGGTCCTTAGACCAATGTGAAATAATTAACGGGCTGATCGTGGGAGACTAGGCGTGTATGAGCTTCGTACTTCCGGCGTAATTCCCCTTCAGTCCGTCCCCTGAAGTCCTTTCGGCCTAATGAATACGCCTTCCGAGAGCCCTAGTGTTTGGAGGAAGCAATACTCTCCCCTTTCCGGAGGGAGTCGCATGTGCTGGCTGGGGCCATAATTGTAAGAATTAGGTGATGGTTGGTGGGTGGTAAGTGAGGTGAAGTTGACGTTTGTAGTTTTCGTTCACTCGGGTTGTCTTTGCTGCTGCGTCTCTGCTGGGCTCCGTCCTGCCGGATTCCTCTTGGTGTTGGCGGGCCGATCTCTTCTCTTCTGTTCTTCTGTAGCCTGACTTTTCCGTAAACCGGCTGTAAATAGTTAACCGTAAAGTTTGAATAGTGCCGTGGTCCGGAAAGGGCAGGCCTCTTCTCTCAACAGCTACTGGGATTTCTTTCCACAATCGCTGTTCGCCGACTGTAATAGTTTTTACTAGATTATTTTTTAATAAATGCTTTATTTTTGTTAGTTAATACTGACTACCGTTCCGATTAAATTATTATTATCCAAAATTTATGATGACAAAAAAGTACATAAGCAACATTGACGAATTTATTACACGTAGTTACAATAAGAATTTCCTTAAGAGTTTTAAATAGCAAATTAATTCACAAAATAAAAAATAACTGTAAATTACGCACTTATTGAATGTAATTACTGTAATTAGGTTAAATTGCTCTCGTTTATTTTAATTCCTCGCTATCTAATTTGTCAAAAATTTAGTTGTTTTTTTTTTTTTTTTTTTTTTTTTTTTTTGTAAAAAGTGTTACTTTATATTCGTAGTTACTGGTTTTGCCCTAGAATATGATTAAAACAGAGAAATCTACCGATAATTAAAGCACAATATAATGTGTGTAGCACTGGTTTAAACATTTGTTTCATGTTGTCACCACCTGTTCCCGCTTTGAAGGAAATTAAAGTTTCCTAACTTTAACTTTTCCCCGTTGATGAAAATTAGTACGGTTAAATAGAATATGAAAATTTTAGTCGGGTACAGATTGTTTATATTATGAGTCGGATTGAAATCTTTACGGTTTTATTTAAAGTTAGTATTATTATTTTACGTTGTGTACTGAGCTTATACCCTCACTATACAAGTTACAGAATAAATAACTTGCTACAAATTATTAAGTTATTCAAACAATAAACTGTTTGTTTGTTTTTTAAAACTTTTGATAGTTCTCTTACATTTTCATCGCTCTTTATAAGAATACGTTTCAATATTTACTTAATAATAATAATAATATAAATCGTAAGGTTAATTAATTATCGTATTTGCATACTTAAATGCATTGCTTGTATATGCACTTTAAAACTTTCGGATTTAAAATTAGCCGGAAGTATAGTTTTATTCAATATTAAATTTGCCTCTACCGCAAATTTACTATGAAGTTTTATCAATGTTTGTTTTAAGATTCAATTAAATTTTGTTGAATCCTTTTTCGTGTTGTTTTATAAAGGTTATCTTCATTTTTATTTTTTTTAAAACATGTAAAAATAATCATCGACTATATAACTATAGTTTATAAACGTATTTTTATCCAACATAAAATCCCATCAAATTTTTGGTAAAATGAACCGGTCAGAATGTAGTAGATTGCTAAATAAACTGCAGCTATGCAATTCTTTTATCAATATTTAAGTTTTCCTATCATTAAAGTCCTTTTATTATTTTCGGGTATAGTTATTGGGATTTATTTTTATTACTTCCTATCGCAGCCGGTGTCATTTTCAACCAGAAACAGTGTTCTTTGTTCCCTTGTAAATTTTGATCGAATTGCTGTCAGTTCGTTCAAAATTTACAAGGGAACAAATAACGCTTTGCGAGAGAGCCGGTTTGAAATCAGTATTTCAATCAAGCTTTGTCGAATTGATTTGTTGTTCCCTAAGGGTGGGTTATAAGTGTTTAAACATTCGAAATTATTTAATGATTTTGAAATTAGTTTTCCATGCGATTTCTATGAGCTCCTATTATGAACATGACGACCACGCTAGTCTTCGCTAGCAAATGGGAGTAAATCAGCTTAGAAGAATTTACGTTTTTATCGTCAGAGTTTTTAAATTTACATTATTTTCTTGTTGGGAAGACAAAAACTTTGAAGTGTAACACAGTTGTAGCCTTTTGAACAAAAATGAAAATGATTTTTGTTTTATTTTGAATTTTGAGAATTATCCTTTTAAAATCTGGGAAATGTTTTCATTAATTATTTATGTTGATGAAAAGATATTTGAACATTCTTAGGATATTTGGAAGTGCCAGTTCTAAACTTAGTGTTCTTTTTGTTTCTTTTACCACAGCTTTATGATTTTAGATCATTCAATTTATATCCTTCCTAATACGTATTTATAAGTGTTACTGAGAACGAACTTCGTCCTTTCAGTGGCATATATAATACAGTATTTTTATTGATTATTTTATGGATAATACCATTTATTCATCATAATATCTGTTGTCAAAATTAAATTAACTTTTTAAACGAATAAAACTAATGTTAAGTTTTCCTCAATGGTTAACATGATTCTGTCGAATGTTATTTTGTTAATTTTTTTTTGAATGGAAATTATTTTTGCTCGATTTGTATAGCTCTTTCGTTACGTGAAAATGAAATATCCACGTCGATAGAACATTTTCAGTTTTTTACCATCCGCATTTTAAATTACAATTGTTTTAATAAATTTTCTTATAACTAAATTTATACTACTTATTAAAAATCTTAGTATTCAGTTTTCTCCAGCTGTTAAACAAGTAGTTCATGTTGTTGTTTACATTGCTTCAAAAAAGAAAGGGTATATTAATTTGATGCGTTAGATTATTTGTCCCAGTCTTTCTTACAACTGTGAACTATGTACCTTATGTGCACCTTGGTAACTGTAAGCACCTTAGGTGCAGGAACCATGGAGTTGTTGCTTTTCACCTTCACTGTACAGATCGTGTGATGAACGGAGAGGTGTCAATTGCAGGATCAGCCCTATATATCTTTCATTCGTTATTTTTTTTTTTTTTTAGTAACCTTATTATTCATGAAATGTTATTCTGCCATTATTGTGACTCGGATCAGATCGCCTCTAAAACATTATGTTTATGGCATTTAAAATTACATGTATGATTTATGTTTAATAATGAATTAATGGTTTACCTTTGATAATACCATGCAATGTAGGTATATCACTTAAATTGTTCTTTAAATTATATATTGTTATAAAGCAATTATGATTAAATAAATTATTAAAGAAAGGAAGAAATAGATGAGAAGAAAAAGGAGCTAATTACTTTTTTTTAACATGTCAAACAGAAATCTTTTAAGTTGAAGAGAATTATTTTAAAAAGGGTTCAAACACGAATGATTTTTTTTTCTTCATTTAATTGTCTTTGTTAATCTCTTACATTCTATTTTTTGATCCTTCAGCAAATAAGATTTAATTGTTAATTTACTGTATATTTTATTCTTTTTCTGTCTGTTTTTTTTCGATTACGTACAAAACAATTAATTGCTTTATATATAGAAAATCTTTGTTGTGTTGTAATAATCGGTTTTTCGTTTATTTCTTATAAAAGAATCATTATTTTTGTTTTACAATGCCTTATATATTTTTAACTTTTTATAATACATAATGTTTTTAAAATATCTTAAATTGTAGGAAGATGTGTTTGTCAGTTTAAAAAAAATATATCATTTCCTATATATGCGACTGTGTATTTTTGTATAGAGATAGAAATGTACAAGAAGTAAAACAACAAAAAAAGTTGACGAAAATAAATTTTTAAAGTAAATAAAACACTCTTCAAATGTTAAATAAGCAAATTTTTTAGTAGACGTTTCCTTAAATATTAATGGTATATTTACATGGAATGACATAATGTTTAGTTTCTTACAGTTTAAAATCTTTTGTTGTGAATTTCCTGGATGTGTTGAATTTAGAAAAGATTTTTCTCTTTATAATATATGAGGTTTATAAAGCTTCCACTGTACTTTATGTAATCTACATTTACTGTTAAATAAATTTTAATGACTACTTTGTAGTAATAAATAAAATGTTATCTTCAAAATGGATTATATATAAAGTAAAATAATCTTTTTTTTTTCTATTTTATTATTGTGAGAAAAAATGTATTGAAGTAAATTTAATGAGTTTAGTATTTAACCTAGAATTTTAATCATAATAACGATAATTTATTTTTGATGATTACTAGCCTTTTATTACGAATAATAACAGTCTCAATATTTCGGCTGCACGGATGTATCTGCCATACAATTATACTTTTAACGCCTAAGTGCATTTATTGTCACTACGGTATGTTTTTAGTACACTGTATTTTTACAGAGATGCTCTACAGCAGAGGTAGTCAACCGTTTTATACCTACCGCCCAATTTTGTTTCTGTTATCAGTAACATTTTTTAACCGCCCTCCGGTTCCATAGTAATGGTGATTTATAAGATAGGGAAGTAACTTTATAAAGCAGAGTTACAGTAAGTTAAAGCCTATAATAATAATTACTTAGCAAATATTTAATGTCGGATTTTCGCTAAGTTTGGCAGAATAAATCTTTATAAAACAACTTACAATATTTTGTTTGAAAATGTATGCACGTACTGTCACAAATCTAACTGCGTACGGAACAGATGCGCGAGCTATTCTGTGACGAGGCTCTTTTGTTTGCGGTTGCACCGTAACGCCATTTAGTTCACTTACATAACGTGAACTAAACTTAAGCGCGGGCGATACAAATAGTATATTTTCCGAAATTTTAATTGTCACGGGGAATTTTATGAAAACCTAATGAAAATGTTTTTAAATAATGCTATGAAAATTTTTAAAAGTCAATTAAATTAAAAAAAAGGAAAGTGCTGCAGTATCGGACAAAACCCCTGCCGTCTACCATGAAAGCTGGAACCCCCACTAGTGGAAGGTAGGGACCAGGTTGACTACCACTGCTCTACAATATTTAAGTTTTTTTTTAAGATGATAAATTTGTTTTTTAAATGTATAAATTTAGTTTATGAATGTTTGCTAACATGTTTGCTAAGGTTTGCTTATTTATTATTTACTAATAGGTAAACAGGAAAATGCTTTCCTTTTTAGTTTTTGTAGGGATGTATAGATACAACATTCGATAGAAAAAGTATAACCTTTTTAATAGCATATTATCATATGAACAGTTGGAATATCCTCGTTTTGTAAGTATTCTTTTTTTTGTCAGTCATTTGACCGGTTTGATGCAGCTCTCCAAGATTCCGTATATAGTGCCAGTCGTTTCATTTAGGTATACCCCATACTCCTACATCCCTAACAGTTTATTTTACATATTCCAAACGTTGCCTGATTGCACAGTTTTTCCCGTCTACCTGTCCCACCAATATCAAAGCGACTATTCCACGATGACTTAAGATGTGTCTCTATCTCTTCTTTTAGCGATATTTTTTCAAATACTTCTTTCTTCATCAATTTGTAGCAACACTTCTTCATTTGTCACTTTATCCACCCACCTGATTTTTAAGATTTTCTTATAGCATTACATTTCAAAAGCTTCTAATCTTTTCTTCTCAGGTATTCCGATCGTCCAAGTTTCACTTTCATATAAAGCTATGCTCCAAACATATGCTTTCAAAAATGTTTTCCTAATGATTAAATTAATTTTTGATGTAAGCAAATTATATTTCTAACTGAAAACTCGTTTCGCCTGTGCTATTAAGCATTTTATATCGCTTCTGCTTCGTCCATCTTTAATAATTTTACGTCCCAAATAACAAAATTCTTCTACCTCCATAGTCTTTGTAAGAATATGGAATTTTAAATGTAAATTAATAGGGAGCATTTACATAATAAAACATGCGGCAGGAAAGTAATATTTACTTATTCTTTATATATCTTCAGGTAATAGACCCGATTACAGTTACTGATGATGGTGTGAGATGAATTTTATATCTTAAAATGCCAATCTTGACCTGAATATGAAACCAAAAACTTGGACCTGAATATGAAACCAGACAACGTAGGTTTGCTACCACGGAGTTGATTTATATCACATCAATAGGTTATATAAAAAAGAATTGTTACGATATATTGGCTCAACCGCAAATTTTCTTTCGAATGTTCTCTTCAAATTTTTACTCGCATTTGACCTTTACTAATGCACTAAAAATTTTTCAGTTTTTTAATGAAAAGTGCAGCTGAGTACACCCTTTTAACCAAACCTATCGAAATTTACTCAACTGTTTCTAAACGCTTGCAGCACGGTGAATAGCACTTTCTTTTGCACACATCGGTTTGAGAGGGTTAATAATAAAATTACTTTTATTATTAAATTTTAAGCGATGGTTTAAGCTTAAGCTGTTCTACATTTATGTTTTCTTCTTTTTTTTTAATAGTCTTGTGGAAAACAAAATTACATTCAAAAAACTGTTTAAAACAACGTATTAATTGACAGATTAAAACAATATTTATAAAAAGATAAAAAAGTATTTTTAACCAGGATTTTAGAAAAATATGAGAAATAAAAGTAATAATACATATATATATATATATATATATATATATATATATATATATATATATATATATATATATATATATATATGTGTGTGTGTGTGTGTGTGTGTGTGTGTGTGTGTGTGTGTGTGTGTGTGTGTGTGTGTGTGTGTGTGTGTGTGTGCGCGCGTGTGTGTGTAGGTGGTTATTTAGTGGCAGTATATATTGTGATCCAGAAACCAAATTTAGGGAAAAATCAGAAAAAAATTAGCAGATTCATTGTATGTACTTTTTAGATATTTTTTTAAAGTTTTAACTTCTTAAAATATCTTGAAAACAATTTTTTTTAATGAAATTATATTGCATAGATTGAATAAGAAATCTATTAAAGCAGTGGTTCCCAAACTTTTCCGAGTCGCGGCGCCCTTTTTCAATTACAATTTTTCCATGGCGCCCTATCCTAAGTAAAAAAATTACTACTCCTAAGTAAGAGATAAAAATACGAGAAAATAAAACTCGTGTATCTTCATTATTTTTTACTTTATTAACATTAAATTAATAATTATAAATGTCTTGGTTCTAATAATTATGAAGCTTTTATAATATTTCGCGGCGCACAGTTGGAAATCACTGGATTAGAGAGAATAAACGCAACCTTCCTTGATTTTTTCACCGAGTTATTGCTTTAAACTTATCGCTTATCGGGAATGATGTAATAAAGCAGATGTTATTAAAAAAGATTTTTTTTTGGGGGAGTGTCTGTGATTATGAAAGATAACCAATCAATAATTTGAGGTTAATAGAATTTTAATCACTAAAAGTAATTTCATTAAATTATTTTGATAGTTTATGTAAGAATTTAAATTAGGCCTTCCGTAACCATTTTTGTGTTTCTAACTGTCTATGCGCATTGTTTACCTTAAGGTTATACTCCGGTTACCTAGAAAATGATTTTATCATTAGATAGCTAGGCTATACCATTATGAGGAAAAATATTAAAGAAATTCAGTAATTTATAAAATAAATATTTTATGGGAGAAATTAATTTATTGGTTACATTAGTGTCTTTCTCTCTTTCGTTCAGATCGGTAAGTATGCACATTTAACCTTATAAAAAAAAGGATACATATTTATAAGCATAGTTACATGTTCAAGTAAGTTATTCATCTATTTTACCTTAATATTCTGTCATCCATGAAAGCCCATGTATTCTGTATTTGGATAAGTCTATTTTTAATTATACCTGTGAAGCTGTCGACCTGTAAAGAATTAACTTATCTTCAACCAGCTGATTTTCGGTTTGACATAGTATACGGTACGTTAGACGATTAACTTGTGGTAAAGTAAATAGTTGACTGAAATTACTTGAAGCATGTAAAGAAGTTATGAACTTTTTGTGAATCGTCATGTGCTTCACTCTATTATAAATACCGCGTTGGCTTAGTACAAAACTCTCAACAAGTTTAGCCTCCGTTCTGTTCAACTTCTGCCACAACGAAAACTTTTAATATAGCACCCTTAAATGAAACTAATCTCAACGTTGTGTGCCTACACTCCTCTTTCTTTGGTGTAATTATATCAAGAGAAAATTCATTTTAACTCTAAAGAAATTCATTTTTGTGGTAAGTTTTAAATACTATTGAATGAAATACTTTTGGTAGATTTTCTCCGTTCTAACCGAATTTTTTTAAATATATTCATTCAAATACAGTTAAAATATTCGACTAAGTAATTTTTTTTTTAAATAATTAATTTAGGAATATAGCAGCTCGAAACGTTGCTTTTAGCTTAAAGGCAGTAGCGTTTCGCATTGCCAGTAAGTAAACATTAGACTAGTATAATCTGTATTTTCTTCGTGTGAGAAGTACGTGTGTTATAAATCGTTTTATTCGCTTTAATGTTAAGAATAAAATAAGAATAAGAAATAGAATAAGAATAAAATAAACTTCAATTGACTTCAAGGAAAAACATTTAAATAGAAATTACATACCAATTTATAATCTGTATCCTTATATTCGCTTTACCTTTTCGCTTCATGATGCTTAGAGGCTTTTCAATGATTTCAAATAATAAAGGGTTTATACTAACCTTCAGAGGTTTCATAAAGTTCTGTAGCAATTATTTCATGCGAAAATAAATTATTAATTTATATTAAGGTAGATTTATTTGAATTAAAAGAAGATATTTTACTATAAGCGAAAACTTTTTAAAAGCGGTTAAACAATTTTTTTTTAATTCAATAGATTTTAAAATTATCAATCTTGAGGAGAATGGAAGGGAGAAAGAGAGGGATGAGTGAGAAAATAAACCTATCTAATTATTATGGTTATGCATAAAGGTGATAGCTGTTGAGAATAGTAGTAAACTATCCAAGTACGTATTATTATTGGGAAGAACTGTCTGCAGTTCTTTACAGGTCAGTGATATTCCGGTCATACGTGAAACATTTATGCTTACCAACGTCCAAACTTCTTTGCTTCGATGTTTCGCTGTTGGAAAATTTTGATTTGATGAGTTAGGAGTATTACGTTGTTTCTCGCTCTTTCTTTAAAATAAATTAATAAAGTAACTATTTATTCTGATTGTAGATGGTTATTTTGACTATACATAAAGTCGGTAATCTTCTGTTTTTTTTTTTTTTCATATGTATTATTGTATAACTGGAAGTTATATTTTGGACGTAAATTTAACTAATAAAATAAAGCAATGATTCTACATCTTTTTAGCTCCATGACCCCGAAAAATTTAAAAAAATGTACGAGTATATTGAATACTTCGCGACACCCATTATAAATAATATTTATATAATTATAAATTCACGAAATAACCATTTTATTCTCAAATTTTGGAAATTTTATTTAATATAATAAACAATTTGGAAACTTTTGTTATTAAATTTTGTAGCCTATATTAAAATTTAATACAAATTTCTTGGTATTAGAAGCCCAATAAGTTTTCTTCAAAAGAATAAGAATTTTTGTTATTGAAAGACATCGGGAAAGATCTTCGTTAAAAATCCCTCCTGGATGTACTCATTAGGAAAAAGTATATGTAACGTACAAAAAAATAAATCACGTATTACATGTAATTTTTTTCAGTTAATATGTTTTATAAAGAAAGCTCTGGATTGGCTTACGAATAAAACCAACCGATATATAGCTGTTATAATTTTGGCAAAAAAAAAATTGTACTTCTATTTATTTTTATGTATCGTAACTTTGATAAATGCGTTTTCAGAGTTCTTAACTACGTTAAAATAAATAATTAAACAGATTTTTTGTTCAACATTTTGGATTGTAAAAACTGGCTTTGACCAACTCGTAGTTTTTCACTACCATTTCGATTGCTATTTTGTAGTTCAATTTTTTTTAATAAAAATTATCCCTTAACGTTATTTTACTTATCTTCGTTCCTTAATGCTTACTAACGAAGAACCGTTGGTCCAGATTGGTCCACATTTTACGAGGAAAGCTGGAAAATATTAGTAATAGGAAGTTATTAGAGCGTATTATTAAAGGTTTTTGTAATTATTGTGTTTCACGCAGTTGTAAATTCAAATAACTTTTTAAATAGTTAAAATTTTCTTTTTTAGTTTCTTTTTCAGTTTCTTTAAAGAGAAATATAAATAACTAGAGGCTAACACCGGCTTCGCTTGCGTACTTGACATGTAGCTTAAGCTCTTGTACGTTCGTTTGAACTTCAGTATCTTGCAGTTCTGGGTGTTGCTTGAAGTTCAGCTTGCGGGTTTTTTTTAGCCTATCACTGAGCGATTGTGACCGAGAAAGAAATAGAAAACGGGCAAGAAGGAGGTAGCAGATGAAATAGTGACTTACACACATTACGGGGTAAAGAATGAAACACTTCAATTTTCAGCTTTGATTGTAACTTCGGAGCTAATAACGCTATCCCAACCGTAGAGATTGCATTCTGTAGCAAATCTTATAGGCTTTCAAAACATCACCTCTATATTGATCGATTTCCTCACCGTTTTCGAGATATTCACGAAAAACTGTAAAGCTGCGCGTTAAAACTTTGCTTAAGGGGTGGAAAAGCGGGACGGGGGTAGCTTTGTCAAAATGAAATACAGATATTAATTTTCTTCCTGTTTGGAATTGGTGTACTAGATTTCATCAAAATCTGAATAAAACTATAGATCTGTGTAAAATACAAACGGACACACAAACATTCTTATTTATATATGTATACGAATACAAACCATTATTTAAAAAAAAGAAATTTTTTTTTTTTTAAATTAATTATATTTTAAAAGCTTTTAATAAAACTTTTAATAACTATATTCTTCTGTACCAATACAAATTAATTTATATTTAATAGATCAACCCTAAGTACAGAACAATTGAAATAGTAGTTACCTTATTTCATTAGGTAACAGAAGCACTTTCACGAAATTGATTCGCATCATCACCTGCATACATTTTATATATATTACAAAACCATCAAAAACTTGTAATCCATGACAAAATTCCACCCATTCAATTATAATTTTATGTTAAAAATATTTTTAAACTAATTAAATTTTTTTAAAGATTTTTAATTAAATTTAACTTTTACTTTAAAATCATACAAAAATTAAAACCCATTTAATTAAATATTTATATTAAAAATTTTAAATTATAATCCGAACAAGAGGTAAAAACATAAAAATTTTAAAAATTGTTTAAAATTACAAGATCAATTAATTAAAATTAACCAAATCAAAATTAAAATGTAAAAATGTAATTAAAATTAAGATAAAAATACATAATTAAAACTTTAATATAAAACAAAAAAAAAAGAAGTAAAATCAAAAAGTAAAATCGGTGAAATGGCTAGAACATGATTTTGCTTTGCTTAAGTTTTTGTTTTATTTTAAAAGTTTTAAATTTTAATTAGCATTTTTATCTTTGCTTTAATTACATTTTAATTTTGACTTTGTTGATTTTAATTAATTGAACTTTATTTTTTATAACATTTTATGTTTTTCCCTCTTGTTGGCTTTATATTTAAAATGTATAATTTAAATAAATTTTTAATTTTTGTATGTTTTTAAAGTAAAAGTTAAATTTAATTAAAAAAAAAAAAAATTATTAGTTTAAAAATATTTTTAACATTAAATTATAATTGAATGGGCGGTATGTTGTCATAGATTACTAATGTTTGATGTTTTTGTATACAAGTAGATGTTAAGAAATTAATTTACGTTAACAGAAACATGATAGGGAATAAAGTAATATAATCGTTTATTTTTTTGGTTATTATGAAGATAGTTTTTAAGCTTCAAACTCATCGGTAAAGATGTAACACGATTATTGGTGCTTCTTTAACTTCAGTACTCAATCTTTGATACTTTTAAATTCATTACAAGCTTTTAATACTTTTAATACAAGCTTTAATACCCTTAATACTCAAGCAATTTTGAATATTTATCTGAAATAATCATACTTTATTTTAACAAAATTCTTATTTTTAAATCGTTCTTTAAGAATGTGAATTATGTATATGATTCCTTTAATATTTAATTGCGTATGTAGTATGTACTGTTAATTCTTAAATTTCTGTTAAAAAATTGAACTGATGATTTTGATAATTTTATTTCACTGTTAGTTCGGTAGAGCAATTAATAGTAAATTAATGCGGTGAATTCATAGGTATTGACTTGATATCTTGTTACTGATTTAAAAAAAAAATTTTTTTTTGGTTTATAATTAACTTTTTTCCTATATTTATTAGATTTCTTAACAACAAAACACCGGTTTAAGTATTAGATTTTAAAATGAAACCGGATTAAATTAATTTACAAAGAAATGCTGAAAATTAATATGATATTTTTAAGATTAAAGATTACGTAACATTTTTTTGTTCTGGTGGTGATTTATTTTTTGCCGCATTTTACTGATGTACGATTTTATGCTCTTTGCTTTCATCTCAAGAAAGCTTGTTTTCTTTAGGCATTAAATTTCAGTTGTTTACATTAAAAATACAATAAAATAATGTTTAATGGAGGAATTACGATACGGTAATATGTACTCGTAAAGCTCGCTTTGTATATTTTTAAATCTGTGGTGCGTAAAGTTATCTACGTCGAGGAAAAAAGCTTCTGGTCGATTTAATGCAGTATTTGAAAAAAGGAAGAACGAGGAACGCGGTAATCCCGCAAAATCCAGTACTTTAAGGGTTTTGCATTAAGTGTATTCGATAGATAGATTTCCTGAATTTTTTTCTGAAATATTTATAACGAAAAAACTAACTTGACTATTTTGATGACGTTTACAATATTGATCAGATTTATGTTATCAATAAAATGAATTATGAATGTGGCATGAAAATTTTGGTATTTAATTTTTGTAATTTTATTATGCATGTAAGTATTATAATTATTATTATTATTATTATTATTATTATTATTTTGTATCCTGTCTTTGACCGTAAATGAATTTTAAAATTGGTTTATATCTGCATTTAAGTAATCAAAATTACATGGAAATTGTAACAAATAGAAAATTTATGTTACCTTGGTAGACTAATTGTGCTATTAAATGTTTAAAACTTTTTTTATACAGTTTTAGTTTTGAAGCAAAAGTTGTTGATAAAAAATCGGTTTCTTCTTCCCAGATCGCTACATGGTGATGGTAGTTTTTGCTAGAATTTTTCCAACGCAGTTTGAACAAATTTTAAGAATAAGTTTAAAATTTTCCTTTGGAGGTTTGCGATACTGCATTCATTTTTAAGCTCTTTCTTCAACTTGTTTAGAATTCTTTATATGTTCTCTAATAATTTAATACGTGTTTAAACTATGACGTATATATAAAGTTGTATTAATTAGTGGGAGTTAGATAGCGTCCGAATTTTGATAATATTTTCTTATGAAATTTTTTTATACATGCTCTTTCTTTAGTCGCGAGTTAAATAAGTTATAAGTTTATATAAACTCTTTAGAAAACCCTGCATTCAATTTTTACCGAGATTTGTAGTATTTTTATACGGCAAAATCTTTTATTATCGTCATCCACGTGTTTTTCGTTCCTTTTTCTTTTCTCTTCTACGCTATTCTCTTAATTTCATTTTATTTGGTGCATCCTACATCCTTATTTTGTATATCTTATACTCTTATTTTCACTTTTACTGTTCAAACTTCTTTCTGTAATAAAATTAAATAACCCTGGATACCTTACGTATAGCCCACTTACTGTGAAGTTTTTTTTAACAGGATTCTGCTACAGATTTCTGTTTTCTCCACCCCATTTTAGTATTTGTTGATTTTTAACTTTATCAAATTTTTATTGGCAAAATCAGATCGTAAACTACGAACTGTTTTATATTTATTATCATATATTTATGACAGATTTATAAAGTACCGTTTTTAAGATGGAAGGGATGTACGAGAATATAATATATATATATATATATATATATATATATATATATATATATATATATATATATAGTGTGTATATATTTGGTGAGTTATTGACGATTTTAGTTTTCATATATGTAAGTTTTTCATACGAAGAATGAGTTGAGTGCCACAGTACGCGTATTTGATTGTTATTAAGTTTCTAATTAGTATTAATTATTAATGAGAGCTGTTTAACCAGACGAGAGAGCAGCACTAATTCTGTTTACGTTAAAGGAGAAAGTCTTCTAAATCAATTGAATTTGTATTTAATTACCTTGTAAACATCTATCGTCTTTACGTCTATCGGTTCATATCCTTCACTAAAACAAATGTCTAGGATGACGGATACTATTATGTTAATTACGTACCAGTGACTTCCAACCTCAGCAATAAACTGTTGATTTATCATCTATAATAAATCCATTTATATGCTAATATAAATGACGTTATATTTACCTAATGGAACTGAAGATTGTTAAATTGTAAATAGCACAAAATTAAAATTTTTATAAACGATATACGACATTTCCAAAATAATTGATTTCCAAACGTTTTCGAATCTGTAAAAATTTGGAAATAGATCGTTTATAATTTTTAACATATTTAAATTATCACGTTTTATCACTGTTAACGGATTTGCAAAAAGTAATAAGCCATAAGAATATATTAAAATCTATAATTTTAATAGTGCTTGTTACGATTATATTAAAACAAATTCAATAATAAATAATGTACATTAGAAAAAAGAATAAATCAAATAATTTGTAATTCATAGAAGGTGTTTCTAAAAAGTACCAGTATATATTTTTTAATAAATTATTTCGGTAATATGAGATAATTAAGTATTTTTAAAATATATTACCATAAACATCTTATTTATCAGAAAAAAATTGTAATAGTGATGTCAAATTCATATAAACAACAAAAGATTAACGGATTCATACAACGGCATTAACTGTTGAATTTGTTTAGCAGTAACATCATTAGTTATTCTATTTGATATCGTTGACTTCACTACTCAATAAAACGAACGTAAGTGTGGGATAAAATGTTTACATTTAACATCTTAATTCTTCTTTCTGTCATGTATTTAGGCTTCCATCTGTTACGCCATCCTACATTCTGAATTGATCTTGTCATCTCTTCTTTGGGCGTCCCATATCTCTCATCCCTATTGTACGATAATCATAAAATCCTCTGGGCATCTTAGATTCCGCCATTCGCTGCACATAATCCAACTAATGCCTCTGATATTCTTTAACTTTTTATTCAGTTCATACATTCCAAGTTTTCGAATCTGAGTCTCTCCTTTTGTCAATTTGTATACAACATGCCACTGATCTTAAGAAACGCGTTACTGCTGCTTGTAATCTTGGTTTATGTGCAGCCGTCATTGTCAACGTTTCGCTCCCAAAAAGGCAAGAAGGAACTGACTTTACTCCGTAAAACTTTAGAAGAGTATCCTTCCTCACCTTATTTCTTAAGATTCTGTTTATGGCGCCATTTAAACGATAAAAATTCTCAATTTTGTCACGTTCTTCTATTTCTCCTAAATAAGACATCGTACATCTTAAAGATTTAAAATTTGTCACTTGCTTTATTTAAACTGTCAGAGATAGCAAAAATATATAGTTTAAATTTCTCTTCGGACAAGCCCAAGGTTATAATAGCTTTTATGGGGAACAGCTTAATTATTACAGGTAATTTTTTTTACATAACTTAATTCTGAATTAATTTATATTCTGAATTCTTAATTAATTAATATTTTCATAAATATTTCTGTTTTGAAATTTATAATTTTCGGTCTCAGGAATACCAAATTATACCGTTAATAATATTTTATAAATTAATTGCAGTAATTTGATTTAGTTTTGATTGTAAGGTGGCTTAATGTTTAAAAGTGAGTTTCGTATGACTAATGGATTTACAAAAATCTAATTTTGTTATAGTCGAATGAAATTAATTTTTTATTAAAATATAATATTAATGAGTAGAACAAAAGAAATCGACGTTCTAAAATAAACAGTTTAGTAAGAGTAAGATAAAGACGATGTCCTCCAGCGATAAAACTAAATCCAAAGCATTTTAGTTAAAAGGAAAAATATATAATTGTTAGAAGTACAGCATGCTTTCTTTATTGACGGTGAGAAGGATTTCCTGTCGGTGTTAGTGACATGAAACTGAGTCGGGGCGAATTTTTCCAGTGATCAAGGGAAGGGTAAGTTAGAGGATGAGGATGCTGGAGATGAGACGTACTGTTACATTCAGTGGTTGACAGTGATAGATGGATTAGCTGTAATAAATTGAAACTTCTTATAAGTCTTCCAAACTGGGTACCCGTGTACTGAAATTACTCTGAGGCTTCTTCATCTACTTTTCCTTTTTTATCTTCTTCTTCTTCTTGTTATTCATCATCTGCATCTATTTGGATACCAAAACATTTACTGACACTTTTTTTCAAACTTAAATTAAATAACAATGTATTTAATTTGTTGTAAATCGGTACACTTTTAACTTCGGTTATAACTACGCTGATGATTAGTGCACTTTAAATTCTATTTAATCAAGTTTTATTATTTAATTTGGTTTTTTCCCTATTTTAACAATTAAATTTTGTTTAATATAAAATAATATTAAACAAATATTTAGCAAATATTTTAAATAATATTTAAATAATAATTATTTTAATAATATTATTTTAATTATTTTAATAATAATTATTTTAAATAATATTCAGCAAATATTTTAATTTGCTGATGTACTTCGCGTTACTTTTTTATTATTTTCTTTTTATTTTTAATTTATTTTATGAATTTAACAATCAATATTTGCCTAAAGCATTTACATATTGAAAATTAAAGAGCCTTTTATCAGTAAAAATAATTTATTTTACTTGAATTATTTTAGCAAATGACAGACTAACCGCCCGATTACAGTTACTTTTGAAAGATGAATTTTACAGAGAATGAAAGATTCTAAAATCCAGAACCTTCCGGATGAAAGGCAGAGACGCTAATACTCTGCCGCAGAGGTTTGAGTCCCATGTTTAAACTAGAGGCTAACATGCGAAATATTCTAGGGAATTATAAAATGATGTTACCTTATGTTTTACGATTTCTTAGGGCCGTCCGTTTACATTCAATTATTTAAATTTTCTGTAGTATGTTTCAACTGTTTAAACCGATGTTAATTTTTAGTACATTTATTTAAAATATAAATATCGCGTCGGGTGTTGATAATGACACTTCGTCGTGCACCCAGGAAAAAAAGCAAAATAATAGATTTTACGATCACAATATTGTATATATTATTTCCAAAAAAAAAAAATTATTAATAAAGTGTGACCAGTAGGTTATGACAGTAGGTTAGTGTAGTAGGCTACATTATAGATTATTGTTGTTTTTTTCTTTTTTTTTTTTTAATAAAAATGATCCACGATCTTAAAAAAATAAATAAATAAAAATAAAAGCCTTCATAATTATATAAAAAAAATATATACAATAAAAAAAGGTAAAAATACGTGTTTCGATCGTGGATCATTTTTATTAAAAAAATGATACATTTTTTTATTATATATATTTTTTTTATATAAATTATGAAGGTTTTTATTTTTATTTATTTATTTATTTTTTTTAAATATGAGATTTTTCTATATCAATACTGAAGACGTTATAAAAATACTCATACTCATACACAAACACATGCGGGTATGTGCAGTACATATACTATGTCTTCCTAGCAAAACGTCATTATTTTTTTAACATATTCATGATATAAAATGTTACCTAAAACGTATTTGTCGCTTTTATTATTATTATTATTTTTTTTGTTATATGGTATATTTTTGGTAGTCTATATTAGTGAAACATTTTTCTCGTCAGGTCGGATGAACGATTTATTTGAATTTCATTAAAACTTGCTATTTTTATGTTGGTGGCATTCTATCACGTACCTTTATTGTATTCAAATCAAACTTATATTCAAAGAATGTGCTCTGGTTATCCGTTATTGTCTTGTTTTTTCTGTTTTCGAAGCTTATATTTTAAATACTTTTAGTTTGTTACTACATTATCTTTCCTTATTGTGAGTATGACTAGAGAGTATATTAAACATCTATTATCAATTTTTTTTTAATATTCTAAGAAATACCTGTAATTTAATTTCGCTTAATTTTATTTCATGTCATTTTTTTTTTTAATTTTAAAATAAAATATTATTGATTTTTTTTTAAATTTAATTTATTGTTGGTTCACTACTATATAGTAAATTAAATATTTTCTTCTTTTTTTTTTGTATTTCTTAAGTCTACTTATGTCATAAATGTAAGTCGTCAAATGTGTGTTGGAAATAAAATAGTGAAAAACGAGATATAAATCTTTTCTTGATAAAAATTAAATGATATAATTTAAATTGGTGTGCCGATTTAAAGAGAGTGCTAGAAATGAGTTTACCAGCAGAATAGTATCGTACAAACCAGTTGTTCTCTACTGTACTCTGAGTGCTATCTTTGGTAGGATGCCAAAATAGGTTGTATATTCTATCCATGAGAAGAAGAAGAAGAAGAAGAATTTAATTATAAAATTATTTTTCGATCTAATTTTTATATAATTTATTTATCGCATTATTTTGTAATTTGAAAAATACACAAATGTATTTTTCGATAAAATTATCGAATGTTTAAATTAAAATTTAAGCTGTTCGATTCCATATATGTAAAACTCTGGAAGCGTTACATGGAAGTTTTGAAACAAACTTTAGTTATATTTTGTAAATAATTCATAATATTATTAGATAATTTTCTCATTTCCTAATTTTCATCAAAATTTATACATTTTATTAGTCGTGGTTAAGTAAGCAAAATAGTTCCATTGTGTATGAGTAATTTAAACTGTGCATTATGCGGCACAGATACTCGGGCCTTTTTTTTAATGAGACACATTTTTGTTTTACTGAGATAATTTTTTATCCTGAATTCTTTTATTTACTTACAATCAGCTTCTACAATGAAGCTATAAGCAAGTCGTATGACTGACCATCACGTAAAAGAGGATCACCATATGATAATCCTCAAGTGATATAAAAATAGTAGCATACATAACAAACAATAGTATTGTTTGTTATCAATATTATTTATTAAATTTTTATTACATTATTTTGTTACGTTATTTATTAAATAATAAATAATGTAACATTTGAATAGTGCCTTTCAATGTCCATTCAAATGTTCAGTCAACATTAACATTAAAATAACAAAATAAATAACAACTTTAAATAGAACAGTAAACGAATTAGTAACTTTGAAACAGCCAAGAAACAATAAACGTGAGCACCAAGCTTCCAAACCGGATCATCATAACAGTCAACAAGATCAAGCACATGTTTTTAGTCTCCTAACGTCCTCGCTGTTGTCTAGCAGATTCAAAGCGAGATGATTAATATGCTTATCCAACCTGGACACATACCTTGAAACTAGACGTCCTACTTCCTCTCGAACGTATGAAATTCCTACCTAATCGTGCATTTCAGCATTCCTCGCGAACCACGACGCGTAGGTTACGTTCCGTAGAAGTTTGTTCTGAAACCGTTGAATGACTTCCACGTTGCTGTTACTGGCCGTTCTCCAGATTTTAATCCCGTACGTCCATATCGGTTTCAAGAAAGTCTTGTAGAGCAGAACCTTGTTTGACAAAGAAAGTTGTAACCTCTTACCCAGCACCCAATCAATCTTCTTAAGCAACAATTTCAAGGAACTGAAATAATTTTGATGCAAATTTTTCTGTAATTATTTTATCAGCAGCAAAATAAAATAAGGTGCATCAGTTTTTTTGTTGTTTTTTTTTTTTAATTTATATAAAAGTTGCTCAGGCATACTGTGATACTTTTAAAACCATTCCTCGCCCATTTCAAAGATTTTCATAATGTGGTCTAGACAATATGATTTTTTTTTTTAAATTAGTACATTAATGTATTAGCGTAGAAATTAGCGCTTAATAGTATAAAAATACAAGGTTTTCATTAAGTCATGAAAAGTACTTTGGTGGGGAAAAATACAATCAGTGTTAAGACTTGTTTTTAGGATACTTTTTTTAAATTAAATTGTAATCGTAACATTGACATCGTAAATAGCGTATGTACCTTTAGTAATATATTTAACGATTCTATGTTTAGCAGGAACATAAAGAAAAATCAACACCGAGATTTATTTTACTCAGCCTTTCAGCAAGTAAAATTCATTGACAATTCCATGTATGTAACAAAAACCCTTCTGGGAAAACAAAGAGAAACGGTTGAAAATGTTTTTCACCGACCTATGTTGAATGTAACGTAGAAAGATTTTATTACATATTACATGATACAACTTAAAATCAATAGCCGGTAACGAAACTTTGTAATGTTTATAGGCATATCAAATTTTGTTATGCGATTCCGGATTGATTATATTGTTATTGAATATATCTATAATTTCATTTTTTATTTTCACTTTTTGACGTTTAAATTTCATTACTTATTTCTTTAAAAAAAATAAAAATATGAAAAATTGAATAGAAAGGAGGTTTTTATGTATAATAAAAGTAAAAAAATGTAACAAAGAGATCTTTGTTTTTTTTATGTTTGATATTAAAGCAGATTGTCCTATACATTTCTAATTAACATTATTGAATTTTATTTTTTGAGAACATATTCCTTTTATATTGGCGAGCAGCAAATTATGTCATAATATGAAGCTAACATCTCTATTCTTTTGTAGTTTTGAATTAATGATTTTATGAAATTTCTTATTTTTTTATTGATTTATGTATAATTTTATATAAATTTGCCTGAAGATTTATCAATAATTTGTATGGAAGTAACAGTTACCAAAATGAATATACTTATTAATAGGATCCATTTAATTCATTTTCGTATATTGAGGAATTGTTTTGTTGTATCATTTCATTGAAGGTCATAAACTACAAAATAGTGATACTTGCACTTTCGGCCATAAAGAACCCAGAGCAAAAGAAAATAACCACACAAAAAAACTTATATATATATATATATATATATATATATATATATATATTTCTTGTGTGCGTGTGTATGAAAGTGAACTCCTCCTAAACGGCTGGACTGATATTTGGACTGAAATTTTGTGTGTGTGTTCAAGGGGATTCGAGAATGATTTAGATTCACAATTTGGTCCACTGGAAAATGTATTTTTAATTATTTTTTTATTTATAAGTAGTTGTTGATTTTGGAATGTTTTACATTGGATCCGGCAGACTGCACTACCATCGCAGTATCGAATATTCAATAATATTCTATTTTAATAATAGTTTGTCCCGACAGTTGGTGCTGCGATCAAATTGAGAAAAATATTACGTAATTTTGTGTTATTATTGTGTTACAAAAAATCGCGAGAAAACAGTTTTTTAATAAATAAGAGGCCAATAAATCAGATTGAAATGTAATCAAAGGAAAACCAATCAGATCAATGCAAGATGGCCGCTGTCAAACACAACGACCAATCACAAAGAGCCCGTATGCCGTTGCCAAAGTAAACAAAATCACAACTGATTAAGTAACAAGTAGGCAGCACTGCGATCGCGTTTAGAATTGTGCGCGTATTGAGAAATATTACATTATTATTTATTGAAATAACGTTTTAAAGTGAAATTAAAAAATATACATTGTGCAAATTTGTAAGGTACAGTATTGAAGTGAAACTGTTTTTTTAATTTATTTATGTGTTGTTGATCTTGGGATGGTTAAGGTTCACGATTGGGTCCGGTAGGCAGAGCTGCGATCGCGTTTTAGAAGTTTTTTTTTTATTTTTGGTTTATCAGTCAAACCCAGCAGTTGGTGCTGCGATCTAATTCTAGGAATTTTTTTATTGTGTTGTTTTTTCACATATCAGTTACTTGCGTCGTAGCTTAGTGTTGTTCTTACATTAAAATTCGTATTTAGAGAATAGTTTGAATTAAATCCTGTAGGTAGTGCTGTTCTGACAATTGGATATATTTACATTCTGAATTTTATAAAGTTAAAGGTGAAATTTTATAAGGTTCCGTAATGTTTTGTTAAGTTTCTTAATGTTCAGTATTAATTGTAATGATTTTGCAGGCACAACACTTTTCGTTAAAAAATGATTTTCCACGGAATACTGTGATTAGAGAGTGGTGTGAATTAAATCCGATAGGTAGTGCTGTTGTTTTGCCATTTGGATTTATTTACATCTGACTTTTATAAAGTGAAAGGTTAAATTTTGTTAAATTGCTAATGTTCAGTTTTTAAGGTTTTCTGAAACTTTCAATTGTTGTCATTTAATCTGTATGTATACTCAGATCTAGCAATAGCGAAGCATTGTCGAGTCTGCTAGAATTGCGCGCTTATTGAGAATATTATATTATGTTATTATTTATTGAAATAACGTTTTAAAGTTTAATTAAAAAATGTACATTGTGCAAATTTGTAAGGTGCAGTATTGAAGTGAGTATTTCACATGATTTTTCATGAATTTTAATATGTATACACGTGCATATTACACAACAATCAACTTAACCTACATATTTAAATTGTCAGTTCTCATTTGATTCTATGCAACTTATGAAGTATTGAACGGCTCTTTGAAAATAAAAATTTTAAGTTTGTAAAATAAATTATAACATTTATAAAATTAAAATATACGTTATAATATAGTTTAAAGTATATTTAAAAAATTGAATTTATAATGTTTTAGCTGATTAATTTTATAAAAAGTTTTCTAAAATTATTTTTAATTTACAATTATCTAAAATTTGGTAAAATAGATGTTAAAATAACGAATGAGAAAAATGAGAAAAATTTCTACTAAAATTATAACTACGTTGCTTTTTTACAGTGCTTTAATTTTTTTATTTATTGATTAATTAAGCTGTTACATGGGTATGAAACATCAAAGTTATTAAATAAAAAAATAAAAATATGTAGGAGGTACTTTTTTAGAAAGATGTTAAGTGAAAATTGGTAGTAATGTGGATGCAAATTTATTAATTACACTATTTTTTTAATTTTACGACGTTTCGATTTTTTAATTCAATTTTCATCGGACATTTCAATATTTAGTGAAAATAAATATTAACCATACTACACATAATTAATCAATAAACCCATTACAATAATACAACAATCACAAACTGATAATATCATACTAATAGTCATTTAATGAAATTTAGAACACATTCCTGTTAATATTAATTTAATTAAGTTACTTATGTGTGTGCATTTATTACAGAATAATGCCGCGTCAGGACAACGACTGTCGGGTTAGTGTGTATATATATATATATATATATATATATATATATATATATATATATATATATATATACACATTCTTGAGCTCTGAGTAAGCGTTTCATTCAGTCTTATGCTTTATTCTGTTCAACAAAATATTGTTATATTTAATCTGGGCCGATATATTTTAACAAACTAACATTTACATGCTTGTTATTAAATTAAAATAAATTAAGTCGCTGTTCCATTTCGTCTAATGGTTTTTACTTTCTCAGAAAGTAATTTTATGAATAGATGTATTAAAAAATATACCTGGTGGCTTGATTTTTATGTAGCTTAAAAAAGCTGATATATATATATATATATATATATATATTTCTTCCACATTAAGAATTGAATATTTATTTTTTTGTCGGCATGAATGTTTATTGTTGGGGAAATGTGGAAGATCAAAGATTTTTTAATTGATTTTTGTAAATGTATTTCTACTTAGTACATTTAGAATTAAGCAATTGAAAGGTATTACAATTATAATTTTATGTTAGTTTTACAAGGATTTTTCGGAATTATAATTAAGTTTAGAATGAAATAAATTAAATAATTGAAAGGTATTACAATTATAATTTTACGTAAGTTTTACAAGGATTTTTCGGAATTATAATTAAGTTTAGAATTAAATAAATCTGAAATATGATTTTAATTGTCTTTAATAATAAAACTAGTAATTTTCAAAAATGAAATACATTACATTAATTTTTTTTTGTCTTTATATTTATAGTCGCATCAACAATTAAAGTCATTAGCGACTTATCAGTGTAATGGAACTGTACCGGTAAATTTGTAGTCTTGAACAAACTCAGATCAGCCATTCCTGAGACGTATGGTTAATTGAAACCGCAACCACCAAAGAACACCGGTATCCACGATCTAGTATTCAAATCCAAATAAAAGTAAACTACCTTTATTATCTAAACTACCTTTATTAAGAATTTAACCTGAGAACTTCGACTTTAAAATCAGCTGATTTACGACGACTGGTTTATCATTAGACCAACCCGATTGGTTTCTTTAATTCTTGTTTCCTTTTTCTTATAAAAAATAAAACAAGAATTGACTTCAGTGTAAAAGAGTAAATCAGATTAATTATGTGATAATTAAATGGCAAATTAGATTAGGTAATTAAATGGTAAATATGAAATTAAATATTTCTTAGTGCAAACTATAATTTTCTTACTTATTTTTTTAAATTAAACTGGCATATTATTATTATAACAATTTATTATGTATTTTTCATTTTTCAAATCAATTTTTGTGCCTAATTGATCTATTTAATATTTTCTTTTCTGCCTAAACCCTTTAAAATGCATACGCTCAATATTAACTGATCTTTTAAAAATTATATATTTTTTAAATAGACGAAAATTGAGGATGTTTATATATTAATCCGGATGATTTACGTAAGTTTACATTTTGTTATTTGTGTCATATGAGAGTTTTTATCGCTATTTTGATAAGCAATTAGAATTTTAGTAGGGGTAAAATGTGTTATTTTATATTCAGAAATGCAATAGTACCGGTCTAACGTATGCTCAGGTGTTCCTTTGTTGATTGATTGATTTTAAATCCATTCGGTCTGGATTATTACCGGGTTGGATAATTGTATCTGCAAGAGATTACCCTCTAATCGACTTCAGTTAGTTATACTCGGATGTTTTGATCTACCTGCCTGAACCAGGGCCGCTTTCAACCAGACCCTTTTCCTATTAATATCCCCTGTCCTGTTTATCTACTTCCTTGTCGATTTAAACAACTTAAATTATTTATTCTACCTCTTTTTCTCTCTCTATATTAAACTCAAACTGTATTCGTTCAACGGTATTGAAAAAAAAAAAATAATAATAATTTTTCATTTCTGTAGAATATTGACTTAGAAAAGTTCAAACATCCATCCTTTCATATTTTTATTAACCCGTATTGATTTAGAATGGAAGTTTTATTTTCAATATTTTTCCCAATTTCTCGAAGCAATTTTTTTTTAATCTTTTGGCTTACCTAAATCGGTTGTAAATTTTATGTAGACATATCAATTAACGAGGATATTAAATGATAAAAAAAGGTTTTCTAAACGTAAGTTACTGGTTTGACTCCACTCAGACAGACTGGAAATCGTTTTCATTTTAACTTATTTATTTTAGGGTTCCATTGTTAGTAGTGGTCTCTTGCCGTCCATCTGTGGTGCTTGCCGTTCTATTTATCACAGTAGAATTTATCGGAAATCATATAACAGATTGTAATTTTAAATTTAAAAAATAGAAGTTCATCCCGGGTCAAAGATAGAATAATTTAGTTTCTTTAGTATTTTTTTTTATTCAGTCATGCAGCTCTCCAAGATTCCCTATCTAGTGCTAGTCATTTCATTTCGGTATACCCCCTACATTCTACATCCCTAACAATTTGTTTTACATATTCCAAATGTTGCCTGCCCACACAATTTTTTCCTTCTACCTGTCCTCCAATATTAAAGCGACTATTCCAGGATGCCTTAATATGTGGCTTATAAGTCTTTCTCTTTTAGTTATATTCTTCCAAATGCTTCTTTCTACATCTATTTACCGGAACACCTCTTCATTTGTCACTTTATCCAACCATTTGATTTTTAACAATCTCCTATAGCACCACATTTCAAAAGCTTCTAATCTTTTCTTCTCAGATACTCCGATCGTCCAAGTTTCACTTCCATATAAAGCGAAACTCGAAACGTATACTTTCAAAAATCTTTTTCTGACATTTAAGTTAATTTTTGATGTAAACAAATTATATTTCTGACTGAAGGCTCGTTTCGCCTGTGCTATTTTTTCTTGTTTGTTTTCATGCGGTAGTTCTTGGGTAGGACTTCATCCATGCCATCCTTGTTTCTTCTAAATCCTTTTTACTCTCAGCTACAATTACTATATCATCAGCAATGCGTAGCATCTTTATCTTTTCACCTTGTACTGTTACTCCGAATCTAAATTGTTCTTTAACATCATTAACTGCTAGTTCTATGTAAAGATTAAAAGTAACGGGAATAGGGAACATCCTTGTCGGACTCCCTTTCTTATTACGGCTTCTTTCTTATGTTCTTCAATTATTACTGTTGCTGTTTGGTTCCTGTAAATGTTAGCAATTGTTCTTATATCTCTGTATGTAAACCCTAATTTTTTTAAAATGCTGACCGTTTTATTCCAGTCTACGTTATTGAATGCCTTTTCTAGGTTTATAAATGCCAAGTATGTTGGTTTGTTTTTCTTTAATCTTCCTTCTACTATTAATCTTAGGCCTACAATTGCTTCCCTTGTCCCTATACTTTTCCTGAAACCAAATTAGTCTTCTCCTAACACTTCTTCCACTCTTTTCAATTCTTCAGTACAGAATTCTTGTTAAGATTTTGATGCATAACTAGTTAATTGTGCTGTATTTCTTCACATTTATCTGCTCCTGCTTTCTTTGGTATCATGACTGTAAAACCTTTTTTGAAGTCTGACGGAACTTCCTTTTTTCGTAAATATTACACACCAGTTTGTATAATCTATCAATCGCTTCCTCACCTGCACTGCGCAGTAATTCTACAGGTATTCCGTCTATTCCTGGAGCCTTTCTGCCATTCAAATCTTTTAATGCTCTCTTAAATTCAGATCTCAGTATTGTCTCCCCTTTCATCCTCTTCGACTTCTTCTTCTTCCTCTATAACACCTTTTTCTAATTCATTTCCTCCGAATAACTCAATATATTACACCCACCTATCGACTTTGCCTTTCGTATTATAAATCGGTCTACCATCTTTGTTTAACACATTATCGTTAATTATGTTTAATTGTTTTGTTTAATTTATGTACCCCAAAATTTTCCTGTATGCTCCGTCTGTTTTACCAATGTTCATTTCTGTATCCACTTTTGAACACTAGTCTACACACGTAAAAAAAATTCATTCAAATTGGGGTTTGATCTGGGAATTCAGCTTTATGAAAAAAATCTGAATTTATGTTTTTCATAACTGTTTATTTTTTTACAACTTTGCTAGTATATAATTCAAGTAGCCAGGTTTTATGAAAATAGGATTTCATATGAAATTTCAGAGTAATACATATAATTTGCTCTTAAGGGTTCCACTAAGCACTGATTATTACTTTTATGAGCCAGTAATATTCCGCTCTTTGTGTGGGTGTGAGGGAACGCGCGTTTTTGTAGAGAAACAGAGAGAGGATCTTTTTATTCATTTGTATTTATTTTTCCAATTTAAAAAAAAAAATTAAACAAAAGTAAACACTAGTTACATAATCTATAAATATACTACACAGATGCTATAGAAAGTGATCTCAATGAATGCACAAATCTTTCTGCACCAGAAATTAGTGAGTGAATCTCTTGTAAAACTTTAACTCTTACATACGTACTCTTCTGTAAATTATGTCCCCTGAATGTGCTTAGTCAGAAAAAGTTATGTTTTCATGTTTATATTTGTTTTTTCTATGCTTCAGACTAAAAGTTTGACACCGATCTCCGTGGCGAAGTGGTAGCGTCTCGGCCTTTCTTAAGGAGGTCCGGAGTTCGAATTCCGGTCGGGCATGACATTTTTCGTACGCTACAAATTTCTGTTATATATATTTTTTTCTATGAAAATATTTGCTTTTGTAGGGCCGAGTGATATTGTGGAATCATTCGACAATATATTACTTAATTTTTTTCATTGCAGTAATGTTTTAGTAACAGTCTCTTCATTTTATAAAAGCACCATTTTTGTTTTACTTTATTTTTTTAAATTTATTATAGGAAAATATTACTTATTTACTATTTAATTATTACTTAGTAATTTATTTTTTTCTTCTACCTACGTTCGTGCACATTTTAAGTCTACGGTTTAAAATTTAATTGGTGGTTTTGCTCATTTAGTGGTTATGTGTAATTTTTATTTATATAGCTACATTCCATGATAAAGTGTACAATATTTGCTGGATAATGAGATTACGGGAGGGAAAAGGTTAAGTATAAAGGGTCTTGTGACGTAAAAGATAAATAGAAGACGTGGCAGGAACGCTGTTAGAGAGGTTTAGCGTGGTGTGAATAAAAATGGATTTATGAGTCGGCAAATGTGCTCACGAGTTGACCGAATTGAGGATCGCCCAATTCATTTTACTGAGGTATGATGTCATCTGCGGTAAATGTCCGCATCGTATTTTCTTATAAATATTAGGGGCAATTATGTATATGGTTTAGCAATAAATATATATAAAATATACAATACATCTGGAATACCCATACTTAACTTAATTGTGCGTTTAAGTTTTTTGAATTTAGAATTACAATTTTTGTTTTCATATTATTCATTAATAATTAGGACATATTTGACGTATATAGTTGACATTTTTTTTATATATATATATTTTATATACATATTTTGACGTATCAGCATTCTTACTATACAAAAAAATCTGATGTGGACACCACGTAACTCCTTGTAGACCTATTAAATTACATATACACATTTTTTAAAGTACATACAACTTTATTTCTCTAATAACTTCTGATTTTTTAATTTTTTAAAAATTGTTATTGAATTATTATTTATTGCAAAATTTCTTTTACAGTCCCTGGATAATACTTATTAATCAATCAATATATTTAAATTAAAAAAAAGGAAGTGAAGTCGAATTCGAACCGATGTGCCTTCCCGTTATAAGACCAAATACTTCATTAATTAAAATTTTGTTTGGCTATAACTCTGAAACCAATGAAAATAAGTGTCACTTATGATATATTGTTGAAAAAATCTCAATGGGAGTTTATTAATGTAGTTAAGAAAAAAAATCAATGTTTTTGGATTTTGGGCTTTTTGTACATTTTTAGCAAGTCGATTGCAATCAAAATGGGAGGTACACAACATTGTTCGGCAACAACAATAGTTGTGCAACCTCATTGGAGGTTGTAACATCTAGTTGATGTTACAACAGCCATAAATCCAAATTTTCAACATCCTAAAGCTAATCGTTCTTGAGTTATGCGAGATACATACGTGCGTACAGACGTCAGGTCGAAACTTCCTTTACTTCGTACAAGGAAGTAATTATTAAAATTGTTCTAAATTTTATATTATTGAAAACGTAGGTCAGTTTATTGAAAACATAGGTCAGTTTAAATAGAAACGTCAAATTCTAAAAAATTACATCCTGTTTAAAGAGAATTTCAAATCATTCTTAGAAAAAAAAATTCGTTAATAATGCATTATATTTATCGCTGGTTTCAGGAAATGTTCAATTTTGATATGTTTCTTTTTGAATAGATTATATAGGTAAGTAAACAACAATTGTTTTCTGTAATTTTCTGGTTTATCCAGAATCATACTTATTGTCATAAAGTTTCAGCTCAATTACACTTCCAAATAATACTGTTTCACAACATGCTATAAAACCATTACGATTAGGCAGTTATTTTTTTCTACTTTAATTCCTATGAGTTTACCAACCTTTTCTTACTGATCTCGAAACGGACCCTTTTTAATTTTTTGATAAAGAAGTATACTATTTTAACAATTTTCAAGAATTATCTTTCCTAATTGGTGAAACTATTACTTGCAACAAAACTGGTAGTCGGAAAATAGGGTATATTGAACGAACGGTACAGGGTGTTGGGTGTATGGGTGGAAAACATAAATGGAGACAACAGAAATTAGCACAGGGTAGAACTGCCTGGAGAAGGAAGACTGTTGCAAACCAATCCTAGGACTGATTACTGCAACAAGAAGATTAATAGTAAAACGACTTGTAATTATTTTTAGAATTTTATTTAACCTAAAGTCAGTTTAGGTTAAAAGTCATGTAAATAAAAAAGCGTTTTCTTTTTTTCATCGGTTTTTGTAAAAGTTTTAGAAACGAAATTGCTTTATAAATTAGTAGAAAAGCGAATGGGGGAAAGTAGATTCTACGATTATTTAAGCATTATTTTAAAGTGAATTATTAACTCAAATTTATCTACAAATATATAATTCGACCAGTAATAACTGTGTAAACCTATAAAATGATAATATTAGAGAAAAAATGTTATTGTATTTGATTATATAATATTTTGTTTCTCTTGCATGCACCCATGTAAGCGCATCTGTAGCGTTCCCCTTCAACTCTTTAACCATATCCGATTAATTTTTGTAAATGTGTTTTTTCAATCATTGTACTGTTTCATATGGTTGCTCTTAGCTATATGAATCTGTCATAAATCTATATATAAATTGTTACTGGTTCTTCCTTCCTCTTTTCCTGCTTATCCTCCGGGAAGTACCTTTAGGTATTACTTCAGAGGATGAATGAGGATGATAAGTATGAATGTAAATTGAGGGTACTCCAGTACAGTCTCAGGTCACCATTTCTGAGATGTGTAGTTAATTGAAACTCAACCACCAAAGAACACCGGTATCCACGATCTAGTATTCTAATACGTATAAAAGTAACTGCTTTTACTAGGACTTGAACGCTGGAACCCCTTCAAAATCCAAATCAGCTGATTTGCGAAGACGCGTTCTCCACTAGACCAACCCGATGGGTTCTGTTTGCTATATAGATCGCTTGAAAATAAGTTAAAATATTTTCCCTTCGAATCATTTTATTGCCGATAGAATAGAACATATGCAACAGTGATTCAATTAATTTATTTTTGTTAAGAGTAGTGGGAATTTTTAAAATTATTTTTAAAATAATAAAAGTATATCATTCAAAACCAAAAAAGTGAAAGGATTTGTTTAGATTTATAGATGGCAAACAAAAACGGAATGATAAATTTTTATGGCTCGAAAGTAATCAACGTAATATTAAAAAAAAATTAAACTGTAGGTTGTATCTGAAAATCTCCCACTTTTTTGTATTTAAAATATTGTTGAATGAGTTGGATAATCATGTTTTGGTTTTTTTCGAATAAAATTTCCTTCTAGCCTTTATTGATGTTACTTAAAATTATGTAGTTTTCCTCATCAAAATGAATACAAGTTTTCTAATTTTTATAAACAATCACTAAAATCCTATTACTTCCAAAATTACCGTTAACTAAAACATTATTGGTACATAAACGCTAAAATTGGCTGCGAAGATGAGAGAAGTCTAATTATTCGAGACATATTGAAAGAAAAATAATTGCTCATTTCACATAGGCTTAAAGTCGGATTTATGTTAAAGAGGATTTATCAGTAAGTGAAAAAAATTTTTTTTCCTTAATATTTCGTTTCTATGAAGATAAATCTATGTAATAAAATGAAGTTATATTTATTAACAGAAAAGTTGTTCGAATTTTAACGTTCACAATATTATTGTAATTGCCGACCAATTAGCGTACAAATTGTTTTATTATACAAGCATGTAAACGATTCTACACTAACATATATTTTTGTGTATATAACGTTATAGATATCAAACACAAAATACGTTAAATTTGTTTTTCTATTTCTTGGGCATTTCTGTATGAGTTTAATGTATACCAGATTATATTTAATTTTCAGAATATACGCTATTTATAATTAATTAAATAATTTATTAAATTCGTGATGACTGATGAGTTGAAATCTCTAACATCACTATTTTATTATATTTGTCACAGTTTCTATCCTCTCTTATATTTTATTTATCTAATATAATGTTTTTGTATATTGTAACCGGTGTTCGGATTCATTCCTCTTAATCTTCTTTCGTTGGTGAATTTAATTTAAAATACTTAGAAAATAAATTTATACATATATATAAAGCATTGAATAATTAATTAATTCAAGTGTTATTATTTTGTATTTTAAATCATTTCTGGTGTAGAAATGTAATTAATTATTTTTGCTTCCCAACATTTTTGTTTTTATATCATTTTAAAGTATTAAAGAAACGTTTATTTATACATAATTTAACTGTTTTAAATTAAATATCAGTTTTTGTGGGCAAAATATTTTTTTAACATAATTTATTTTATTTTTTTTTTTACGAATAATTAAAACAATTAAACACATTATTATATTATAAATTAACTGCGTTATAAATATAAAGCTGTCAGAAGCACGGTCAGCGATGATACACTACCGTTTCGGGACTGAATTATGAGTACTTTGAATAAAAATATAGCTCCTACGAAATGGTTTATATTTAATAAATTTTAATGACTTTTTAAGTCAAAATCACAGTTTAAGTATAAAAGTATGAAAATTTAGACTAGAAATTTATGTTGATGTTCGATACGTTTATACTATTTAAATCTCAATGAATCTTCTGTAACGATTTAAAAGGTTTGTTTGATGATATACGAATTTATACTATAATTTACGTATCCTTCTATAACAAAAATAATTTATATCATTTAAATAGCTAGATCCTTCTTGATATACTAAACGGCTTTAAGTTTTAGAAATAAATATAATAAAATTTGTTTGTTTTATAAGCCTAAAGTAAGACACAATAATTTCATGAATTTATTTTGTACAAAGTGATTATAGTTTGTTATGTTAGCGACTATCATGAAAATAGTACATTTTAATAGTTGAGGTTTTTAGCCTGAAGATTAGTTTTTTAAAAGATAAAATAAAAATAATAAAAAATCTCCTGATCAGTTTTGTTACCTCAGTAAATATTTATAAGAAGTTTTGCTGAAATTCAGTGTGGGGTACGAAAGACGCTATATCAAAATCTATTTAAAAATATCTTAAAAAAAACGGCAACATATTGAGCTTTTTTTAGAAAAAAGCCAGTTTTAATAAAGAGATTTAAATTTAAATTTGCTAAATCTTTCAATAAGTTACGCTTTATCCTTTGTTAAAGTTTACAAGATTCTCATCTTTATAAGGATTATTTCATATATAAAATAAATACAATTTTTTAATCAATTTGTTTAAGAAATAAAATGTTAGAAGAAAAAAATTTGATGTGGTCAACACATAACTTCGTTGTACCCCTATTAAATTACATACACATATTTTTTTTTTAAATGAAAAGTACATAAAATCGTTATTGTTATTATTGAATTATTATTTATCGTACATTTTTTTTTGTAATCCGAGGTTAATAATTATTAATAAATCAATATATTTAAATTGGTCTGATTCAATGAGGTCTGATTCGAGCCGATGTGCCTTTCAAAATTCCAAATATTTAATTAATTAAAATTTTATTTGGCTATACCTCTGAAACCAATGAAAATAAGTACCGCTTATGATAAATCGTTGAAAAACTCTCAATGAGGGCTTATTAAGAAAAATTCCAAAATTCAATTTTTTTCGTATTTTTGGCTTTTTTGGACACTTTTGTTTCAGTCGATTACAATCAAAAGACCTCCCCTTTTGATTGCCTTTCCCTTCTAAGATCCAAATATTTCATTAATTAAAATTTCATTTGACTATAACTCTGGAACCAATGAAAATAAGTAATAGTTATAATATATTGTTGAAAAGCTCTCAGTGAGAACTTATTACTGTAGTTAAGAAAAAGTTCAAAATCCAACTTTTTAGATTTTGGGTTTTTTGACACTTTTGGTCCAGTCGATTGCAATTAAAAAGGGAGATGAACAACTAGATGTTAACAGTCCTATATCCAAGATTTCAACATCCTACCGGTTAATCATTTTTGAGTTATGAGAGATAAAAAATACGTACGTACAGATTTCACGCCGAAACTAGTCAAAATGGATATTTCCGTTGAAATCTGAAAAACCGAAATTTTTCGCGATCACAATACTTCCTTTACTTCGTACAAGAAAGTAATTATGAACTCTTTTTTAAGAGTGAGATTTTCCAAATTCTTATAAAAGATAAAAATTAAATACTTTTACCGTTCCAAAAAACCTCATTTATAAAGTTTATTTAATATAGTTTGAAGTAGGTAATTTAAAATAATAAGAAGTTTAACAAATTTTTTAAATCTAAATTGAGAAGTGTTTTAATACAACTTTTTTCCAAAAACGTTGAACACATTTAAAAAACGTTAAATATTAAATGTTAAAATTAAATTTTAATATTAATGTTAATATTAAATGTTATTTAATGTTAAATATATTTAACGTTAAATGTAATAATCTTTTATAAAATATTTGCAAAAACATCATTAAGTTTATAAATCCTTTTAAAAGAAATTTCTTTGGAATTCCATCCCAATCATTAATTTAGTCCGAGTTAAAAAAAAAGGTCTAAATTAGTACGATTTCTTTCAAAATAATATTCAAATTGTTTTTTAGTTTCTACTATGAAATATATATATATTTACTAATAAATACATATTAAAATACCCAAAGTAGTTTTTATAATTTGTTAATCAATTCTTTTTAAAGATAATTTTCTACTTAGTCAGACTTAGAAGACTATCCTTTTATTTGTATCAAATATTGATTGCGTATTTTACTTCAAACGTTTAGATATATTTTTACTTTTAAAGACCCTTCGAATAAAATTTATTTTCTTTAATGATTAAATGAATGAATAATTCCAAAACTCAAATATTTCAAAACGTATTGTACTCTGAATATATCTAATTTATCATAACTAGTACATGTATGTTATGACATTCAGTGCATTTTCTATTTGATAAAGTTTTCATATAATTATATTTCATTATATACTTACTTTCAAAGTTTCACTATTCATGTTTCACCAGTGATTTAAGTTAACTTGTTGAGGTTCTGATGTTATCTATACTATTGCAACTACTGTGCTGTAGTAAATTTTTCTCGCAATTTTTTAAAAATTTGATATTGAGATTTGGTGGTCTCTTGTGTTATGTACTGAAATAACAGATAGTAGAAATAAATTTTTCAGTAAATTTATTAGATGAAACATTTATGATCTTATGTTCTTACTGAAAAGGAAGAGTGGTTTAACACGGAATCTTCTATGGACGAAACTAAATTACCTAAACTTTCTTTCATCCTTCCTGAGTTTATTTTTATCGAACACAAGAGCCTATTAACGTCTATTCAGTAACACTAACCTGTTTTCTTTTTTAGCCGCTCAGTGAAAATTAGATAATGTAATATAATTTTTTTTTTAGGCATTGTTGTATGTAAGATATCCCAATAATTGTAGTAGCCGATGAACAGTATACTATTTTATACTCTTACCTAACTTTAATTCTTTTTATTGTATCTTACCCTTTAAAATAAATGTGTGAATTCTCGTACGAGATTTTAATAACAAAAGAGAAAGAACATATTGACTGAATTATTCGTCTGAATTCCTGCAATAAATAAAATAAAATACTGAAATTACTGGTTCATCATGATGATGAATTAGATCTAAACTTGTATAAATAATAGATTAATGGCGACTAACTTTCCAAATTTTTCGAATTACAGATGGCCATTACAGAAGTATGTATATATTTGTTTTATCAGTTTCTCACTGAGATTATCTCGTTAGTTTCTCTCTGAAATTATACAATAATTTCAAAAATAGCTTCTGTTAGCGTACTTACAGGTAATTAGAAAGTAAGTTGTAATTAAATTATTCTTTTATATTAAAATATAATAAATATTATTTTTACATAGTATTTGAGCTAGGGTAAATTTATGTATTATTTTTTTAAATTAATGTGTTTTATTTAAATTGTACTTTACAAATTTAAATTTGATTATATATTTGTCTTTTTTATATTATGATTTATTATTATCTTTTATTATTTTAACAAACCTTAGTTTTTTCTTTTGCATAGACTCAAGACTTGTACGTAGAAATATGGGATGTAAATTTCGTAGTTTATGACAAACTAAAAGCCTGATCGGGAATCAAACCGGGACCCTTCCAGGTGAAAGGTCGAAACGCTACCACTCAGCCACGGAGGTCGGCATGTAAATGGAGCGTCTCTGTCTTTCATCGGAAAGGTTCTAGGTTCGAATCCCAGTCCGGCTTTTTATTTTACCACGCTACAAAATTCACTTCTCATCATCGAAAACAAAGGAAAGAATGTAGTTGTAAATAAATAAATATGATTATAATAAGTAGCGGAATGTTGAGTGTCTTGCTAGCGCTTTGTCACACTAGTCAGGGTATTATAACTATATAGTGCAAATACGCTATCGTTCCTCTCAAGAAAACTTACAGCTCCCATTTTGCTAGGTATTGCTGCAACGAAATTTCTGCTGCTATGTGAATACATTCATTGAAAATTAAGTTACTGTTTAGTGTAAACAGAATGACAGCGCGCTAAGAGTTTGAATATCGACATTTAACTATTTGTAAACTTTTAAGACCGGTTCCTACTCGAAGCTTATTTAAGTTATGCTCTGCTATTTTACTCCAAAATTTTGCCAGTAAAGTTTTAAATTCATTTTTAAATTAAGTTATGGGTTCTTTTCCTCTCAAATATAGTCTGTTTTTTACGAATTATAATTGTATATATTATAATATTAAAATAATTATATATTGAATTATAATTAACGAATTATAATTGTGGAGCATTCAAACTTTAAATTAATGAGATTGTGTACTCCAAAGTTGACTAATATACTGAGTGGTAGGACTGAAGCATATCAATAATCAGGTGAGATTTTTGTTAATTATGTTTGTACATTTTTAAAGAAAGAACAAAGTTAATATATTTATAAAAATAATCATTTGTTACTGGGTTTATATTTGCTCATTGTGCTCTACGTTAGAAGAAGAAACCATTTTATGTCGATCAATGTGTTTCTGTGTAACGAAAATTATAAGAACGTTTTTTCTAATTAAAAGGAGGGTATACTCAATCTAAATGAGTTAAATGGTATTCTTATCATAAATAGCAAAATTTGTCTAAATTAGCATTATATTGACAATATATTGTCTGCTCGGAAGTACAAGTATAAACAGTGTTTAATTATTTTCTTTTTCATATTTACTTCTATTACTATTTTACTTTTACTTTTGGGGTTTACTTTGAATCGTACACTTTTTCACTTTCTAAAAAAATAAACTCATTCTGATGGCTTTACGCCAAGAATATTGTCTTGAGTTATTCTTAGTTTAATTCAATTATATTTTTTTTATGTAAATAAGCAAATTATTATTATTTTGGAGTATTCAGAACTGTTTTGTTTCTGAAAAAGAATCGTTTTTCCTTCCGACTTTGATTCCTGTAATCCGAATATATTATTTTTTATTCATACGGTGAGTGTTGGATTTATTTGTTAAATGTTTCTTTCCATAACAATATTAAATATAATACCAAATATAACATTACTTAAGTACACGTAAAAAACTGGAAGCAAAATATTTTATGTTAAATTTTTTGAGTAATTATTTAATGCTATTTATTTTAAAATTACTTTATTTATGGATAGTCTGAAGAGGTTATTTTATTCTTTATAAAAATGCATTAACCTACTTTGGTGCTATTTAATATGTGCTGCTAAATATTGCTTGATATTAATGAACATTTTTGACTTACCGAAGTTACAGAGATATATATTTTAACTTAACCGAATCGATTTTAATGAACTGAAAAGTATAAATTGGAAATTTTCAGCTATAAAATTTTAATACGTATTCGTTCATTTTATCGGTTTATTATGTTATTGTACTTCCTTAACTACTGTTATATTACAAATGAAAATGTTATACTTTAATTGAATAATAATATTATTATACAACCAATTATAGAATCAACTTGCTGTAAACAATTTTTCTGTTTACTATTTTATTAGTTAAGTTCAATGAATTAAACTTAACTTATAGGATTAAGTAACATAAAAGTTTAAACTCAAAATGTTTTCCTTTTGTTCAGTGAAGCAAGCTATATTTTTAAGATGATGAGTTACTGATATAAATTCAATTTGACAGTGGATTTAAATTTCATGTTCGTGTTGGTAAGCAGTTAAGATGAACAGATGATTAATGTTATCTTCAAGTATTACTTTCAAATAAATTTATCTTATTGTACATAATATATTTATTTATTAACTTAGTTATGAAATTATTTACGTAAGTTAATTAAATCAATTTTCCCTGAATGTTTATGAATTTACGTTAAAAAATGCTGTAATATATTACATTATATTTTGATCAAGTAATAAATATTTTGGTTTTACGTATCTAACTCAATATATGAAAAAAATAAAAATTATATTAAAAATATAAATGAGATTTGAAATTTAAAAAATTTAATAGACAATGATGATGAAATTTATCTTTGTATGATGTGTACTACTGTTGTAGTTTATATGTTTATCAGATCGCCTATTACCGTAAAATTATGCCACCGAACATAAATTCATTGAAAAAAAAAATTTAGTTACTATAAGAAATCGAAATTTTATATTATCTATTTTAATGTTTGATCAATCGTTTTCATTTTTTTTTCACGCATTGTCAGTAACGTAAATAAATTGATGTATTAAATTATAGTTTATTGCAAGTAAATGGATATTTGTAGAGTTTATTCCACATGCAGTGTTCGCAACTTTATGATACTGACTAGCTTTGCAGACCCCGTATCCTCAACATAGAGCTAGTAGGATCTTCCGTTATGAAGAAGGGATTAAGGATAAGGAAAATAAGATAAGAACGACCACTTACCTGCAGAAGAACCACTACGCAAGACGAACTATTCAATCCACACATATCTATAATATTCCATATTCTTCGGTAGATTGTGGTATTTCTTCCTAGGATATGAATATTTATGTGTGTCTGTATATATATATACTAGCGGACCCGACAGACGTTGTCCTGACGCGGCATTATTCTGTAATAAATGCACACACATAAGCAACTTAATTTTAAGTTAAAATTAGCAGGATTGTGTTCTAAATTTCATTAAAATGATTATTAGTATGATATTATCAGTTTGTGATTGTTGTATTATTGTAATGGGTTTATTGATTAATTATGTGTAGTATGGTTAATATTTATTTTCACTAAATATTGAGATGTCCGATGAAAATTGAATTAAAAAATCGAAACGTCGTAAAATTAATAATTAGTATAATTAATAAATTTTCATCCACATTACTACTAATTTTCACTTATGTTAAGTGAAAATTCATTCTAAACAAGTACCTCCTACATATTTTTTCATAACCATGTAAGAGCTTAATTAATCATTAATAAAAAAATTAAAGCACTTTAAAAAAGCAACGTAGTTAAAACTTTAGTAGAAATTTTTCTCATTCTTTATTAACATCTATTTTACCAAATTTTAGATAATTGTAAATTAAAATTAATTTTAGAAAACCTTTTATAAAATTAATCAGGTAAAACATTATGAATTCAATTTTTTAAATATACTTTAAACTATATTATAACTTATATTTTAATTTTATAAATGTTATAATTTATTTTACAAAATTAAATTTTTATTTTCAAAGAGCCGTTCAATACTTCATAAGTTGCATAGAATCAAATGAAAACTGACAATTTAAATATGTAGGTTAAGTTGATTGTTATTGAATGCACGTGTATACATATTAAAATTCATGTGAAATACTCAGTTCAATACTGCACTTTACAAATTTGCACAATAGACATTTTTTAATTAAACTTTAAAACGTTATTTCAATAAATAATAATATAATATAATATTCTCAATAAGCGCGCAATTCTAGCAGACTCGGCAATGCTTCGCTATTGCTAGATCTGAGTATACATACAGATTAAATGACAACAATTGAAAGTTTCATAAAACCTTAAAAAACTGAACATTAGCAATTTAACAAAATTTAACCGTTCACTTTATAAAAGTCAGATGTAAATAAATCCAAATGGCAAAACAACAGCACTACCTATCGGATTTAATTCACACCACTCTCTAATCACAGTATTCGGTGGAAAATAATTTTTTAACGTAAAGTGTTGTGGCTGCAAAATCATTACAGTTAATACTGAACATTAAGAAACTTACAAAACATTACGGAACCTTATAAAATTTCACCTTTAACTTTATAAAATTCAGAATGTAAATAAATCCAATTGTCAGAACAGCACTACCTATCGGATTTAATTCAAACTATTCTCTAAATACGAATTTTAATGTAAGAACAACACTAAGCTACGACGCAAGTAACTGATATGCGAAAAAACAACAAAATAAAAAAATTCCTAGAATCAGATCGCAGCACCAACTACCGGGTTTGACTGATAAACCAAAAATAAAAAAAAACTTCTAAAACGCGATCGCAGCTCTGCCTACCGGACCCACACGCTGCCTACCGGACCCAATTGTGAACCTTAACCATCCCAAGATCAACAACACATAAATAAATTTAAAAAAACAGTTTCACTTCAATACTGTACCTTACAAATTTGCACAATGTATATTTTTTAATTACACTTTAAAACGTTATTTCAATAAATAATAATATAATATTTCTCAATACGCGCACAATTCTAAACGCGATCGCAGTGCTGCCTACTTGTTACTTAATCAGTTGTGATTTTGTTTACATTGGCAACGGCCATACGGGCTCTTTGTGATTGGTCGTTGTGTTTGACAGCGGCCATCTTGCATTGATCTGATTGGTTTTCCTTTGTTTACATTTCCATCTGATTTATTAGCCTCTTATTTATTAAAAAACTGTTTTCTCGCGATTTTTTGTAACACAATAATAACACAAAATTTGATCGCGGCACCAACTGTCGGAACAAACTAAAATTAAAATAGTATATTATTGAATATTCGATACTGCGATGGTAGTTCAGTCTGCCGGATCCAATGTGAAACATTCCAAAATCAACAACTACTTATAAATAAAAAATAAATTAAAAAACATTTTCCAGTGTACCAAATTGTGAATCTAAATCATTCTCGAATCCCCTTGAACACACACACAAAATTTCATCAAAATTAGTCTAGCCGTTTAGGAGGACTTCACTTTCATACACACGCACACTAGAAATATCTGTATAAAGATATATATATATACACACACACACACACACACACACATACACACACACACACACACACACACACACACACACACACACACACACACATACATACATACATACTTATTTATCAATATATATGAAATTTAAGAACCATCCTATAAAAAGCTTACGTTTTCTAAAGGAAGCTCTCCTCGATTACTAAAATTCTGTAGCGTTTCGAAGAATCAACTTAAGTACAAACGCTGTAGCCCGGGCTCCCACTGCTTTTGGGCTTGCATCTTACAAATCAGTATATTTTCTTTCATGATGATGAAAAATAAAATGATAATCAAAGCCAAAACAAAACTTGTCTGGGTGTCAAAGCCAGGTCATACAATCGATCAGTTATTTATCAACCTATTTTACGTCTCAGGTATGAACAACTTCACTGAAAAACTTTCACTACAAATCACCCAACATAAATTTATTATATTAAAACATTATAAATTAATCTAAACGAATATTTCATTTATCCAAACGTACGTCAACTTTTAACTGAAAAATCCTCCCTGCTACTTACTAAGATTTCGTTTGCATTGCTTAAAAATAATTAGAGCTAATATTGATGGTACGTAAAGTCATTTGAAAGACGGTTGCTCACGTAAATAAAAAAACGAGGGTGGGTTTGTTGTAGAGATTATGTTGAGTTAAAATTTGACGCTCTGGATCTAGGAAACGTATCACTTTTTTTTACTTTTACCCGATCGGAAAATTTTAGAATTTATATTTAATTATCAGTTTCACTTAAATTTGTTATTATGTTAAAATAAAATTCTTTCTAGTTTGAGGATTTCTAATTAGATGAAAAGGAAAATCAAATAATAGCTCCAGAAAATTTACAGAAGAGCAAAAAACAAGCATTCTCGGAAAGAATACGAAAAGAAGTCTAAAAAGATCTAACCGAAAGAAGAAGAAAAAATTCTTTCTGTTAAATTAATACTTTAATAACGTTGTTATTAATCTAATATACTGATATTAATTACCCTTTTGCTCTGTATTATTATATACCAGTATTAATATTAAGAGGTAATTACATAAACGTCCGACACTGACTAATAACTAGTTTGTCAAACTTCCTCTTTTCCTTTCAATAGAAGCGTCTTGTATACAAAAGGCTTGTTTATCCAACACAGAATTTACACTGTACATCTTCATCAAAACAATTTATGTTAGGACAAAAGAGGCGTTCCAGTGCAAATCCTATCAGTTTCATATGGGCGTTTCTCCTTGATTCTGCTAAACGATGTTTGTATTCCCACGATGAAAACCATTACTAAAGATCAGTTTAAGCATTTCTAAAGAATAATCGACAGTAAAGTTCTTTTTTTTATTAGATTTAAATTAGGAAAATTTTTCTCAACTTGCATTCGTTTTTGGGGAAACAATAGTAGTTATTGATATTTTGGTTGTTCTTTTTAAAATTTATTTTTGGAATATTGTTATTTTTTTCATTTCAAAACTTTTATTTATTTAAAGTATCACTTAAGCATAAAAATATTCTTGATTAAATTTAAGTTTGTTAGTTACGGATTACTTTTAGATTCACATTTTTAAATGAAAATCTCCTGTTTGCATTATAATAATTTAACTCAAGGCGTTATTTTATTTTTTTTTTTTTAATGTTAAAGAAAATACAGACCGGATGAATTCCTGACTAAAGTATGTGTAATCAGAATATTTCTTTGCGCTAAGTTACAGACGACTTAAAAATGCGTGCCCATTTCAATAACTGAATTTTATTCTTACAGTATGTTTTATACCCGAGGAAGAATATAGTTTTACTTAAGGAATAGTTTAGTTTATTCTGACGAGGACTAGACTCCGTTCCGTTTACATTATGTTAGTGTGAGAGACGGAGAGAGAGAAAGAAAAGTCTTATTAAGAAGCTTAAACAATTAGGTTATAATGAATTGTTGTTAAATTCCGAATAAACTTTTTTATTTAATTTGTGTTATTAATACGCTACAGAATACTGACATTTTAGTTTTGTATTTAGTTGAATTGGTGATTTGAATTGTAACTTTGCTTTTATTTAATAATAATAATAATAATAACAGCGCATCTTAATAATTGACGATTTAGTATTAGAACGATTTTAAACAATACTGAAATAAAATATCTACTTCGTTGAAATATAAAGAAAATAAATTTACATGTAATAAAAATAATAATGCTTGGAAAGGCGAGTAGCAAACAGGTTGTGCTGAACTAAATTACATTTGAATATGACTGTATTAGTAAAATATCTCTTCAAGGTAAATAGACCATTTAAAACTTGTTTTCTTCTTGATATTTTTCAGTACTATTCCATCATTGTTAATTAAAGCGACTGTACTGTTGTTTATATGACGTTACCTCTTAACACGAAGACAGTGTGATAACGTGGTGTTTCTGAAAATAGTAATACACATTTTGTTGTAATTAAATTAGAATTGACTTAGTAATATTGATAGTCATCATTTAAATAAAATAGTGTAGCAGTCTATTTATTACTAGAACATAGTGAACAAATAAGGTCAGATTTATGTAAACAAGCTTACTTTACCGAACACCTGGCTTATCGGGTGACTTTGCTAAATAGTAATATATAGTTCTGTGTCATCTACAGGGCTTTATCAGAATATATAACAACTATATTACAGTACAAAAACAGGCACGACGAAGTAGTGAGGGGGTGATGGACAGCCTCCTGTGGGGTTGTCGTTCGTCCGGCTTGCCGGGATGGGCGACAATGATGAGAAACAAGGCTCCATCTTCCTTGAGCTATGAAGCCCGAGACCCGCCTGCGGCTCCCTCGGTGGAGCGGGTTAGAGGCAAGCAACTGTTACGACGAAGACCCGGGTGGGTCTTGGTTAGGTTGAGTTGATGACGACACCTCCTGTAGGTGAGTTATGCTTAATTACGGGACCGGCTCTGGAAGGGGTGTATTTAAAACAAAAAAAAAGAAGAAGTATATATAGTATTATCATTTCATTAAAGTATCTACTTAAGTATTCATTTTACTTTTCCGTCTCGATAGCGTTATATCAGAGGCATAGGTATTGTAATCGGTCCAATCTGGACGTATGCCGTCTTCACCGGATCTTGAAGTATTGATACCCAAAATACCAAACGACGGAATGGAAATTTTCCAAATTTTAATGTTCGTATGCACGTGTGTGTGTGTGTTTTCGGTTGTGGCCTCTATATCACTTTATATCTCCAGAACTCCTTGGCCGATTTTGATCAAACTTGGCCAAATTACTTCTCTATATGGGGCAGCATTGATGCCAGTAAACATTCAACTTAAAAGGTCAGGGGGGGTGAAGCTGTTGACCAAGGCCACCCTCATTATTTCGAGATTTCGCCTAATTAAGGTCATACATTTCTTAGGCGCATTTGTTAACAATTAAAAAATAACAATATCTGAAAAAAAAAGTTTGCAAAATCGCAACCCACTGAAAAAATTCTCTAAACTACTGCTATGTTGTAACGTGACAGGTGAGCGGTAGACTTAAACAAATGGACAATATTTAAATGCAAAAAAATTAACTCAGGCTGGGGTTTCGAACTCAATCGTCTGGTTGATTCGGTAGCTGGTGCGTTAAGGCTTGTGGCTACACCAGTTTACCGACTGTACAAGCGGAATTTGTTCCGTGTAAGTTGTGAAATTACATTAGTTTGGTTTGTGCCGACCGTCGCCGATAGTATCGCCCCACCCGCGCAAATTAAATACGGTATGCGCCGTATTTTTACGGTGCATATGTTGTTTTTACAACAAATTAAGTTGTGCGTGTATATCTGTGTAAGCAAGATTATTTTATCTTCGTTATGTGTTTTTTTTTGTTCGTAATGCCTTAGTTTGTTATTTATAAAAATTTGCTTTGGTATAAAATGATTTTTGTTGATAACATTTTTAAAAACAATTTTTTATATATGAATTTACAAATTTTGTAATAAATAGAAACACGTTTTTAATCTGTTATATTCACAGTAGTCCCCATGTTAAAAAATCATTAGTTATACATTATGCACATGAATCGTTTCAAAAATCTATTAAGCCAGGTACATAAACAGTAAATTATATCATATAAGACAGCAGTATTTAATTTTCATTTTAAGTGCAGGAAACCTTCCTTTTTTTAAGATTTAAAAGTTGATAATTTATGGAGCTTAAATTATATGGTTTTTGTTTCCAGTGAAAATAAAATTTAACGTATAAAGGAAAAAAATGGAGATTTCTTTTTTTATTTTAATTACGAATTTAATAGTTTAACTTTTATTTCAGATTTGAATTTTGTCATCAAACGATTAAATAAAGTTTTTCAATTTAAAAAATATAGAAGCAGTAAAGATCTCTTACTGCTTTAATTTCTTTGATTCTTGCTTTAATTTATTTGTTTAGTTTTACTGCGTAATTATTATTATTATTTTTTTTTAAGTAATATGACAATGAGCATAATGACATTTGACTTGGTTAAAAGTTAATAAGGAAATATACAGAATCTAGAATAAAATTTTCTTTTATAATAAAGGTAACTATGTGCAGTGTTATTTTTTTTATTATCACTTTTTGAAACTTGTGGTTTAAGTTAAAATATTTATTTAAGAACTTGTCATCTTTACCTTTTAGGAAAAAGTTGCTGATTTGTGCGGAACCGAATATCCGTCTAATGATTTACATTTTCGCTTGCTTAAGTTCATAATATAAACCGTATCAAGAATTAAAATTTATTCGCTTATTTTTTTGCTATACTTTTTCCTCTTCTTTTGTAGTACTTTTTAATTTTTTTGTTTGTTTATTTTATAAGTTAGTAAATTTTACTTAATGCATGTGATGGAAGAAAAAGTATCGCTTTAGAATCGTGGTTCTAAAAGATAATCGTGGTACAGAAAGTTCATGCAAATTTGTTAATGACTAATTTTAAACGTTGTCCATTTTAAATGAGTATGAAACGAAAACATTAATAAAAATATTTAAATAATTATCAAACTAAAATAAAATACATTTAAATATGTACAAAGCAATTTGTCGTTAACGAAAGTTTGCAGCTGTTAATATAGAATTTTTAATTAATTTTTTCAAACAAGAAATTTGAAATCGTGCATAACATTCAAATTTTAACATAAAAAAGGTGTTCTTTATAGAAGATATTTTCACTTTTTTTTATCTTGTCAGCAAGTTTTCAATTTGTAAACCGAAATTGTGAATTGTAAATAAGTGTCAAGAGCTGAAAGTAAATGATTATTTCCTTTATTGTGACACGTAGTGAAATAGTTCGAATGCTGTGATCCTTGTATTAATAACAGATAAAAGAATATGAATGTAAATATATGTATATATATATACATAAACGATTTTTTTTTCTGTAGCCAAGGAATATCATTCTATCCCTAAAGATTATTGAGGAAAATGGGCGAAATTCTTTATTAATTTTTAGAAAAGGGATGGACGCGGATGTACCTGAGAGCGCATGTACAGTCCGGATGTAATACTATTTGCACTATACACTCATTTTATTTTATGAATTACGAAAGCACATGTATAAGAATGCACATATTATTTTCTTTGTAATAAAAAAAAATAATAATAATAATAATAATCAGCATATTTAAAGGTAAATTTTTTATTTATTAAATTATTAAAAAAAAAATTTGTAATGGTATAAATGTCGAGTTTTGAAAAAGAGTTATATTTTCCGAAGCATTTGAAAAAAATATTAGGATTTATAACTAACCAAATTGTGTTTTTTTTTTGTTGTTATTTTTGAGCATATAAAAAGTATTTTTATAACAAATATTTAAATAAAGTAAAAAATATTTTTTTTTAATATATATATTACAAAATATATAAATTTTTCATTCAGATCAAAATGTTTAATGATCAAAGTTGTATCCGATTGGAAATCCTTGGTCAAATGACATTTTTACAGTAAAACCTATGCAGTATTAAAACTATAATTTTTTTTTATAGTTTCAAAGTTTATTTACAATCGGTTACATTTAAATTAACCTTGAGTAAATTAGATCACACTCGCAATCACGTGATAAGGAGTTCCTAGCGAAACTCATCAGAATTGCTTACTAGTATTACAAAGAACTTTTGTGGCAAGCAGCACATATACTATGTATTTATGAATATTTAACATCTAACAATAGAACAAGAGGAAGAAAAATAAAAGAAGTCATAAATAGTAAGAAAAACGATGAAACAACAATAAGAAAAAGAAAAAAAAACATGAATAAATTTGAACATAAAAATCGAATAGGTAATGCACAGCACAGCTGAACTTACACGTAAGACGCAATATAGTCTCTATGTTCCTTATAGACTTTTTAATTTTTTGACGTCATTCGCGTTATCTAGAATATTCAAAGTATTCATGTGTTTGTTAATTACAATAAAAAATTAAAATTGATAAAAAATAAAAATTCTTTTAAAAATATGTATGGTCCAAGTTGACACCCTCAATAAAATTACATTTTTATTATTAAAATTAAACTGTATTTACAATATAATTCTTAAAAAATAAGGATTGTACTAAAAAATTTTGGTTCCATTGTACCTGACCTGCTCCTCGATAGCTACTTCATATAAAATAACAGTCGCTACGTGAAAAATGAAATGTCAGAAGCTATTTAAAAAAAAAAAAATTAATTATTAAATCGGGTCCCATGGGACTACCATTTAAAAAACTTCCCTTGTCGTCTACATTAATACTGCATATATTGAATTTTGGAAAAGTAAGTTAATTAAATTTTTAAAAAGTGATATTTTAAGTACGAGTCCCATTTAATCCCCCTTGTATTTTTGCCTTAAATTTTTATTCATTGGAGTAATTATTTACTTCAATAAGCTCTCCCAAATATGGATACCATGATGGGGTCAAAAATCACTCCACGGCTAGGACATATATATAGCCAAATTTCAACTTTGGTCATCACATAAATATTTGGAAATAATATTTAATATCCTTCTCTCACAAAATCTGACTCACTTAAACATTTTTATCGTAGTTTCATCAAATTACATAATAAACGTCTGAAAAAGTCGATATTGACATAGACCATAGATCAGTGTAAATAATACCAATTGAAGTAAACAATGACATTATATTTAGTAAAAGAAATTCTTATTTATTTATACGTTTTATTTATTTAAGATTTACACAGTAGTGAGATTTGAACTGCAGTAAACATTCCGGGGTTCTTAAAAAAGCTACAGTTAAATTTCGTAATGATTGGTTCAGTAGTTTTTGCGGTTATCGAGAGCAAACGAAAAAGACATCTTTTTATTTATCAGTAACATTAAGAATATATATATATATATATATAGGCTCAAAAAAATAGTTAAATTATATGTTTTAATAACACACTACAGGTTTAATAATAATAGGATGGAGAAAATTTCCATTAAAATTAGTGGGATTCAGTCGTCTGTTTGAAAAAGTACAATCGCTTCACGTTATCGTAGAACATATTATAAATATTATTCTGAAAACTGATTGAATTAAAACATTATATGTATTATACCGTATTTTATAAATTTGTAATTATGAACATATTTCTAAATCCAAACTTCATGTTTAATTTTACGTTGTATAATTGATATTCATAACGGTTATAGAAGTATCCAGTTATTTGAAGATGAAATATTCATGCTTTACTTCAAAAATGTGTTTTTTACGGTCTATTGGTGAAATAAAAAATGTTTGTAATCTTTTAGTTTTTAACTTGAATTGATATAGTCGAAAATTCAAATTTCCGATTTAATTCATATTTTCTTAAATTTTATACGAGTAATATTCTGTAAGAATGTTTAAGCTTTGTATTAAAGTTAATCAGTTGTTATCTTTTTAATTTTTTTTTATTTTACTATTTTACCTTCATTTAGATACATTTTTCTATTTTAGCTTTATTTTAAGATAAATCAGGCGGATTATTTTAAAATGTTTTTAATCTGACTGAATGAAAAAGAACAACAGTTGTTATTTCATTAATGTGATTAGTGAGTGCCATTCTAAATTGTGAAATGTTCATTTTAAATTACGTTTTATTTAAATAATAGTGGTTTTAAAATGAAATTACTCTCATAATAACAAACATTTAATATTCCGCTTACAAACTAATTTTTTATGAAACTCAATTATTGTATTTATTTTTGTTACTTTGTTATAGAATTCTCTAAGAGCATTTAAAACATCTGTTTTTAACTATTTTGTGGTAATATTGTTACTACAATATAAAAAAAAATATTCAGCAAAAAAATATTTAACAGTCAAAAAGTCTGTTTGTTTGTTAAATATTTAGTTTTTAGTTTTACATATCCTTGTATTATCAATCGTCAAAAAATGACAATTAGTACTTTGGGTTGTCAACATAATGCGTTTGTCGCTGTTTGTTGAAAATTAAAGTACGAATTTCTCATACTTTAAGTTTGCCCCCTTTAAAGTGTTCTTGATACAAGGTATAAGCCGAATTGATATTTTTCTGTAAATATTTAAGTAATCATATCAAGTTATATGAATGGAAACGATATTAAAACAGAATATGATTTTTTTTAAATTGTGACATGTTGTTTATTATAAATATTATGTTTTAAAATTTAAAAAAAGAGAAGACTAATTTTCCTTAGGAATGAAAGATTTTTGTAAAAAAAAGAAATTTTTTTTTTTATTTGGATTGCACTGAATTGTGAATAATTAATGTTTTATCTAAAATGTGACATTACAATTGTAGTTTGGTCAGAGGCAGAACAACACAATCACAAATACAAATTTTATCGTCGAACAATTTAGAAGTTTTTCCCTCTCCCTAGGACCGGACCCACAATCAAGTATAACGTAGCCCTGGGGAGTGTTCGTATACTACCGGCTATATATCCGGCGGCATGTCAGGTCGGCCCGCCGGTCCTTCCTCCGTGCCTACCTCTAACTTCCAGAGTAGGGTAACCAGGCCCGATTAAGTCGTTCCTGGACCCCACCCCAGAAGCCGAGACTCGGTCTTTACGTCAGTGCCTCTAACGGGGACACCCCGAAAGGTGCAGCCTCGCCGGGACTCGGTATTTTTCAGCGCGGGGGTTTTGGAGTCCTCATCAACATCGCCCACCCGCGCAAGCACGGACGAGCGGTGGCTCCGCAAGGGGCTGTCCATCCCCTCGTACCCCCCACTTTCTCGTGACGACTCACAAAGTTTCTCATCGTGCCGACACACACCCCTCAGTCCGGTCGCCCTCCATGCCACATATCGCGCATGTCGCAGGCGCTGTATAACCCGTCCGATGCTGTCCCGGCTTCCCGCAGTTGTAACAGAGCTGCAACCTGTCGGTCCCTGTACAGGTCGCCAAAACGTGACCCACGGCCCAACACCAATAACATTTGTTCTCATCCTCCCGGATGACGGCTCTACAATGGACCCATCCAATGGACCTCATCCTCTGGGTGAAATGCCGAACGCTACCACTCGCGCCACGGAGGCCGGCTGAGCTTTCGGACCTACACTCAGTAATAACTACCCCACGCCGGTTACTTCGTATGTTCTCTCTGGTAGTTTTCCTCCCATATTTTTCCAATCGGGACTGAAAATTCACCACGAGAGTGCAGGTTCACACCCCGCGACTTGCCAAGGCGAGACATTATAATATTATAGTAATGAAAATTGTAGTAATATCCGGAAAGTCAAAAGATAAACAGTGGATGATCGGGCATTTAGCTACCGTTGTAATATGGCCGCCGTTTCTAACGTAAACAACTAACAAAAGTAAACAGTAAACAATTAACTTTTTTCCGTTTTCTTCTTTTTTTATCCCGCCCTCCAGAGCCGAACACGCAGTTAAGCATAAATACAGCTCCGGGGGGGCCATCGCCTCAAACTACCTCCGCAGAACTCAACCAGGACTTGGTCTTTCGAATAGTCGCCATGCCTCAAATGAGGGGACTTCGAAGTGATCCCCTACCGGGACTCCGGTCTTTACGCCTCGCCTCTAGCGAGGAACCCCCAGAGCGATCCCCTACCGGGGCTACGGTCTTACATTCCCCCCGCCTTATCTCTAATGGGGAACCCCCGAAGGGATCTCCCACCGGAACTACGGTCTTATTTATCCCTACCCATGACTTCGCCAGGAGTCCTCGTCCATTCATTGGTGATGAGACGCCGAAGCGTCCAACCCCTCCTGGATGAGGCTATCCCGCGTCGCAACCACCATAAGTCTATGCTTCAGTAAACAATTAACTATAAAATAATAAAACCCATAATAAAATAAATTTCAAAACATTAACGCATCGCCAAACTCAAAAGAAAAAGAAAACTCTTGAAAACAGAACCCTTGCAGAGTGACCTACCCACACAACTAAAATCGGGATAGCCGAAGGCTACCTAACCCAAAACCTAAAATAAAAAACTAACAAAACCCAAAATAAACACTAAGCATACACTAGAACAAGTAACAAAACACCTGACAGCACAAACAAAAATCTCATCTAACTGTTATTTACTAATTAGAGTAATTTGACTTTATTATGTTTTGTTACACCAGTGTTTTATAATAACTAAAACTATCGTTTATTAAAAAAATATTATTACAGAATACAATTTAATTTAATACTGTGAAAAATATTATAAGAATTAAAATTTCTATTTTGGATATATAAAATTAGTTTTGTTTTTTTTTGTTGTAATTATTAAAATAATAGTAATTCTTTGATCGTTCTGTTTCTATTTGTCACTATTTTATATACGTAAGGATTAAATAAACTTTACGAAAGTTTAGGATTAAACTTAACGAATGTAAAGTTCAGAATAATTTTAAAACTTTTTTGCATCTTATTTTCTACTCTATGTATATGCTGTATATGGAAAATCTTTCATTTTAAGTTATTTTTAATTATCATTACAATATTATCTCTTAGCTGTATGGCATCATTTCGCCATGAGTGTTGCTTATGCAACACTTTATTAATAAGTATATGTAATATAAAGTGTATATAACTGTATAACTATATAAGTGTATTTGTATAACTGTAGATCACACAATTTGGTCAAAATCATATGAGTAGTTCAGGAAAATATTGTGATAATGTGAAAATAGTATAGATATACTATACCCCCTGGATAGTAAAAGTAGGTTTACTTTGTTTTACGCTCATATCTCTCAAATCACTTCAAATTACCATGTTTTTTTTTTAGTGGTAGAATAGCCATATCTCCTGAAAAGATGTGCAAGATTAATAAAATACGTTAAGTTCACTGAACTTTGAAGATATTATAATCGAAGTGGTTATCAGAGGAAATGAAATATAAATTTTTATTTAATTTTTTTTTGTGGAAGAAAAATCATTGTTATCTCTACACCTTTTTAAATTTTCCTGATAAGTATGCGAATTTTCTTTATTGAATTACTAATTATGATTAGTACGAAAGTAAAAATGCCATGTTGAATTTTGTGATAAATTATGAACCTTGATATAAGATTATATATTTTCAGATGACTAATAAGAACTTTGTAGCAAACACTGAAAAAAATGATGAAATTTTCAGATATCGTGTTATTAAATTTATAATCTTATTACTTAATAATCCGATTAATATTTCTGTAATTACTTGTACACAGATTAGGTCTCACTATTTTTTCGTTTCATTAATTTCTTTAAACTACTGTGGAGCCTATTGACAGTAACTAGAACGCAATTTATCTTTATAATTACTAATATAATATATATTTCGTATATTATATACGAAATATATATTATTATACTTCGGAAATATTTTTAAAAAATCCGATTTGTTAAAAACAAAATTTTGCTGGAAGGATACAACACTAAATAATGTTTATATGTTGTTACAGTAGACGTGAAGTAAGGTTTTATGGGCTGTAAATGTTTTTAAATAGATTTTTGACTTATTACCTTCTTAAAATAAATAACCAATTTTTTTCTCATATAGAAAGTTTACTCGTATCTTGATTGTCATATAAGATGTATTACTGAATATTATTTTTTATGTATCTGACAAAAAATTAAATAGAAAAAACGATAAAATAATTTGCTGTGTGTTTGACAAACAAGGAATGATCAATAGGTAAAGATAATTGCTTATGATAACGATAATTACCCGCACTTATGGTAGGAAATAACAGAATACATATATGTTCGAAGTCTATTTAGACGATATAATGAAACGAAATTACTGACAATGGGCTATTAAACGTGTAATTACAGTTAACTATGTTGCGGTGAACAGATTTGAGGTTAGCGGTTGAGATTAATGTAGTTTATACGGACATCTAACGTAAACGGTATTAAAAAGTAAAACCTAAATATTACCTGAAACATTTTTTTGATGTACTAAAATATCAGAAATATTAATTTAACAATCTTTCTTACTATTTTCTGACATTTATAGACTTAGTGTGTTTCACTTAAAGGCTCTACTCTTTTTTTTTTTTTTTTGCTGATACGCATTAACAAAGTTAGCTACATTCTGAATTGAAAGCTATCATTTTATAAATTTTGGTCATAACCAGTTGTTAGAATTAAATATTATAATGTAATAATAAAGCCGATCGATTATACTTTCTTCACTTTTGCTTATTTTACGTTTTGTATGTAAAAACTCTTGTAGTAAAATATAACTAAATTATAGATAAAAAGTACAATGTACGAATGATTTGTCAGGGTATAAGATTATTTAGAAATTGTAGGGACGAGATTCTAAAAATAATTTCCGTTTTATAAATATTTGCTTTAGAGTGTATGTAAAAATCTTCTCTTCACGAGAACTATTTTTATTATACAACTATATTAGGCTTCATTGTTGTACATTTACAGCAATAAGTAAAATAAAATCCAAACAAAAGCGCTGCATTTCAACATACAGTAAATTACAATTTATTTATAGTTCGCTACTCCTAGACTTGATACAAAATATATATAATTCTGCATTGTATAGCGAATACATTATATTTTTATACATATTCTTCATGGTTTATCCGTACATCCCAAGCGTATTTTGAATGAAATAAGATATTCAGATTTTTAAGCAGTGTATTACGATTTTTTTTTGTGCATTATATTTATATCCGGTTTGAATATAACAGGAAATTGTAAGAAATGATTTATTAAAAAATATTCCTGTCAATCTATGTTTTTATACTTGTATGTGCTTACATACTCGCGCGCCCAAACTCACACCCTGGCCTTTGCGTATACGTACAATTTATGCACAATGGTTTTTCATGTCATATTACTGTTACGTTTACCTATACATAGGTTATTTATTGACTTAACTATTCATATATTTAAGTATTTCCATCCGATGAAATCATTTTAATACGTAATAAAGTATCATGTGAGAGGGTTCTTATTTACATCTAATGTTTGGCTGTTGCTGTTGACTCCGCAGCAACTCTCCACGTTTGGTTTTATGTATAAGTTATACAAGTTATATGTATAAGTTTATATGTATACACCCTAACACATTTGAATGGTCCACACGCAAAAGTTCAGGTTACGCACAAACACTATGTTTCACGAAATGTCCCAAATAATATATAGTTTATTGTATAGCCCGTTCAGATTCTTGTAGTTAGGTGATAAATTGTCCTCCCGAAATCTCGGTAGATCGCTGTGATCGGTGGGGATTACTGGGAAATAAAAAATCCGAACCGGTGGGAGATGCCAGCAAAAAGGATCTAAGGCGAGTATACGAGGGACTGAATGCGCTTTCCGAGCTGTCCTCTCCAGACACAAAGACTTCCCAAGCTACCCAAACGGACCCTATTGCGGGTGACGATTACATGGAGTATATTTTGACCAGCGATTTGAGTGATGAAGAACTCATTGAGCTCCTCCCTAAAAGGTGGCCTAACTCACTTAGGGGCAAGCTAAAGTTGGTTACTGACCTTCCACCTGAAGTCAAAGACACTTGTACTCTTAGAGATTTAAGGAGAGTAGGTGAGCAGGATATGGGTAACAAACTCGCAGCTGGTGACATCATAAAATACGAAATAACTCTAATAGGAGACCAAACCGTTGAAGAAAAGAAGAAGAAATTTAAGATACATTATGACTCGGGAGCCCCGGAAAAGGAAACCCTTTCTTGTTTATTGAAGGCGTTCAAAAAAATAGCTATACAGTCACCAAATTCAGCGTACATACTGCCTTCGGGCAGTATGGGAAATTTTGCCAAGAAGATCATACCCTATATCTTCAGAGCAAGGGAAACACCTGTATATGTGTTAACTCTCCAAGGGGATGGTGGGACCAGGCACATCGGTAATAATCAAATCCCGATAAAGAAGGCTACTCCACCGGCGGAGCAAAGCCGAACAGTGATTGTTAAGGCGGAAGGAAAAACGTACGCGGAGCTCCTCCGGTCCATGAAGGATGCTGCCACCAGCGAGGAGGCAAATAACGTCATCTCATTGCGAAAGGGCCGTAACGAGGAGCTCCACGTTAGGATACAGGGTGCAGAGAAAGCGGAACAATTTACATCTATCCTGAGGGACAAGGCTGCCGACCTTCACGTTGATATAAAAAGCAGAGCTGGAAGGAGAACTGTTGTGCACATCCGAGATGTCGAGCATGACACAACAGAGCAAGAGGTTATGGCTGCCATTATAAATCGCGTGGGTTCTAGCGAGGAAGTCAAGGTAACATCCATGAGGAAAGGTTTTGGCGAGACACAAAATATTACGGTCATGACCTCTTACAGAGCGGCATGCAAACTGATCGAGGAAAGAATAAGAATCGGATGGATTAGTTGCCGGGCGTACATCCGGGAAGATGAAGACAGGTGCTACCGTTGTGGGGCACGGGCCATAGAAGGCACGAATGTAAAGGCCCAGATAGGCTCGATTTGTGCTTCAACTGCGGTAGCAGAGGTCACAAGATAGCGGATTGTCTTGAACCTAAGCAATGCCTCGATTGTAAGAGCGGTGAACACAGGACTGGAGCATGGCAATGTAAGAAAAAATTGCATGATTAGGACTATGTTAGCGAATGCCAATAGGAGTATTCTCGCTCACGACTTAATTAGTCGTGTTGTTGCAGACAAGAACGTAGACGTCCTTGTGGTCACCGAACCCAATAAATACCAATACCAATAAAAACGCGTTCGGGGCTATTGGTTGGGGTCATATTAATGACGCAATTGCGGCTAGGGGCCTCAGCCCGTACCTGCGTAGGCAAATTGAATGTTACTTGTCCAACAGAGGATGTCTGGTGGAAGCACAGGAAGAAAGAGTACATTTTCAAATGCACGGTGGAGTTCCGCAGGGCTCTGTTCTGGGGCCGTTGTTGTGGCTGGTGGTTATAGATGAACTCCTTCAGAAGGAGTTTCCTGTCGGCGTCCAGGTCCTGGCTTATGCAGATGACCTTGCAGTCCTCGTAGAGGGAAGGACGGTCTTGGAGGTGCGTAAGAGGGGGTATGCGGCCATCGACACTATACAGGAGTGGTTGAGGTCCAGGGGTCTGCAACTGTCTACGGAAAAATGCCGGTGTATTGCCTTTACGGGTAGAAGAGTGCTAGAACCGTTCAATATTTCCATCAACGGTCATGCTATAGAAGAAGCGAATAACATCAAGTACTTAGGAGTTATCCTCCAGAAAAACGGTAGATACACCGAGCACGTAGTCAATGTATGCAACAAGGCAGAAAGGATGATAAAAAGTCTAAACATCATTATGTCATCGCAGAATGCCCCTCGGGCCTCAAAGCGCCGTTTACTGGCGACCACCGTCGTGTCTTCGCTTATGTATGCCGTTCCGGCCTGGTGGCGCTCTATCGCCATCAGGCGCAACAAAGAGAGACTGGCGAGGACGCACAGGTGTGTGCTCCTAGGTGTTGTGTCCGCATACAGGACAGTGTCCTATGCCGCCCTGTGCGTGTTATCGGGTACACCACCTATTGACCTAATCGCAAAAAAGAGGATGGAGAGGGCACAAGGCAAGCCAGAACAAGAGGTCAGGGATGCCGTTTATAATATCTGGCAGGAAAGATGGTCGCAGGAAGCTGTGGGTCGATGGACGAGAACCCTCATCCCCAACATCAAGCCATGGTTGTCGAGAAGATTTGGTGAGGTTGATCATCACCTATCGCAGTTTTTTTACAGGACATGGTTCCTTCAATAACTACCTGCACAAAATAGGCAAGAGAGAAGAGCCAATTTGCAACTACTGCAACGAGATAGATGATGCTGAGCACACCTTTTTCGAGTGCAATAGGTGGGACACACTTGGACATAGTAAGGCACTCACAGGTATAGCTCCAGAGACAACAATAGACTACATGCTAAGAAGCGAGTCAATCTGGAATAATTTTGCTAGTTTTGTTAGACAAGTTGTTCTACAGAAATACTCCGATGAGAGAAGACAAGGTGTTGGCTAGAATAGGACTGGGTGGACAGCCTTGTTGGTGAGGTCCAGCATGCTGCGGTGTGTTGGCACTGATGAGCCACCAAGGACTCCACGGGTAACAGTCAGGCAACAGCACACTGAATACTGAAGGGACCCGGCACCGCGTCGCGGCGAACTGGGTCTGGCGTGGTGTAATAATGTGGTGTATTGGTATTGCCCTTTTGGGTCCCCAGAGGGGCAATATTGATAAATAACTTTCAAAAAGTGCTAACCGGTAGGCCGACCTGCCTTGCCGGTATATAGCCGGTAGGTGGGGAGGCCTATTTGAGTTTAAAGACACTCCCCTGGGCGGCGTAATACCAACAAGTCGGTCCGGCCCAGGGGAGCTGAGAGAAAAAAAAAAAAAAGTTATAAATTGCCCTCCCGAAATCTGGGTAGATCGCTGTGATCGGTGGGGATTACTGGGAAATAAAAAATCCGAACCGGTGGGAGATGCCAGCAATCGTGTTCCCTCACTTGAATGGGCGATTACCTCCATATCAAGTGATTACACCATGTTCATGGTGTACCCCCACTAGAGTGGGCATAGGAATGACCCGAACCGGTGGGAGAAAGCCAGAAATGGTGTACCCCCGCTAGAGTGGGCAAAAATCAAAAGAAGAGATCCAACTGGCGACCCTCGTTTGAGTTTCAAGAACGTGCCCCTGCGCTGTCATGCTTAACTGTTGATCAGTGCAGGGGGGTGTAGGGAGAAAAAAAAGAAAAGTAAAGGTGATAAATCTCGGACCAAATATCAATTCACTTTTAGAATTAATCTGAGTTTAGATTTTATAAACCATCTTTAATTCTATATACAGAATGGGTCACGAAAAAATAGTTCTGCCAGATTGTGAAATATTGAATAGAACGTCATAAATTCTCACGTAGGACATTGTCGTGGAAAATTAGAACAAAGGAAGGGGACGTACATTCTACGTAAAACTCTCTTCCCGTGAGTCACGTGATCGTCCATCCCTCCCGCCCGTTCAACACTTCAACCGTCAGTTGTTTGACGGGGCTACCGCCCTTTGGTAGGGCTGCTTTTTCGTGGCCCACCTGTTTTATGTAGTTATTTGTGTACATTAAAAAATAGCTTTAAAATGAAAGAAATCGCCTGAATGTAAGATGCAAACGTTTGTAGTCAATCTATCTGTTTGATTACTATTCAACTGTACAAATATCGAATTAAACGCTCAAAAAACTGATCAGAAATTAACCTAAGTTCCTCCGCTTTAGTTAGAAAAGAGACAAAGAAAATAATACGGTATTTTGATTTTATTGCTCTCTGTGAACATACATACTTTTGCTGCCTGTGAAGATGTGAGAAGATTGATCTAGAAAAAATGTCTGTGAACATAATCATTTTCCTACCTTTAGCGTTGGTGTAGAAGTTCAACTGATAATGGGAGTGTAGGAAGAGTTATTTGAAGTATTTTGGATCTTTACTTCTTCTACTTCTTGCTTCTTCAAATAATACCGATTCTTTTAAGAAACTGTAAAGTTTCTTAAAACGTTGAAAACGTTTCTTAAAACGTCTAAAGTTTCGTTGATGCAACGTTCTCAAATTGCTTTCTAGACTTAATGTAAGAGTCCAAGAGATTAAATTGCTCCACGATCCGAGGGCTTCAGTGCCCTTAAATTAAAAATTGAAACACTACGATATTTATTAGTTCTTTCTCAAAATCTCCTATTTCTTGGGTCGAGTAAAAAATTTATAGTACAAAAGTTTAATCTCTCTTGTCCACTCAGATACCCCAGATATCTTAGCCCTTCATTAAATCAAATTAAAGTGTTTGATAGGTAATTTCTTATTTTCAAACAACATAATTTTTCAAGAACACACCTTTGTTCTTTTTTAGGAACATAAGAATAGCAGGTCTTAAAGAGGTCAGGAACCTCTCCTGCTGCTATAAACCAAATTAATTAAAACGGAACTAGTTTATTTCCGCCTTCAGATGGTGAAAATTAAAATATTTTTATTTTCTAACATTCTTCTTCGAAATTCTTTTTTGATGCTAGTAAAAAATTCGTGATTTCGTAGCGGCCTGGTTACTCATTGGGTACCCATATTAACCTTCTGTTTTGAAAATTTCTTCGCGTAAAATTAAATTTTGAGAAAGTTAATTATTATTAAAATTTATATACATAAAATATAACTTGTGTTGTAAAATATAAAAATATATTTATTATCAATTAATTTTGTGCTATCAAATAGGAAAACAATTTTATAAACTTGATAAATTTAAGTGGGTAGTTTACATCCATAAATGGCAATAAACGAGGTTTTATAAAGTTCATATAAACAGTATCACATGCCATTTATGTCAGCTATATATTATATTCTTCAATCAGCTATTCTATCATATTCAATCAGATGTTCTTCATATCAGATGGTATATTATATTCAAATTATGAAAGGGAATTAAATGATGCAGGTCACTGATATCATATGATATATCCTGAGCAATAGAAAAGTTAATGAAAATTACATACTGTTAAAGATTTTTTTGGAACAATATTTACTGCTTGTATGATTAATACATGATAACCACTCTTATTAAATCGAGATACTCCTATTGGTCAATTAAATAAGTTTTTTTTTTAAATTCAAAATATAGTGCATGTATTGTAATGTAATTTTACGTTAATAAAATTGTAACAGAACAAACTATTATTACTTTTTTTTTACTATAAAATTGTATTAATAGAAATATAACATAAGTATACATAAGAATTTATGATGTAAAATAACAGATTAAAAGAGTTAACAGGTAGTTAAATAAATGGAAGAACACTTTCTGCTACACGAATACTATTACGTTAATCAAGAATATTGGACATCACGTACAATGGAGCTATTATTCGAGAGCTTATTCGGAGTCCACTTTGTATTGTCTAATAGCAGGATGCCCTTATCATAATCGCAGATAAAACGACCTCTTAACAGAGTATGTGCACGCTCGCCCCTTTACGTCATATCCATAGCCTCCTATCCAACCAAGCAAGTTCACTTTACGACTACACACATACAAACTCCCTCTCTCACGCGTACTTCTATTTAATTTGCACTCTCCCTCTCCCAGCCCTTTCTCTTTCTGTCTGAAGTGATGATTTTAATACAATGAAAATCAAGAATTTTTATAAAGTAAAATTTTAAAGAGATTTGTGGTTATATGTAACTTTTTTCATTTCAAATTAATTATTTTATTATGTGAATACAGTATTTTGTTAGCTTGTCTTTTTTCCGGTAACATTTTTCGATATTCAAATGAAATCGTTATACATAGTTATTAAAGCTTATTTAGCGTATAGTTTTTAAATGTTTTATTGGAAAATAAGTTATCATTTGATCCAAATTATTATATTACAGCCACCAGTCGAACGAATGTCTCCGAATAATTAGGTACCGCTTGATAAGGGTTGCTCATAAAAGAGTATCGATGCGTAGTAACTTTGTGGAAAATGTTTTTCGAGTCAGATTTTACACTTATTTCTAACGTCTGTTTTTATTTGGATAATCCTGATTCAGTATTCGTTTCCTAGAAATTTTATAATATAAATTAAAAAAATATGCGTTATTTAATACGTCTATTAGTGTGGTAGCTTCGTACGTGTGTCTTCTACAATCACAGTAGTGACCTGACTTCACAAATAACACACAACAATGGAATAGCTTTACTGTCCTTTTATTTAAATGTAACTTCCGCAATACGTTTATACTGCATATAGGTGATGTGCGATATGCTTCCATATATCTGGTGCAATCGCACACCAAACCACAGAAATGTAGATGACATAAATGCTTATTAATCTCTACAAGTGGAGGCACAATATAACTTCACTTTCTTCGCCTCAATACTGCTGTTTAAAGAATATCGTAACTTTTAGAAAAAGCAACAGTGAATGATGAATGCAATACATCATTTATTCAATATATGTTACACCCGTTAAGAAACTAGATGGAATACCGTAAAGCAGTACGATACATATTTTTCCAGAAACATTGCACTTATTATACTATACTCAATAGTAAATGATACTATAATCAATTTTTTATAATAAAAATAATTTTTCCAGATAGATTGAATTTTTTTTTAGTATTTAGCTATTACATTGTTATTCACAGTTTTATGAAGATACAGCTATCATTTTATTAAAAGGTTAAGTTGCATATTTTTAATTATTTGTTACATAAATCATATTTCTCTCTTTTTAAAGAATTATTTTTTTGTTTTATCTAAATTGCTTCTGTTTCAGTTTATATTTTTGAAAGATGTTATGTTTATATAAATTTTGAATTATCTATAAATATTATTTAGAACATTATAAACTCGTAGTTTATTTTCCAGTACGTTTTGTGTGATATACATGTATGCATATGTGAGCGTGTATATATATATATATATATATATATATATATATATATATATGTGTGTGTGTGTGTGTGTATGTGTATGTGTGTCCTAGTTAGCGTCTGTCCTAGCAAAGGGAAAAGGATGGATGTGCATTCAGCTCTTATGATGTCGTGTTAAGTTTCCTTGAGAGGAGTAGAGAAGTAAGTGTTGTTACTTATACCATTCCTGACGTAGCTGTTTCTATTCGGCCACTCTTCTTGTAACTGCCTTTGAGCTATGGTGCGGCTTGTGTTATGTACTCTTGAGTTGTTTTTCTTTAGTGTTTCTAATATGAATAGTGTAGTATAACATTTTTCTCAAAGCATAATTTTGTTTTTGTTATGAAAGATTGTTTAAATTAATAATAGAATATTTTTTATCTAAAAACTAGTTTATTTACTGAATATTGTTGTATTAAAATTGCTTAATAGTTTCTTTATGCAATTTTTTTAATACTAAATGATTTTCATTAGTAATTTTTAAATATTTAAAAATATGTGGATAAAAGACTAAAAAGAAATCATTTTTTGAAAAATAATGATTTTTATTTTGTTATTTTTAGGTGTGAACTAAGATGATAAAAAAAAAAAAAATAGCATTAACTTAAATCACCTTAAAAGCAGCAGAAGAACAAGAGATTTTATTCAAAGTGAATGATTTATTATTCATTATCCAAGCCTTTATAAAAGTATAGCCCATGTTAATTGATAACAAATTTCCGAATTACATTATTATTGTGTGTTTACCCAAGTTACTCTAACGCTTTAAAGGTATATTTAAGAAACTTTTTACTTCATCCGTTTTTATGTTTGTTAAATGCCAACTATGACGACTGCAGGCAACCAGATACGAATCACAGGTCATTCCCAAAAATGACATAGCCATCCAATGCTATGAATAACAAACACCCCGTGCTAGGCTTACTAGGAAAATGAGAAATGAAATTGTTTCCTTTTGTCTTCATTGCTGATCCAAATATACTGTTGCATATTAGTATGCCAAACTTATCAAAGAGCAGATGATATCCATCCCACCCACCGGGTTGGTCTAGTGGTGTACTCGTCCGTTGCAAATTAACTGATTTCGAAGTGAGGGTTCTAAGGTTCAATTCCTAGTAAAGGCACTTACTTTTATATAGATTTGAATATTAAATCGTGAATACCGATGTTCTTTGGTGGTGGGTTTCTATTTCTAACTACACATCTCAGGAATGATCGACCTGAGACTGTACAAGACTACACTTCATTTACAATCATACATCATCCTCTAAACCACCTTACGGTGGTTCCGGAGGCTAAACAGAAAACGAAAGAAGATAATATCAATACAGAACAATACCTTTATTCTGTTTACCCCTGACTGTTTTTGTATAGTGAACATCTTTACTCTCAGAAAAGGCAATTCTGGCATTGTTTTAGTAAGGTAAAACCTCAGATGTTTCACATGTTTCATAGTCACAAGAAAGATCGAGACTAACAGTACAGATCCGTTATACATTTTTAAAAAGAGTATATTATTTTTATTTAATACGAGTATTACCATTTTTTGATGAATACAATTAGAAATTAAATAAATAAAAAATTACAAGGTTGTGTTGAGTTCCGTTATTTTTAGATATGCAAACATTATTTTTCATATCCATATAAATTTATAATTTTTTTTTGGGTGATAGTTGGGTAATCATTCTAACATTAGTGGATTTATACATAAATAGTTTAGTTATAAATTTAATATTACATTGGTAAGATATTTTCTATTCAGTAAAATAAAAATTAAACTTGAATTTAAGTTAAATTTTCTGAAATTTCTTTCTTTTTTTTAATTTATATACTTTTAACTTTTTTTGATTTTTTATTAAAACATAGAATTCTAATCGTTTCTTTGGTTTATTGCTACTAGTTTAAAAAAAAGAAGATTTTAACAACTTTTTAAGTGTATGAAAATTAAAATTTTAGCGTAAATTTTCATTATGTTATAGAAAAGAAAAATTATCAAGTTATAAAAGCTTGGCATTTTTGTAATTATATTTTATACTATTTTTAGTTATTTCTTTAATATTTTGAGTAGTTAAGCATATGCAGCAAAAATTTTATATTGATTTACTGTAGTAGTTTCTGAGACGAATAAATAATTAAACAAAATTAATCGGTTGTTATTAACCACAAATTATTTCTTTAATTTTTTAATACAGAATTACACCGTGATAGAAATGGAAAGCTTTCGATGGTTTAATTTTTTTTTCCTTTTTATATTTGTCAGTACGTAATACAAAAATATGTTTTAGGTTTATCGTACATTTACAGTATTACCGCTTTTGTGTATCATCGATATAAAGAGTATTCACCTCTGGGGAAATGGTGGTTGTATTTTTATTTGCGATTTTTATCGCCTCTTTTTATAGTTATAAAACCATCGTGAAGCACGTTGATATTATTATTGTACCGATTTTAATTCCATACAAATCGCTGTATAGCAGAAAATGTTGTTCGCTTAGTCGTCAAGCAGTAAATTGTACTGTTTAATATAATAGAAGCTGCTGCTGCTACTACGAGTGTAGTCTGCATTTGACAGCGGCCGGTGCTATGTCCCATTAAAAGGATTAACTGCTTCAGCACCAGAAGATCCCGTATCTCGAAATACAATGCTTCTACTCTCTCTTGGTCCTAGGTCATTGAAAATAGGATCATAACATTATTGAAAATTCATTGTACTATTCAGTATCATCATCTCTGATGTTTAATCCAATTTGTATTTCGAAACGAATTAATTGTATCTCCGCTCATCATTCAGTTGATTTACGATTCTCGATAGACATCACGTCAAAGCAGCTAAAGGGCGAAAAAGAGAAGAGACCGCCTTCGAATGTCTTACTTTCTTCTTGATATCGATATCAGCTTTTACTAGATCAAAATAAATATTCTTCAGCAAATATATTTTTTCCTTGACAAAAAATACTTTAAATTTACCATTAAAGAAAGGCGTTAGCGAGAAATAAAATAATAGAGTATAGCTAATTATTGGTTGTATAGCTAACTATATCACACTTATGAAACAATTCATATCGTCTGAAACTTGGAAGTTTCAATGAATTCAACTGGATTGTCTATGGCGATACTTCATAATCTTAGTTAACTACTTGTTTATTATATAAATACAGAAATACTCTTGCCCTAAACTTTTATAACTATTATTTACTTAGTTTTCAGTTATTATATTTGTCATGTTTTTTAAATATATTTTTTTATTTCTATTAAATGTTGTTATTCATTACGTTATATAAATTTCTCAGTACAATCATCACTTACAGATAATCATTTAAAAATCGAAATGGCCATCCAGGCATGTATGTAATTATCTTTAATTAATTTTTTTAACGGAATTTTTAATCTGAATTTATTTTAATAACTGTTTACAATAGCTTTTTCTTTGAATATATTTTACATTTTTTTTAAGGAATAATCTCATTACCTATGATAAATCATAACTTTGAAAATTTTGTTTTAATAGGGACACTGTTATTAGTGCTTAAAATTTATATCAATAGAGAACTAACTTCGACGGTCATTCATTAAAATACCCCAGAGTGTAATAAAATTTGAAGAAGGCGAAGCAACGTAGCATCATGTGGTATAAAAAAAAACTAATTTAATTTAAAAATCCAATTATGAAAACCCATTATTACTGTTATTTTTCTTTTGAATGACCAGTTTATTACTTTAAGGTTAGTATTTTTATAATAAACTATTAGTAACTAAAAATTATTTCTTTCATAAACTATGTTTTCACAAAATCCGGAATTACTGGCATTTTAATTTACTTTTACGTTACTATTGCAGAATACAACAAAAAAAAAATGCTTCCAATTCATAAATTTAGTGTTGTTTACTTATCAACTTATCAGAAATAAATGCTTTTCCTTCGTGAAACTTTCCCTTTACCTCGAATCTGAAAGTAAGTTTGCATTTTCATTTTTGTTGCTGAATGATACTGAAATATTATGATGATTTCCTCCATGTTTAATTAAAAACTATGCAGAACTGTCCAAAAACGGTCAATTCATAAGTTAAGTAACCACTATCTACCTAATTAAGGGGATTCTCATCGTAAATAAAACAAATTCATTACTAGAAATATAAAATTAAATTAAATCTTTTGTTGTTTTCTCGTAACCTAATTAAATCGCTATTTTGTGATCACATATTTTTCTATTTTGTAGCAAAATAATGAACCTTCAATTTAAAAGATGATGTAATTTCCGGTTTTCGTATCGCTGTTGAATATTTTAAACAAACCTTATTTTTTTGACGATGATATCTGCCTATGGATGGAAATCTTGATTACATTGCAATTTTAGTTGAATCAGTAAATTATTTTATATACATACTTCTGTAGGCGAGACGTATTTTGCTTAGGAAAAAATATTATCTTATGCATCTTAAAAAAAATGCAGTTTTTTTTTTACTTTTTGTTTTGAATGCATACTTTGAAATAAAGTATTATTATAATTTAATATTTCTTAACATATTAGTTTTAAAATATTTGAAAACTAAAAAAAAAAAGTCACCGAAAGTATTATTTAAAAAAAAATAATACGGTAATTTACTTTGTTATTTAATTTGAAAAAAAAAGGATTGTTTCTTTATAGGCTAAAAGCTTTGTTTTGATTAAATTATAGTTCCTTAGGAGTTAAAACATGTCAGCGTGAAATTAATAACTGTGAACGCGACTGAACTTACTGCAGTAATATCTCACTAATGGAAGATTTCATAATTACAACCTAATTGAACTAATGTACATAATGTAATTTTATCTTAAGCTTTTAGGAGGAATTTATTATGTTAAATTGAAGTAGTAAATGTATCAAAATAGTTTTTTTATTTGTTATTTAATATTGTAAATAATTTTTATCTACTTTCAAAACAATGTGTGAAGTTTTTTTATGGTAATGTACGAATATTGTTAGCAATTAATTTGTAATTCTTTATTTTTTGTAAAAGTTACGAAAATTAAATTAAATATTAATATTAAAACTAAGATTAAATTCTATAGTCAACTATCCTCGTATGTTGAAATTTACATCTTTCATACTTTTAAGCGCAAGAAGTATTGATGAAACTTTTTTACGTAAAAATGAAAGTTTGTTAAAAGGTTTTCCACTTTTCTACTACGTCTAAAGAATTAATAATTTTCCCACATGCTAATTTTTGTACGTAAATGATGTTAAGAACGGCATAGCTACTTGATTGTAGCAGTATTTGTAGATTGTAGCATAATTAAAATTACAATAACAATAATTTCACTAAGATTAATCATTACCATAATAATAATACTTACAATAATAATTTCTAAAAAGAATAAAATAAGACGAGAAAAAAATTCACCATTTGAATGCGGATTCTCAAAAATATCATCCACACGAAAATCATTTTCTACTCACTTCTTTCTAATTGCAACAATCTTCCTAATCTTTGACATTGAAATTTCAATAATTATACCAATATTCTCAACAAAAATAATAATTATAGAAGAATGACTAATTTCATCAACAATTACAATCCTAATTCTAATCTTAGGACTTATACATGAATGGAAAATAGGAATACTAGAATGAAGAAATTAAGGAGAATAGTTAAATATAACATTTACTTTGCAAATAAAAATTATTGAATAATCAATTTCTCTTAACAGAGTAAAGAAGTAAAATTACAATTAATTTCGACTTAAATTTAAGGATAATCCTCATACTCAATTTAACTGAAGCTAAATAGAAGCTATTCACTGTTAATGAAAAAATTGATTATATCCAGTTAAAAGAATAAAAAGAAAAGGAGTAAAAAAAAAAAATATATAGTTAATTTTCCAACCACGCTAGAAGGGGTTATGTATATTTGTATAAGGTTTTTTTTGTGTTTATGTATATATATATATATAAACATCCCAATTATATTATGTATATAAACATCTTACGTTTGTATTCCAAAGAAAAGTTTCATTTAATATAGCAAAAGGTATCGTTCAGGAACCGCAAAAAATCGGTTCTGAGAGACGATGGTTATTCACTCAGAAGGACTGTTCATTGTTGTATTTATGAAAGAGCGGGCATGAACAGCTGTGGTCATTAGCCTGGACATTTTTAGTTATCATTTTTTATTTTGAACTAACAGACCCGGCAATGCTTCGCTATTGTTAGATTTGAATATATATATATATATATGTAAATTAAATGAACACAAATGAAAGTTTGATAAAACATTAAAATAATGAAAATTACGGAACTGCTTAAAATTTAACCTTTTCCTTCTTCCCATCTTCCCTTTTTCCATTTTTCGCAAAAATATTTATTTTCAATATGTATTCTGAATATGAGCCAAATCTAACTAGAAATGCAATTTTTCCAAATATCTCAACACCAGAGCCATCTAGCGGATCCATTGTTTACAGAGGTATTTCTTTTCTTGTAACACATATTCTGAATATGAGCCCAATTGGACCATAAATATAATTTTTCGAAATATCTCGACTCCAGCGCTACCTAGCTGGTCCAAACTAATCCAGAAACCTTCGCGGGCGTGCGCACAACTCACTAAAGTTTCATCGCAATCGGATGAATGGTACTGGAATGCGTACGGGACAAATATACAAATATTCGTTTTTATATATATATGTAAGATAAGATTATAAACACAAGCTGCATTTCCTAATGTAGGTTGTTTATTTATTTTTTATTGTTACGTATTTGATTTTTTATTAATTCTATTTTTTTCTAATTGTTAATAATCACTTATAATGATAGTCTACCAGTCGAAATGTGGATTTAATAATAGATCGTTAGTTATTGTAAACTGTAAGCTTCTTGTTTGATATTTATTTGCATAATTCGTAAGTTATAACATTTAATATTTTGCTACACGTTTTGTATTTAGAATAGCGATTTGAACGTATAATTGTTTTTCAATTTAGATTTTAAAACATGTTGGGTGTTAAAATAAAATATTATTTGTGTTAATAATTATGACTGAGAGTTAGTGATATGTTACTCGAATGAATCAAAAATCCTGTAATATAAGCCTGTTCTGACAATGTGAATGTAACAAACACGTTTCATGAACGTTGATGGGGGTTAACTCTCTAAACGTGCTGTTTCTACAAAAATGGTTCGTGATCTTTTTTCTCATACTATTTTATTCGAGATGGACTTACTTTAGTCCCCTTCAGTATTACATTTCTATACTTTTATTTTATATATTTTTTTACCTAAAAATTCACTTCTGAAGCTTAAAATTGACTCAATTTTTTCGTTTAAAATCGTACATTTTTTGTTTAAACTTTTATTTATGAACATTATATCTGGGTTATGAACGAATTATATTTTCTCCTTTAACGTCTGAGTAACAGCTAGGTATTATTTCTTTAACGTAAAACTCTTGCATAAATTTTTTGAATGAATTTTAGCTTTAGGTTAGTACTTATAAATTATTAATTTTTTTTTTTTATTAGAGCTGTATTTTAGTAACGGAGAATATGTTCGTAAAAAAGCTTTCACATAGATAACAGTTTTATTGCGTGAATTCTGCGTATTCGTTTACAGGACTTCAGTAGATATATTGAACAAAGAGGGGCGGTACAGATAGAATGAGCTTTTTAATGGAGGGGCGAACCCTTTTTCTCTGATTCATGGATACTAACCTTGGGAACGGAGATTACAGAAAAAAGAAAAATAGTAGCTAGCTGAATAAGTATGCGTCTAATACTATTCGAAAAATTAACGTCACTGTTGTATTTTTTATGAGTTTACTTTTATTTGCGGATATGAAAATAAACATATACACCAGTTTTAATTGACTAAACAAAGTTGATTATTTTTATAACAATTTCTTCTTTTACTTCCTTGTACGAAGGAAAGGACGTATTGTGATCGCTAAAAATTTCGGTTTTCAAATTTCAAAGGAAATGTCCATTTTTGCCATCCCTGAAACCATTTTGACTAGTTCCTACGTGATGTCTCTAAGTACGTACATATATATCTCGCATAACTCAAAAACGATTAGCCGTAGAATGTTGAAATTTTGGGTTTATGACTGTTGTAACATCTTGTTGTGCAACTCTCCTTTTGATTGCAATCGAATTATAGACTAAAAATGTTCAAAAAAGCCCAACATCCAAAGTATTTGGATTCTGAACTTTTCTTAACTGCAGTTATTAGCCCTCATTGAGAGCTTTTCAACGATATGTCATAAGTGGTACTTATTTTCATTGGTTCCAGAATTATAGCCAAATAAAATTTTAATTAATGAAATATATGGATCTTACAAGGGAAAGTCTCATCGGTTCGAATGCGTCTTCTTTTCCTTTTTTTAGCTTTTTTTTTAATTTAAATATATCGATTTATTGATAATTGACCTCTGATTGTAAAAAAAATATATACAATAAATATTTCGATAACAAAAAAAAAATTCAGAAATTATTAATGAAATGAAAAATTTTATGTACTTTTAAAAATGTTGTGTATGTAATTTAATCGGCGGACAAGGAGTTCATGTGGTGTCCACATCAGATTTTTAGTACTGTTAAAGTTAAACCTACTTTGTAAAATTTATTAAAAAAAGAATTATAGCAGTCGGGACGTGACCCGCGTATTAGGATGATACATGATATCTAGAATTTGTTATAACCAACTGTTTCCTTCTTTTCTAAAACATAATTTAATTTTATTTTAGGTAGAATGTAACTTTCCATCAGTTTTCTTTGTTTTTCAATAAAAATGTATAGAAGTAAAAAAAAATATGTATTCGTAAAGATGGTGAGTTGATACTGTACTGATGTAATTTTAAAAATTTATTTTATCTATGTCTGAAAACGAGGAAACATAATAAATGCTAATAAACTATCTTCTATAGTAGTGAACTTTTTCATCTTTTTGTTGACACCAACTTGAAAAATCTACCCTAATAAACACGAAATAACTTGCGAATTCACTGCAATTAATATTTGAACTCTTTAACCATTCGTGCTTTTCCGGCCTAATCTACCTTTTTAAAAGTAACAAAATTTATTAATGTGATTTCTTAATGGATGTAAAATTATTTATTATGTCTGCAGTCGTACTTATAAATTAATTAACAATACATTTTCTACGATAATCATGTTGTATTTTACATATATATATATATTCGTAGTAAACATTTAATATTGAAAACCTTTGCTGGTGTCATATTGAAACAATGTTACCTTTGTTAAGACACAGATGAAAATGTGATGAAAGATTTATACAGGATGTGAGGTTCCTTTTGCTAGAGCACTGCTGTAAAGCTTATCTTGTCTCCGCTTTGTGCGACATTGAACCCAATTGGTTTTCGCCCATCCTATTTCACGTTACATTTCTACCGTTCAGAGCATAGAAGCAGACTTCCACTTTTTCACTTACAGGCTGCGTATTTTACCGGCACTATTCTGACGTCTTTTTATTCTAGATTTTCCTTTTCGTCGTGATTTTTTTAGCTTATAAATTTCTTCGTGACTCCTTTATGTTACTGCTTCTGTCTACGGGTTGTGTAACGTTCATTATAGACTATACATAAGTCTCTGACTGAATACAGTTGACTTTCTTAAAAGACATTCCGGTATATCACACTTTGAATGTTCCTTCCATGACTTTCATTTACTTTTCCTGCTGCATTTATTTTTTATGAAGTATGTGTAGTTGAAAGATTTTTCTGTTTATTTTATTTACTAAATTATTTATTAGTGAAAATAAAAGTACTATTGTTTCTAAGAAATGATTTATTAGTAGTAATATTATTAATTAATTAATACTTATAACTTAATTACAGATTCATTTTCAGTATCTACTCGTGTATGCGAGTATATCTATAAATCAAACGATGTCATCTTTAGATGTAGATCGTTTTTTTCACTTAGTTGTTCTTCAAATGATAAAACGTTTGAACAATTAAATAAATATGAAGTTAGATTTTCTTTGAATTTTTAAATTCGAGAGCATAATAACTGGAAAAAAGCTTAATAAAGAAATTCAAAAAGTGAATCGTGAAATTGAAGAGCTTCATTGAGCTCTTGAATTCTCTTCATTGCGTATTCAACTGGAAAATTTATAAGGAATTCTCGTTTGTCCTTTATTTTATTTTTTCTTTGTTTTTTAATAATACGATTAATTCTGTGGTTAAATCTTCATTTAACTTACTCATTTATTATTAATCGGTTTGATTCAGGTTTTGTTAAAAGATCAAATTTATTTAACATGACTTAATAATAAGTTATTGTAATATGATTTTAATTATATATTAATTTACACACACCAACAACAGGATTAAGCTCACTTACAGTTAGTGATGGATGATAATTATTTTTTTAGCTTGCGAAAAATTCCATGCCTGACTGGGATTTAAACCCGGGACCTCCGGATGAAAGGCCGAGACGCTACCACTCCGCCACGGAGATCGGAAATTTGGTTATTAATAATAATAATTAGGATTTTAGTTTTTCCTGTAGTACAACCTTATGTTTTATTCAGCCTTTATGTAATTTGGTACTAAACTTAGACAAGAAGTGAATCAGGAGAAGTAATGAGCACGACTACTTATAATTTTTTTTAAATTGTTTTAAAAACTTTTTTTACGATTTAATTAAATTTTAATGATGATATAGTGGATAATTTGTACGATGATTTAATCTCTAAATGTGTTTATTTTTCAAAAAAATACAGACATTTTAAGTGATTTAATAACATCTTTCATTAAAAATTAAGCATTCATTTTAATATGTATGGTTTTATTTCATCAGTTTTAATTTTATTTATTTACAAATCAGATTTGCGGTAGATATAATTTTATTATAATTTATTGAGTCACCAACGTTTTTATAAAATCTTCATTTAATGGAATATCCTGCTGGAGGAGTTAAATAATTTCAGTTCGTTAAGTATTCGTGTAAAAATGAAAATTCAATAACACTTCAACTAAACGTATTGCTTGAAATGAACATAAACTCCTTTTAAGAACAAACAGGAAAACTTGTCAAAATTGAACTTGTTTCAAAAGAGGAAGAGAAGTTGGGTTCCTTCCAACTGACGCTAAAATGATGTAGATGTAGACCCTAAAATTTAAGTCTAGCGGCGGTGCCAACTACCGGGTTTACGATACACTTTAAACATCTTTCACAGCTTCTACCACAGTACCCGTCATACATCAGTGACACGACACTGCACTACGTACTATACTATAAAGTGTAAAGTTGCAGACGGAACTGAAAATTAATGATTAATACGAGAAAGATATAATACAATTCTACGCTAACTGCATTACATTACTGTGGGTTTATTATATTAACAATGGAAAACAAAACTTTAGTTGTTTGTATAAATCTTTTTGTTCTATTTAATGATTTTAAATATTTACTGTTTCCAACAGTACCCAAAGAACTCTGCTCTATTATTCTAGCCACTTTGTCGTCTTAAACACACACATACACATTATATATATATATATATATATATATTATACACACACTAGCGTTTCTTCGTCACGGCTCCGACCACAATGTTTTTAAAATATTTTTTCACCCACAAACTTATTTATTTATACTCAAAAATTATTTAATCAAGAATATTGTTTTTATATATTTTCATTAAATTCTGATAAAAAGGAAAATAAAATTTTTATTAAAAATATAGAAGGAATGTACAATATTGAAATAATTCAGTATAAAATGATAACCAAAAGTCCAATAAAGAAAAGAAAACATGTATTAAAATCCCCAATCTAGCATTCCCGTCGCGGCTTTGCCCGCGCTATATGGTTACTTGCGTTTCCCGTCGCAGTTGCGGGATATTTAGCTCGCTTCGCTCGCTCTTTCCGTCTAACCAGAGGGCTCTGTCCCTTGGATCCCGCTGTGATTAAACTTATGCTTGTGAGAGTAATAATGATAAATAAAAATTAAAAAGCCTTTTCAATCTATAAAAAAAATATCAGTGTATTGTAATTTCTTCAGAACAAAAGTTTCGTCATTTCAAAACTCGAAAATTTGAGTGAGCCAAGAATATGGGTTTCAAAACAGCCGGCCTTCGTTAAAAAATATTAGTTATAAGGTTACCCGATAAACACAACAAGTAGGTGACCGATGAGTAATTATTTTTATTTAATTTCTTTAGTCAAGTAACCGGAGGCAGGTGCAGCCAGTCGCGTCGCACTTGCAGTAACAGTGGCAGTGTTGGTTGAGCCACGGTCACTCTGTTAATAATTCGAAAAGAAGAAAAAAAACCGTAAATGGTATTTGGATATTTATCTGAATAGTATTTTCAAGAACCAATCTAGTGAATATCTCGTTTAGTACAGTCAGAAATGGGAAAACTTTGCTGTCATTATTCAAATCTTTATTACCTTTCTTCACTCCTTTGAAGGTTGAATTTCGAAAAATCCAGAAATTGGATTTTAGATATTTACATGAAAATTGCACACATCAAAAATCAAGTTGATATCTTCATTTGTTACCGAGAAATTAAAAAAAGAGCCGGGCTTCTAAAAGGATTCAAAATCCATTTTAAACTTTTAAACTCGGAATTTCAAAAAAATTAGAAATTAGTATTTAGATATTCACATGAAGAGTAGACACATTAAAAATCAAGTTGATATCTTGATTCCTTACGGAGAAATTAAGAAAAAATAGTAAATTTCATTATTACTCCATTTTAACCCTTTAAACTCAAAATTTAAAAAACCTTTCTTAGTGAGCACTTATACTTACACCGGTTATACATATATATATATATATATATTAAAAAAAAAAAAATATATATATATATGTCATTTTTACATATAAGCTCACTGTTTCTCTATTTTTCTGGTGTTAACGTTGTTTTAGTGTACATTTCTATTAATTCTCTAAAAATGTAACAACCTACTTTTTACGTTTTGAATTGTGTCATTTTTTATTTCATATCCAGTATTAAAATTTTATATTGATATTTTATTTTTATTATTTTTCATAAAATAGTAAAAAGATAAGGAAATTGTTTAAAACATATGTCTGTATTATCATGATTTATAAAGTGAGTCTCTATTATTAAATATGTCACCATTTTGGATTTTTTAAATGTTGCTTTTAAAAACCCACTTGTTTCAAATACAAGATAAAATGTAAATATAAACACAGACAATAGAATTTAAAAAAAATAATAAATGAAAACTTTTCATTTTAAAAGATTTTCTAACGTTATGAAATTTAAAGTAAAATTTTCAACAAAGTTGTTAGCTGCAGTTAAAGAAGTATAATTACATACATTATGAAAACAACTAAAAAAAAAAAAAACTTTTCTTGTACACTTACTCTTGTTAACTGGAAAATACGTAGCTTTTACTCTTTTTATTTTCATTTTATTTACGTGTCTATTTCCTTATATGACGTAATGGAAGTATTGTAATCGCGAAAAATTTCAGTTTTTCAGATTTCAACGGAAATATTCATTTTGACCATCCCTGAATCCATTTTGACTAGTTTCGGCGTGATGTCTGTATGTACATATGTATCTCGCACAACTCAAAATCGATTAGCCGTAGGATGTTGAAATTATGTATTTAGAACTGTTGTAACATAGTTGTGCACCTTCTCTTTTGATTGCAATCGACTTTATCAAAAAGCCCAAAATTCAAAACAAAAAATGAATTTTAGACTTTTTCTTAACTACAGTAATAAGCCCTTATTGAGAGCTTTTCAACGATGTACCATAACATAAGTTGTACTTATTTTCATTACTTCCAGAGTTGTAGTCAAATAAGATTTTAATTAATGAAATATTTAGATCGTAGAAGAGGAAGGCACAACATTGGTTCGAATCAGATTTCATCTTTTTTTTTTGTAACTTTTTTTTTAATTTAAATATATTGATTTGTTAATAATTATTGACCTCTGATTGAAAAAAAAATTATGATAAATGATATTTCAATAATAAAAAAATACGGTATATATGAAATTTAATAGGCGTACAAGGAAGGCATGTACCCACATCAGATTGTTTATTTCTTTATCAATTTGATTACTTTTCATTGTAAAAAGATATGAAAATCTTTTCAAAACATTTTTCTGCATTATCATTATTTATAAAGTTGTTCTCTATTATTACACACGACGCCATTATGGATTTTTCAAATGTTGATTTTAAAAAACTCGCTTGTCTTAAATATCGGTTAAAAATCCTTTGCGTATATATATGTAAATATACACATAAGCAATAGAAATAAAAATAAAAAAATAGAACAAAACTTTTCATTTTCAAAAATTTTCTAAGGTTATGAAATTTAAAGTAGAATTTTCAACAAAGTTGTTAGCTTCACTTAAAGAAGTATAATTACATACATTATGTAACCAACTTTAAACAAAAAAACTTTTATTGTACACTTACTCTTGTTAACTGGAAAATATATAGACTTTTACTCTTTTTATTTTAATTTTCTCTACATTTGTTTTCTTTCATATATATTTATTACGTCATGGTGATAATTATGAAAGATCTCTATTTATTTATTGACGAACTCGAACTTAGCTCGTTTACGGTTGATTATACCGTTCAGAAAAGAGGTTTTTATTGATCAAATTCAATGTAGTTCAGGTGTAGTGTAATCAGTTTATTTATAAGTTAATAAAAAAATTGTAATATGTACTAAACTTTCTGTTTAAGAAACTTTGGAATTATATTTTTTTCTTTTTTATATATCTTCCTATGTGTATTTTTTTTGGTTTTGAATTATTTTATTTTTCCGTACTATTTAAGTACTTTCAAGTATAGTGTTTTAATTATAAATTTCGAATTCCAATTACATTTTAAAATAGATTTAACGTAAAGTATTTTATGGATTTGTGTTCTCATTTTTATGCTGTTAATTGATTTTTTCCAATTTCAATTAATTATTTCATTCTAGATTATCACATCGCAGATTGTTCTATCATAATACAAGTACCGATAATAGTGATCTAATTGTTATTTCTTGCCTTCTTTTTACTTGTTTTTCATTCTATTTTCTGTACGTCTTTTCAGCAGAAATATCTTTATCAAATTTCTTTCATTTCATGTATGATCTATCCAATTAAATTATATTAATTAGTTTTTCTTCTTATTTTTCTTTCAGAAGTAGCGGTTTAGTTCTAATTAATTTTTTTCTAATTCCCGATATCTTATTGTTTTAACATGATCCAGTAAATGTTCTTTTTAATTTTTCCGTCGTCCTTTGTTATAAATTACTCAGTATTCGTACAATTGTATAATTATTTTATTTATTTAAAGCAACAACAGGCATATGCCCAACTAGAGTCAGTTTTTGATAAATGAATTTTGTAGATTATGAAAATGCCATGCCTAACCAGGATTCGAACCCGGGACCTTCGGATGAAAGGTCAAAACGCTACTACTCTGCCACGGAGATCGGCAGAGTGGCTATTATGGCGATAATAGTTGATAAAATAATATGTTTTGTGATAAAATATTGATTATATTTTTTAATCTTATTAATAATAAATATTTGGTAAATAATGACAAAAATTTTTGTGTGTTAATATTACTATAACGGAAATGATTTTATCATTCGTGCTAATAGGGTTCTTTATATTAATTTCCTAATTAGGTATTGGTTCGGTTAGGTTGAACGTCATCCCATTACATCCAGTATTATATGTGTGACCACAAGGTTGTTGTGATACGAAATAGATGAGCTTTGTATGGGAAGGGGATTTTCTAATTTCAAAAAAGAGGTGGAAGATACTACCGAGTCAGGGTTGACAATTTCCGGTCCCGTTGTAGCCAACCTGACAGGCATTAATAGATACAAAGTTCCAGTCATTTTGTTCTGCACCAAATAATATTTCTTTTTTTTTTCTTTTATCACTTCTGTCCTGACGGAAGTATCACGTAGCTTTTTTTCAGTGTGTTAATTCATTTGTGTGGTGCTTCCTTAGATGAAACCGATTAATTACTTCGATTGACTTTATTAAATCTATTTTACAGTATTCCATAATTAAAAATTGTTTAGTACAGCAATGTAATGTAACGCTCGTTATTACATATATGTGATTATGTATGAGTTGCCACAATTGTTGCGTTTGTAGTCAATCTATCGTGATTCATGTGTGAAAATATATTATAGTTATGAAAAAATAATATTTTTTCAAATTTTTTATAATGAAAATATTCACATAGATGCAGGTAACAGATAATAGTGTTGATAAAAATAAAATTGAAGTAATAGCCTAATATTCAGATAGGACTAGAAAAAAAGATGTTACAGACCGAATTGTTTGAAAATGTCTACAACAGCCGCCAGTTACGAAAACAATTGAAAGTGCACTACACTTTACTGTGTTTGAAATGAATCACCAAACCTTTTCCTTTTATACCTTTTAAATAGCAACGGATGTGCTAAGTAATGGGAGTAAAGAAAAGAGGTGTGTATTTGCTTCATGCGGAAATTACTTCTAAATTAATCATTTCCTTCTCATGTTGTTGAGTTGACTGCGTATTTTCATTTCAAATATATTGTAGTAACCTAAATTCGATTTAATTTCCAATCGGCACAAAAGCATCTATAAGCAAAAATATTTAGCGTGTTTAAAAATTAATAATAATAACTATTATAGTCGAATTTATTGTATATATATATATATATATATTTTACACTATATATATATATATATATATATATATATATATATATATATTTTCTTTTTTTACTAAACTTATGTTATTAAAAAAAAAATTTAATTGTTTTCTCGATAAACTTGTTCCACAAAGAACAAAAGTTAAGGAAATATGTTTACTTATATAGAAAAACTATGACAGTTAGCTTTTCATTTGATGGTGAAATATTATTTCAGTTCAATTGCGCAAAAATTATTCAGTTAACAAAATAGAAAAAAATCACGGTAAATTCCATTTCTTTACTGTGGGTTGAAAACCAGATGTCGATTTTTATCCCTCAATTACTGATAGTACGACGAGCCCATGTACTTGACTTAGGGTCTGCGTAACAGTTTGGAATCTAACACCGTCAAGTTTAGTGGTGCCGTATCTAATTTCTTGTTACTTCTCTTTCTTTTTCTTTTTTTATTTGTTATTATTGTTTGTTTTGTGGACTATATGGTGCTGAAATTAATTGTTTGTGATTTATGATTAAGCTTAAAATTTTATATTTGACTTTATGTTTATTTACAACTATTTATTGTGTATTGTTTATTTTGGGGGTTCATTAAGGACCTTCTTATCATGTGCTTTTGTCAGGAAACTTACTTATGGCTCTGCAGGAGAGCCGATTGTAATTATAATTGTTAATGAGGAAAAAAAAATTACTTATAGTTTAATTCTTACATACAGAAGCAAATTATTGACATCTTGTGGAGCTACCGGAGAAAAGAGTTTAGGGTCTTCGTTCATTTGTAGCCCTCCTCCAGGTCACAACAGGGAAGCACTTGGCATTTATTCTACAGGTGCTAACATTCTCAGTATGAATGTAGCAAGGTCTAACTTACGACTACTGAATCGAAGTGGGGAAGATTGGGTAATAATAAGGGAAAAGAGCCATCTAAATGATATAAAGACATTACATGACAATCACATTACACATATTTCGTGATATAAAGAGCGATCTACATGATTTCCTACCGAAAATACATTATTACGTTTTGGGGATATTTCAAAAAGTCAAAAGTGTGAGTTTTCAGGGTGAAAAATTGGGTTGTCAAATTTTTCTTTTTGGTACTGGGAAATGTGTCATTTAAAATTGATTTTAAAAATACTAAAATTTCCTTTTGAAAAAATAAAGTAATATTCTTTTGGGTCATATTAGATAGAACTATTTATCATGTTAGCAGTCGGTCTACGAGAAAATAATTTATTTAATTAATATATTTTTTAAAAGATTATTTAACCATTTAAAGGTTCAATCAATTTATTTAGAATTAAATTAAAAGATACCATCTTGAAGAAAGAGTTAACTCAGCTGATTTTTAAATGAAAAAAAAAATTACATTCTAGTTTAACGTGTACTAATTTATTTACCAATTAACCTCAAATTTCCGATTGCATTTATTTATCTTCTTGTAGTTGCATCGCTGGTTTTTTTTTGAAATATAATTATTATTTTAAATATTGTAGAACTTATGTTTTTTTTTGTTTGAAATTTGTTGTATTTTTTGAAAACGATCAAGTTTATGCTGGAACAAATTTTTTGTTCCAATTTATTGAACAACATCAAACCCCTTTTGGGGGACTTGATGTTCAAGTAGTACTTGAACATCATTACTATTACTTCAAGCAGTTACTGTTTAAAATGAATTTTAGTCAAATTAGAGCCTTCTAGTGAAAAGTAGAGACGATTCCATTTTGTAGAATAATACCAGTGCCATTACTGGTATGGCTGTAATTATGTTCTTTTCTGAATTATATATTTATTATTTATTTTCCGTAATTACCTTCGGTGAATCCTCAGTACAGAATAAAAAGTCCCTTTTGGCACGCCGGAAGGCGGATGTAGATTTCACCGGTGCTGAGTAGGGGATAAAAAAGACTTCCACCTTAAATTTAAGAAAAACTTCAAATTTACTCAATACAACAATGGTTGCATGTGAAAAAAAGTTTCACATGTTTGGCATACGACATGTCCCATCTTCTTACAATTCCAGCAATAATTTGGTCATCCCTTGACGTAAGGGTTGGTTATTAAAAATTGTTACAGACAAAAGTTATGGTAATGTTTAAAGGACTAAGGACTACTTTAAAACGATTCGATACTGCGCCTACTCAGGGAGGTATGATTTTTGTTGTCTTCGAAACCCCATTTCTTCCACCCTTTGGGCCAATGGTTGGCGATATCAAAAAACTTTACTTAGATAAGTTTTAGGCCCTTGTACAAAGAATAGTAGAAACTTTAAACGAATTCGATATTTTACTTAATAAGAAAGTTACAGCGATTTTTTTTTAAAAAGCCCCCCATTCCACCCCATGGTCCGATTTTGATCGTTAAAGAACTCGATCGAGATTTTTGGACGAGTTATTTTTAAGCAAAAATTTGAGAGTGATTGGCGCAAAACTACGGCAGTTATCGTGTTCACAAGAAAGTGAAATATATATATATATATGTATATATATATATATATATATAAAGTTTTGAGCTGACGGTGGTTTCTGGGTCTGGGGGGATATGAAACGCGAAGATATGTCGAAATTTTCTGGAAGTCATGGTACCCATTACAATAAGTAGCTGTCTTATGAAATCTGCCTAACAGCGGAACCTATCCAGCAGAAAGCTCAGGCAGCAGGCGCATTCTCATCCATAATCCGCCGTGTTAATTTTGATTCAAACGTATCTTATTCAAAAAAACTTAAGGAACAAGATCAACGATTTTCCTTTGGTCTGATTGAGTAAAACAAATTATTTTTCCTTCAGTATAATGCCATCGGTAAACAAATGCAAAATTCTTAAAGGAAGAATTCCTGCTTTCCCCGCAGTTTTATGACAAGTGAAAATATCCAAATGAACTTTTCAGCCTACTAGATAAAATTAATATGAAAAAGATGAATAAGTAAACTGAAGTGAATTTATAAAAGATAGACTACTACATAAAGTTATTACACGTAGACCAATATTTAAAAAAATTACAGGATAAGTATTTAAAAAAAAATTAATTAGTATTTTAATGTTTAAGTATTTTTAATTACGCTTCATAAAAAATACTGTACTATAATCATTTTTTTATAATAATAATGTGTCGATGTATGGTGTAAATAATTTGTTTGAGTGTCATATACTGAACAGTGGTTATAAGATTTCTTTCAGTGCAAAATACGGGTAAATTATCATTCTCCACGCATCCTAGTTCCAGTTATCCTGCAGATGTTACCAACATTTTAAATGCTCTTCAGTTTTCATTGAAAAGCACAATTTAATCGATTGAATTTACATGAGGTGGGAGTGGATGGCAATAATTAAAGCCTCTAGTGAAACTTGTTTATTATTTAAAATCCTTCTTCATCTGTATTCAGTAACTGTGTAGTAATTAATAAAACACTTGTGTGTTATAGTTGTCATTATTACATTATCTATCTGATCTAATAGTTTCAGATTTATTCTGTAACGGTTCCTTTCAGTTTCTTTTAATTTATTTATAAGTTATTTTTCTTCTGTTATAAACTAAATATGATTTCTATAAAATTATTTTCATCTAGAGGGACATTGAAAAAATGTTCTAGTTTCTGGTTAAGTATTTATTTAAAACAGGTATTGTTTACACCAAAAATAATTGGTGTTACTGAGATTTTGATTAAGAAAAAACGTATCTACATTTAACAAGTAATTAAATTAATTTAATTATATCATGAAGATTTTAATTTAATTGTTCAGTAAATATATTAGATATTATTTACTTATGCCGTAAAACATTTGTTATCCCTAACAATGGCTGTATCCACTTTTCTCATCAGTATGGAAAGATAAATGTATTATTTCATTTACGTTTACCCGTCGTACTTTTTTAAATTTATTTTATTATGATGTACGGTGGTGTATGATGTGTTAAAAGCTTTTACGAAGAAATTATTAATATCTTCAAAAAATAATTACCAAATTCATTTATTTATTTTTTCTTTTAATTCGAATTGTAATTTATTAATGATAAAGTATGTAAAATTGTTATAGGAGTCTTTTATAGGAGTTCAAAGTGATTTGCTCAAGTCGATTCTTTGAATAAAAAAAATTAAAAAAAAAAAAAAAAAAAATTGTAACTCCTGGTTACGCTTCTATTTATTAAAATCCCTTCTGACCATAATTTGTTTTCATTGTTTATTTTATCTGAGAAAGTTTATCCGTTCAGATATTTGATGATTTATTAGGCTAATAGAAAATTTAGTTCGCTGAACTTAAGTACGTTGAGATTTATTTGAAAAAATACATCTGTTATTAAAAGAATGTATGATCAGCCAGTCGATTAACAAATCTAAATTTTTATTTTGGTATAATTATGAAACTTTTGTTACGTTTACGTGTTACGATAAAATTTATTGTGAATATATAATAAGCAGCTGTAGCGTCAAAGGATTCAGCTGTTGACGTGGTTGGTCTAACAAAGATGTTCGAGATAAGGGAGACATTCTAAATATCACAGCAGGCAAAATCAGTAAATACATTGACCCTTCTTACTTACAAAACTTTTCTAACCTACAATTAATTATTTTCTAGTTTTATCTTGAGTTGTTCAGAAAATATTTTAATTTATGAGTACTTGTTAATTTATTATTTTTATCCTAATTTTTTAATGTTTATGGCTTTCTTTTTAAATTTATTTTTTCGTGAGTTAATAGAATTATTATTATTATTATTTCTCTTAAATAACATTATTTTAGTAACGAACAGTTATCAGATTACGTTGATTGGTATTTACGCTATCCCATAGTTAAGCTATATTTTTTGAATGATCAACATTCAAAGATCTTTGAATGTTAAAATTTTAGCTTCTTATTATATTCAACGAGCCCCAAACCCCCTACAAACACACAAAGAGAGAGAGAGAGAGAGAGACATAGACAGACAGATATATATATATTTATCTGTCTGATATATACGTATATATATATATATATATACGTAATTATAAATAATGTTGAATATTTTCATACTGTTGCTTTTATTTTCATTTCAAATATTATTCTTGATTGTTATTAATTTTATGTAAATTTATGATAATTTAATTGAAATGAATATTGTTTGAAGAAATAAATTGTTCTGATCGCTTATATATCTGTAATTGTTTTTACAGATGTCTTTTAATAGATTTTAAAAGTGTATTGCTTTTTAATTTTATGAATGCCATGCCACTAAAGCGATTTTTTGTAATACATTGACTGTAAGTTAATTAATTATGCATTCATGAATCGTTCATATTTTGTGTAACGTAACAATAATTAAACTTTAATTTTAAATAAAAAGGTATGAAATGATTGTTGCTGCTGTATATTTATATTTATAAACGCTTCTAATTATATATTTTCCCTTTATTCATATATTTAAACCTTACGACCTAATCCACCGATTTTATTGATTCTATTCTCAGACAGGAAAAGAACTAGTAAATTTCTTCAAGGTAATGTCAGTGGAAGTTTAAAAATAAAATTTATGTCATCACGTATATGATATTAGGACACATTTTATTTATCTCAAGAATCATTTTGGGACAGTTGTGTGCTCAATAAGATTTTTTTTCTTTACATGATTTCTTGACATATATCCTTCGACCAGGTCGGTAGTTTTCCCTTTACATTTGGTCTTTGCAGTTAAATGAAATTATAAGAAGGAGGTGAAGGGTTTATATTTATATAACATTTTATTTTTATTGTTTCAAAATTTATTTACAATCGATTAAATTTATATCAATCTTGAATAGATTTGATCACACTCGCAGTCACATGATAAGGAGTTCCCAGCGAAACTCCTCAAAAATTACACACTAGTATTACGAAGATTTTTGTGACAAGCAGTAGATACACTGAGTCATTACGAACATTTAACACCTAACAGAAAATAAAAATAAAAGAAGCCATAAATAGTAAAAAAAAACTATGAAACAATGAGAAGAAAAGAATATGCAATAAATTTAAAAATGAAAATTGAAGAGATAATGCGCAGAACTCACAGCTGAAGTTACACTTGAGACATAGACATATACTTGTTCTGGACCCTAGTCCTTGTTCTGGACTAAGGTCCAGAACATGTAGCTATTTTAATCATCTAACGTCATCCCCGTTGTGTAGGAGGTTCAAAGCTAAACGATTCACGGGATAGTTAAGTTGCAGTTCGTACTTTGAACTGAAACATTGTATTTCCTCTTGGACGTATCGTAAATCTAAATATTCGTCAATTTCACTACTTTTCTAAACCAACGTGCCTCTGTTACACACCTCGCTAGTTTATTTGAAACCGCTGTAAGATTTCGACATTGGACTTGCTCGCAGTATTCCAAAGTTGGATCCTGTAGGTCCAGATTGGTAGTAGAATTGTTGAGTATACAATTCTAAGCTTCTATCAGAGTATTCTATCTGTGCTTATCAGATAAAAATATTTGAGAATGTCTGCCCAACAACCAGAACATTTCTTTGAACTTTATCTGAAGTTGCCTTCTTTTCTCTCTTTTATGAACTTTCCACGTTAGTCGACGGTCGAGGTGTAGACCTAGGTACTTCACACTCTCAGTTTGCAGAATTACAACGCCATCAAGGTGTACCCGTGAGCATTCACCTCTCCTCATTGGGAATTTCACACGGTTCGATTTTTCATAGTTAACACATACTTTCTACGAACTCAACCACCTGTTAATTAAATCCAACTCAAATTGTTGTCTATTTGAGTTGGATGCTGAAGGCATCTCTATTTGAGAAGGCTGCCGAACAATATCTTTTCTTTTCCGAGGCTTCTGCTGATCACGTTTATGAACCTGTGTGTTTACTCATAATGTGCACAGCGGAAACCGAAGTGATTGTCTGGAATTACATGGCCATGCTCCAAATCAGGCAACATTCTCCGAAGGAACAACCTTTCGAACACTTTATGTAGAATAGATAACAGGCTTATTGGCCTCTATGAAGTCACATTATGTACCGGTTTGCCTAATTTCGAGACCATGACTATTTGCGAAGCTTTCCGCTGCGTTGGGAAGTATGTTGTACGGAAAATGTGATTAAAGTGTTACATACATGATGGCTTTTGGAGGTAGGCATAAAGAGCAAATAGTTCGTGATTAGATCAAAATCAGGGCTCTTCTGTGAGCTTTTCCCCTTCTCGATCACATCAATAACTACTACAGCTGTAGAGAAAGGCCTCATAGGAAAACGAGCTATTTAGAGATCGAGCTATTTGAGGACGATGTGAGGATGGAAGTCGACGGAAGCTCCTCGTGGCTCTCCTTATGGAAGACCACCTTAGTGAGTAAAACAGTTAGCTCTATGATCAGACGTCGAATCAAAATTGTTATCAGCTTCGGTGCATATTGGCGAAATTCCCGAGGATACAAAAAAGTCCAACAAGTCAGAGTTCTTATAAGGATCGGACGGCCAGTAGGTAGGCTGCATTCCGGAGATCACACTCAGGTGCACGCTAATAACGCAGTACTTCAGAACCCTTCCTGTAGGTGAAATTTCTCTAGTTGTGAACCAAGACATGAGAGAAATCAGAGAAAGTGGCGACAGTCGTCAAATATCGAGGAGATTTATTACAAATTGATTTATGGGGACTGATATTCATTACGTTCACGCAAACCCGGCACAGTCTGCCGTGCTACAGATGTTACATGTTTGTGGGTTTGGGTTATAAGTTTACAGTTTCACAGTCATCAGATACATCAAATATAATATCGTCCTTGATAAGTCTGCGTCGAGACTGTTTTGTAGAATCTCTACTAGAGGCAGACAAGGATACACGTTTTCTGGACGACGTTGCAACAAAACTAACGGCTGTGCCCATTTCATTGATGGGCACAGCTGAAGGTTTACCCATTTTTGAAGTCCTTACTTATTAGGTTAACCCAACGATTTTACACTGGGAAAATAAAATGTCTACAATTATTAAAAAATAAATTTATTGACTTCTCTTATAATTCGTGTAATCCAACAACTCACATGCTGTAGAATATACTTAAAGAAAAAACTCAAAAAATTAAATAGCAAGATGCAACAATCTTGCTACTTAAAACAGCTGATTCAGATTAATAAAAAACTCTGATGTGGGCACCACATGACTTCCTTGTACGCCTATTAAATTACATATTCACATTTTTTCTTTAATGAAAAGTACATAAAAGTTTTTTATTTCATTAATAAATAATTTCTGATATTTTTCATATTTTTTTATTATTATTGATTTATTATTTATCGTAAAACATTTTTTACAATAGGAGGTTAATTATTAATAAATGAATATATTAAAATAAAAAAAAAAAATAATAAAAAGAAAGGAGATGAATTCTGATTTGAACTGAACCGATTTGCTCCTTTCCCTTCTAAGATCCAAATATTTCATTAATTAAAATTTCATTTGACTATAACTCTAGAATCAACGAAAATAAGTTATAGTTATAATATATTGTTGAAAAGCTCTAAATGAGAATTTATTACTGTAGTTAAGAAAAAATTCAAAATCCAACTTTTTAGATTTTGGGTTTTTTTGACAGTTTTGGTCCAGTCGATTGCAATTAAAAGGAGAGATGAACAACTAGATGTTACAACAGTCCTAATCCAAAATGTCAACATCCTACGGCTAATCATTTTTGGGTTATGTGAGATACATACGTACATACAGACGTCACCCCGAAACTAGTCAAAATGGATTCAGGGATGGTCAAAATGGATATTTCCGTTGAAATTTGAAAACCAAAGTTTTTCGCGATTTCAATACTTCCTACTTCGTACAAGAAAATAAGAATTAAATGACCAACACATTTAATATTATAAATGATAAAAATAAATATATACTCATATAATACTGTAGAAAAAAACAACAGTAAAACATTTTTAAAAAATGAACTGCTACCATATTTAAAGTATTTTTAAACAAATATTTTAATTCTACAAGTTATAAGACAGTAAAACTTAGAACATTAGAATAAATAAGTACGAAATTATTTACTTAAATGATCTTCTAGATAAACTTCAGTAATCTGATTTTATTTTTTCGTTAATAATTTTTTTTTACCCTATTTCTAAATAAAAATAAACAAATTTAAAATAATTACACAATATGTTATAGATGTGTATATTAAACACGTATATGTAATTAATTAGGCGTACAAGGAACTCATGTGGTGTCCACATCAGATTTTTAGTATTGTTAAAGTTAAACCTACTTTGTAAACTGTATTAAAAAAAGAATTATAGCAGTCGGGACGTGACCTGCGTGTTAGGATGATACATGATATCTAGAATTTGTTATAACCAACCCTTTCCTTCTTTTCTAAAACATGATGTAATTTTATTTTAAGTAGAATGTAATTTTCCAAATAATATCCTTTATGCGACCTGATTACGTGATCTCTTGCAAGTTGTATGTCGTAATTTTATGCTTTACAAAATTTTTCATATTTGCTTTGTTTACGTATTATAAATGTGTGTGTGATTATTATGTTTTATTACGTTTATATTTTCTTGTTATATCTGCAACGTGCAGAATGATTCGACTAGTTTGCATATGCATTATGATGAGGTACTGTAAAAACAAGTATCTTTTTTTCATTATATTATACTCCTTGTTTCTTTATTTTAATTAATTAAATTGTGCACTGTATCGCGCGAATTCTTTTATAAACTAAGTAATAGTTTTAGCAATTTATAAATTATAAAAGGTTTTACATTAAAAAACGTTTTCATTGTCACTCGACTTTGTGTCGAGGTTTTAACATTCTTCAAAATGATTCTCAACTTATGTACTTATCTTCAATCATCCAAAAACCTTACTTAATAACTAAGCGATAAAATGACTATTAACTTGACATTTAAAAAAAAATCAACAAAACTTACGAAAAACTGACAACGCAAACGTTTTCAAAAACGCTATCAATTAACATAACGAAGTTGTGTCGTTGTACTAAATTAATGTAGACTTTTTTATTGATTTATTATCGTTTTATTAGCTTAAAACTAAATGAGACTTGATTATGTGGTCACTTCCAAGTTGTGTGTTGTATTTTTACGCTGTTTAGATGATTTGATATTTTCTTTAATAATATGTAAATTAATTATTAGAGTATATTATTTATATATTAATAAATTAATATTTAAATAACAATTTAATCGCGATATTAACATTTACTTTTATTGGGTAAAGTTTAAACCTGATTACTCATTAGGCACAACAGTAATCGGTAGTGACAATGAAGTTATGATACAATTTTTCACTTTTCTTCATCTTTTGTTATGAGACTGGTTTTTCTTTTTACAGTATTTAATTTTTTTTACCGATTTTTCGAAGAAAAGTACGGTATTCCTTTCGATCGGATGGTGAGGGGTGTGTGGAGGTGAAAATGGATTATCTTTACGTTTTGAGGTATGAGGAGTACGAAAATACCATTCACTGAAATTGTAGCTTCCTTATATATACAGGCTTGTGTATAAAATTCTGTGGCTCAAAAATCTCCAAAACTACCGGATCAATTTCATTGAAATGTAGATATGCTGAAGTAGTAGTATATGCTGTAGTTGTGCATGTGAAAATTTTATGAAGATTGGTTTTTGAGTTACGCTCAATTTAAGGTCAAAAAAAATTGAGCGCGGCATGTTATAAGCGTGGTTCGTTATGATGCTGCAAGTTGTAACGTTGGCGTTTCTTTATATGCGGTATCTATTAGAGGATTAAAAGTATTTTAAAACATTAAAACCAAATTAAATGAACGAAAAGTCGATCTTCTTGCGCAGATTTGCAAGAGTATGTTTTTTTTTAAATGTTGTCATTCTTAATTTTAATTTATTTTACAGTTATTATTTATAATATAGTTAATACTTGTTAATTTTTTATCAAATTATTTTTTATTTTCCGAAGATCTTAAGATTTTTAGCAGCTCAATAAGGCACAACGTTGTGCTAGTTTGTTTGTCTGTCTACATTCTTTTTGTATTTTATTTCGTTTTTATAAATTACTACATCAAATCTTCAGATAAATAAATTTCTGAAATCAATATTTTCATTGCTGTGCTCTCTAATTATTTGCATTTTGCTTATCTTATTTGACTCATATTCTGACTAGTGCATCGGTAAACTTTTCGCATATTTCGCCGTTGGTTTTTTCGTAGAGTATGTTTTATCTACTACGTTGATTTTTCTTTTATTACTCCTATCTTTTTTAATCTCCCCTTTTTTTGCTCTTTTTAGAACGTCTTTTGCTGATTCTCTTTTTCTCTGGTTTCTTATTCTCATTCAATAGAAGTGCAACAATTAAAATTGTGTTTTCTGCACATTTTTTAATCAAAACGTACGTTATCCATTTTGTCGAGTGTCCTTCCATTCTCAGAATAGGCACTATCTTAAATTTTCACTTTGCGGTGTTTGTATTATGTTCAGTCGATTACAGGTAAAAAATCAATAGGGGAAATCGATTAGGAATAAATCTATTTCAATTTTCTCCTAACTTTCGAAAAGTAAAACTCAGTTTATTCAGGTTTCTACAAATTGTATGGAAAATTTGATGTTCCTTTACCACACGTGAATTTTTGAAGTTTTGAGTGAGCAGATTTCGTAAAAGTTTTATTTATATTCATTTAATTGTGGTATCATTTTGTTTATAACTCACTGATGGTCTTTTTAAAGAAAAATAATAATCTTAATCTTCAAGATTTTCACTGACTTAAAAATTTTAGCTCCTTTATTGCGTATAAATCTCGCTTAGTGCATTTTTTTAAACTACAAAATGAGCTGTTGGAAAGAATACAATGTAAACAATGCTACATTAATTATTTATTCTTTGTTATTAGTATTATTTTTTGTAAAACGTTTAAGCTGGAAAATGTCTTAGATATAGGGTATAAAAAAAAAATTAGCAGAATATAAATATTACAAACAGATTAGATTGAATACAACAGCTTATCTTAAGACTTAACTAGAACAAAATTTGCAATTTTATTTTGAGAAAATGAACCATTGGAGTGCATCATACGTAGATGCAATACAAAATTCTCAACCTTTCTCACTTAGATTATTGTTTATGGGGATGCATGTAATCGAGATATACAAGGAAAAAGTGGACACACGTGTGAACTGATCGCTCGCATTCTCAGTGCTGCTGCCCACATCAAAGAACGCGACGATATCACTTAGTAGGCGACAGAGAATATAAGGAAACGGGTTGAAAAGTGCATCGATGTCATTGGTAGAAGAATTTTCGAATACTTAGTGTAAATTAATACTGTATAAACCACAGCGATTTTTTTTTTTTTTATAGTAAAATAAAAGTATTTTAATTTTTCAAAGATATAAATTTATTCTACTAAAAACAACTGATTTTAAAGTTTACAAATTAATAACTTTTTTTTGTTAAGTTTTATTTTTAATAATAAAAGTTGATTTAAAAAAATTGTTTTCAAAAACGTTTTTACATAAATTTTCTCAGAATTAGATTGATTCTCTACAAGTCTTGATAATAAAATTTACTCATTTATTAATTATTTAACAAAGTTATTGTACTTCAAATTTATAAAAAGCAATGTGTTTTTCGTCACTGAATTTTTCTGCTTTACGTTGGATATCGCAGAACTACGGAAGATATAGTTCTGGGGCTATTCAATATTTCTGGTCAAAAACCATAAGAAATAATTAACTTTACGTTAATTAGATCATTAATACATTAATTAAAGAATTAACCGTAAAGTAATAAAACTAGGCCTTAAAAATTTCAGTATGACCTCATTTCACCGGGTGGACTGAAATCCGGGCGAAAATATTCGCTATTCGTAATTCCATAACAAAACGCTTTCGAACATTTGTTTGTGTGAATATTTTTTTCTTTATTTCAAACTCTAGAATCATTTCCCAGATTATTTCCCTTTTCTCCTGATTCATTCTGTAGAATGAATTGAAATCGACTTTTTCACGTAATTCCTCTCTCAGACAGCGATCAATAACAAAGTGGTGTAAATTGTGGTAAGATTTGTGGAATTGAATATAGCCAAAGTTATTTGCAATTGGACTGTTTAATTTTTGGGTAGCAAAATCGCTTTCCTTAAGAGGGAACACTACTTTGTAAAATAATAAAGTACTCTAACGTTGGAACACCAAACATTGTGACTTGTTTTACCAAATTTTTTAATCTAAAATTTACTTTACTTTCCCTCTATATTTGTTCCCTGTCATTGTTGAGTGTATGATGTAGATGCAAAAGCAAGAACAGATTAATTAAAAATAAAATAATAACCTTTTAATAATAAAGATGTTTTTATAAGTTTTGCAAATTTAAAAAATTAAGAGAAAAATAATTCATCAAAAAAACATTAAAATAAATAAACTTTGTCGAATTAAATAAAAAATCCTTTAATCTTTTTTTTTCGCTTTAAGAAAGAGTTTATCTTATCGAACGTCAGTAATAATAATTTTCCTGGACAAAGGAACAGCTTAACGTTACAGATTCACTTCATTCTATTCTTGTACAAAATCTTATTATATTGTTTTATTATTCTTTCTTCTGTCAGTTTAAGATGTCTAAAAAGAATAAAGTTTCGTTTTAAATTTACCCTAATTGCGCTCGCTAAACCGAAAACAAAATTGGTTGTAGATGGATCAAGAGGATGTTTAATGATATTTCATTTATTACTTGCGCGGGAGCGTGTATGAGAGTATGGTCTGCTCCTGAGTTTACAAACGTTTTTGTATTTCAGTCTCATCAGACGTCTTTGAGAAAGGCAAGTAAAAGATCGAAAGAGATCTCGCTTAACTTGTGTCCTATATCTAAGTTAATTTTCCTTAGTTTTAATTTAGTAGGCTGCTTTTTACTGCTTAAAGAAGACCGGATTATTACCATTAGCGACTAGAAAAATGGAGAAAAAAGCTACTTCAATTTTATACATCAAAGGAAATTTTATGCATAGAAACGCGTGTTTGTGTTACTTTATTAGACATCCTTCTACAAGAGAAGATCATTTTATTTATTTTTTGGCTTTTAAACCGAACCGTTGTGTTTGAATTAAACTTAGTTTAACGTCGTTATATAATTTCAATTATTCACCAAGTATTTACGTATAAAATGTTAATATTAACATCTTAAAGATGTTAGTTTTAATAGTATATAAATGTTCATGGCTAATTTTTCTAAAGAACGTTTTACATTTCTAAAACAGAACGGTAGGTGCTTTTGAAGTAGTTACAGGACAAGGTGATTATTACAAAGATTATAAAGGATTATATACCAAATATAGAAACATCACATTGTTCCTCCTCATGTTGAATTTCAGTAGTAGTAAAGTTTATAGTAAATTTTGTATTATTATCAGGGATTTTATCTTATCACTGATAATTTCATGATGCATTTGGAATGATAGAAGAATACTGTCACAAAAATTAAAAGTTATTTCTGTTGCATTAAATATTAAACCTAGTTTAGAGAAAGTAGTCTAAAAAATAATAAAAAGGTCTCAATAAATTGCGCGATCTAGAGTAGTACGAATCTCTTATCCGTGTCATTTTCCAAATATTTTGGAATATCTCAGCGGTACGTTCGTGTACAAAATTACTGGAAAACGATGTATCGTTTTTTCTTAATAAAGTAGATTGTATAACTCCTTAAGTATTAACATTTCACTATATAATCGCATCTTGCTGTATTACTAGATTAGTGAGGATTAAAATACGATACAACTTGTACTGTTTTCATTACATTTTTAAGTTTAGAAAATCTGTAAGTCTGTTTACAGTAATACATAAGTTCAATTTCTTAAAAACTTTCAATAAAAGAAAGGGAAATATGCTATTTGATAGGTATTAAGTACTTAATAACTGATCTTTATTTGTTATCATAATCACTGAACATTTTTAAAAAGACAGTCAAGGAATCACTATTTCTGGAATGGAATGATTATTTTTAGGTGAATGTTTTAAATTTGTAAGTTTGATAAGCTGAATAAAAAATGCTCGCAATTATTAAAACGAAGGATTAACCTGATGACAGAGAAGTGATCACTGAAAAAAGAAAACTCACGATAAAGTTGTAATACTTTCCTGGAATTGGATATTTTTTCTTATGCAGTGGAAAAATTAGTCATGAAAAAACTGACCTAAGATTTCTTTTTTTGGGTATAATTTATTGTAAAATAAATTAAATTTTTTAAGTTTTAATTTTAAATTATCATTATATGTTTAAATAAACCAAAAAAAGTTTAAGAAATTTAGAAAATCGGGATTTTTTTATTTTTTCTGCTCCCCCTCATCCAAAAATTACCTTCCAAGAAAATTGTTTGATTTTTTTTTACGTTCACTATGTTAAATGTAAGAGACTAAAAATAAAATTTAACTAAAATATACAACCTATAAAAAGTTATCTGAAGTTACATTTTTGATGGTGGGGGTGAATTATGATAAAATTTTATTCTAATATTATTAAAAAAGTGTAAATAAACCAAAAAAAGGTTTAAAAGATTAAAAAAAAAATACATTTTTAAACTTTGATCAGCTACTGCACAATATTGCCCACAAAGATTTTTTTTTTGGGTCACCTGCACTACAACTATACCTAGTAAGATATAAAAAAAATTGTTAAAAAATATGACAAATAAAAAGATAGCCTTTTTTAGATTTTTGGGGAAGAGAAAATTTTGAGGCAAAATTTTTTTAAGACTATGTTTGCAAAATTTTGAGAAAATTAAATCCCAAAACCCTCCCACCACCACCCTCTGGAGAAATTGACACCAAAAGTTTACCAACAAATTGCCCCATACACACCTGTCTGTAAAAATTTCAACACCGGTTTATCTAGCCATAAGTTATTAAGCTTCAAACACGCCAATATACGTACGAACATTACCCGCCACTTTATTTTAGGGTGGGGGTTCTGGGTCGTGGATCGTTGAGAAATTCAAAAATATCCATATGTCATTTTTTGACTGATTACTTACTATACTTTCCTTTTCGCAGCATATTTCTAGCGCTACGTCGCAGGGAAATTAAAAGGAAATATTTTAAATTAAGGCTACATTAAATATTGTTTAAAGACTTAACATAAAGACTTTTACATTTACTACACTATAAAGTATTTGCTCATAGAAAATTGGACGTTTTGTTTTGGAGTTAGCTCATCCGCATTGATAATAAATATTTCATCTTCATCTTCATCTTTTTTTAATACAAATTCTTAATTTGATAGTGGTGTTTCGTTATTTTTTTTTTTTTAATAAAACACATCCGACTGAAATTGTTGCTATTACAATGCTTGATAAACAAATGATATCTGAAGAACTGTTAGTCTAGAAACACCCAGTTTTGGTTGGAAGAATTTGATGAAATATATGTTAAGAATATATATTTTTACGCGATTAATTTTGATGTTAAGTTATTTAGGACATTAAGTATTGAAAGAGGGTAAAATATTATGTATACTTTACCTTATTTAGTTTGATGCAGTTCAGCGGTTGTTATAAAAATTGTAAATGTTATCTAATCAAAGATGGAAATATTCTTTTTATTGTCATAATAGAAATTTGAAATTGCCGGTTAATATAATTAATTATTAACTAAAAGCTGTAAATTATAATTATTTTATGTAGATCTAAATAGCATTGAAATCTACCTATTTAAATTTTATTGTAATATTATGAAAAGAAACCTTTTGAGTTTATGACTAGAAAGAAATGTTTACTATTTTTTATTCCGTTGCGATTTTTGATAATAGTTTTAATAGTGTCTATTGCAAATAGTCATGTAGAAATTCGATTAATGTGAACTTCCTACACTTATTGTTGTTGCATTAAATGTTATTTATTCATTAAGAAAAATATCTTTGATCATAAGCAAATTTAATTATTCAATGCATTACTGATACTGAACATTGCATTTTGTGTTTGAAAGGATTTGATTTACAACCCTTTGATCTTGAATAGCATTATTACTGCCATAAATTTATTATAGTTCTACGTTACGTCATGCAGGATCGTGCAAACGAATGAGTTTATTTGCTACTGCATACAAGTATATATAACCTTTTCATTAATACATCATTTTGCTAATTAATATCGTATCTGATGACGTGAAATTAATACATTTCTGTAACTTAATTATTACCCCCTTCATATCAAAACAAAAGCTAGCATATTTGTTATGATATGTTGCGTTTGGCCTATTAATATCATATTAGTTTAACCTACTACTATTAATTATAAGTAATGGAAAAAAATTGTGACGGGAAGACTTTGACTCGCATCCTCGCATCTGTTTTCTAGTCTGTTTGGTTATAGATACTGTGAAACGTTTTTTAATTAGTTTTTAAACAATTTCAACATTAATTTCCTGTTTTCCCAATAATGCAATTTCGATGTTCCATAACTTCTTAAAAAGATTATAAAAGAAAAAGAATAATGTTTAAGTATATTTAAGGACAAAGTTTTATCTGCATTGTGCATCTAAACAACTTTAAAACAAGAAGGTCTGTGTTATGTTTTACTCAAAATGGCTTTACTCTTACGATTGATACGTTCTAACAAACGGTCAAGATTCCCACCAATTGTGACAGAAGATTCTTTTCCCGTTCTGAGAACACTTTTTCCATACCGTTTTGTAATAATAAAATTATAAAACTTTGTAATAGTCTTGTTAAAAATACATACTTACTCAAAAACAAATTACGTGTCTTTACTGAGAGCTGAAGCAAACATTTCTTTAAAATAGAAGCCGTATTGTAACTAACCATTGGAAAATTAAAAAAAAAAAAAGCTTAACAGATAAAATTCTTTAATATACTTACATGCTTAATTTTTTTTATGATACAGAAGAAATTACTTGAATATTATTATGCTTAGTTTTCCATACGTACTGCAAATTCTCTTCAAATAATTTGAAAATCTTAAAAATTAAATAGGAAAGAACGAGATTTATATGGTATTAAAATCATTTTTTTTTTTAGTACTAAACTTAAAAAAAATTAACATAAATTTAAAAAAATGTATTAAAATAAAGAGATTAATGAAATTGGAAATAAAATAACAAAAAAGAAACAAAGAAATCAGTAAATCAAGCTGATGGTACTGTTGAATTTTGTATGGTACGCAAGAAGAATTCCAACTTTTAGTTGAAATTTTAAGAATTCCAACTAAAAGGCGCACTTACATATTTTCGTAATAGAAATTGTTACTTATTAATGAAGAGGATGCAAGAACATCTTAATAAGAGAACGGGGCCTAACATATTTTTACATATTTATACAACTGGTTACTCAAAAAATCGTGCACGCGCGACTGCGGAGAATATATTCTTAGATAATAACCTAATTTCTTTACAAAACATTAGCTCATGAAAATTTCATTTTTTTCCGCTCCATATGGCTTATGTAATAAAGATATCTCTAAAGTAAAGACCGTTGGGAAATGTCTGTCTTTAAGGTTGGCGCACTAGTGGCCACATGGCCACTAGTACCACTTAGTGGCACACATGGCCGCACTAGTAATGTACACACTGCATCGTTGTTTGTTAAGTTGTGTTGTAGTACCTTTGATTACGTGTGAGTCATTACGTTATAAAATGAATATGAAAATCGATGTTGCTGCCGAATGTGAAATACGTGGAGTCATACGTTTTTTTTAAACCGTCAAAACGTTAAGGCGGATGGAATTCATAAGCAGTTGTTTGCTGTGTACGATGATACTGTAATGAATGAAAGAAAAGTCCGAAAATGGTGTGAAAGGTTTAAAAATAACAAAATTAATGTGCACGATGAAGAACGTTCGGGGAGGCCCCCGATAATCACCGAGGACTTGTTGAAACGCATCGATGATGAAATGGAGAAAAGATCGTCGCTCAACTATTTCCGACCTGGCCCTTCATTTTCTTGATGTGTCAAGAGTTTTTATTAGTCGCACTGTTCATGACCATTTAGGCTTCAGAAAGGTTAGGTGCCGCACGTCTTAACGTCACAAAAAATCCGAATGGGATCTGCTTTGGAATTTTTGATGCGCTATACAAAAAGGTGATGAGTTCCTTAATTCAGTTGTTATCGGCGATGAAACATGGATGTCAAATACATGCCAGAGAGAAAACGGCAGTCAATTGATTGCCGTCATCCTCAATCACCTGTTAATCATTGGTTAAATGGACCGGTGACAGAACAATACGACGAAGGTATATTGAAGCTGGTGTATCGCTCCGATAAATGTCTTAATTCATGTTGCGATTATGTACAGAAGTGCTATAAGATATGAAGATTAAGAGAAATAAAAAATATTTATAAAGTTTTCAGAATAAATTTTTTTTAATAATGAAACGGTCTTTACTTTAGAGATAACCTCTCGTACATCCTTCCATTATCTGGTGGTAAATTTCAGTATTAATATTTTGTTATATATTTTGGATATTATATTAATTTTCGGTTATAAAAATTCCAACATACAAAAGTTGCTGTTAATAATATTGTACTTACTACCACGTTGAATAACTTTAATAAACTTTCTACTGACAAATTAATTAGATTTAAACGTTTTCAAGATATTTGTGGAATTGAATTTCAACTCTATGTTTAAATAAAAGCTATAGCATTTTTAATAGTTCAGTCTAAACTTGCATTTTTACTTCCATATACGAAGTAAAGGAAGTACTGTGATCGCGAAAAATTTCGGATTTCATCGGAAATATCCATTTTAACCATCTATGTATGTATCTCGCATAACTCAATACCGATTAGCCATAAGATGTTGAAATTCTGGATTTAGGTCTGTTGTAACATCAGGTTGTGAACCTCCCCTTTTGATTGCAATCGGCTGGATCAGAACTGTCCAAAAAAGCCCAAAATCAAAAAAATTGGATTTTGTACTTTTTCTTAACTGCAGTAATAAGCCCTCATTGACAGCTTTTCAACGATATATCATAAGTGGTACTTATTTTCATTGATTCCAGAGTTATAGACAAATAACATTTTAATTAATGAAATATTTGGATCTTAAAAGGAGAAAGTACATCGGTTCGAATCCTCCTTCATCTCCGTTTTTTTAACTTTCTTTTTAATTTAACAGGTTGACGGCCATGAGACATCAAGTGATGTTTCAGCCAGTTATTCATGATTGCTATGAGACATCATTTGATGTCTCATAGCAATCCAATACTGCTATGATATATCAAGTGATGTCTCGGTGTAATATCACACTTAAGATCCAGTATTATTGTTTATTTTTAATTTATTTGTATCAAATTACATATTATTTTAAACATAAAATTGCGTATATTTTTGTGTTGTGTGTAGCACCGAAGTTTTTCTCTAAATTTCAAATTAAAGAATGTTTTCTTTGAAAATCCCCAAATAAAAGCAATATGAACATAATTGAAAAGTGTTGTAATAAAATGTGAATTAATTTTAGTTGTTTACTGACAAAGTTTGGTTAGAGTTTAATATCAAGTACTCTTTAAAATATTAAATTCAAATTTTACTCTGAAAGAGTAAAATAAATTCAATTCAAAGATTCAAAAGATTCAATTCAAAATATAATTCTCAATAAAATATGATTTTATTACAGAAACCTTTACTAATTTATGTTAAATAAATATATAATTAATAAAAATAGTATTCAATCAATTCTGGAGTTGTATATTTAAAAATAAATGCAATCAGTTGTTAGTAAGTAGAAGATATTATAATTCAATTAAATTATGTTAAACATTCTGAGGCATTAGTTGGTGTTACGTTATCCACGGTTGCTAAGAGACACAAATTGATGTCGCATTTATTTTTGAATATTTCAAAAAGTTTCAAAGTGAAATTGGTATCAAAAATTAGTAATAGGATAACAAAATCTTTATTGAAATTGAAAAAAAAAAGAATGACAGCACTGGTGAATATTTTTGGCAGAATAGTATGCAGTCTTGGAATTGTTTTATTTTACAGTGTGGCAGTCAACCTGTTAAATATATTGATTTATTAATAATTATTAACTTCTGATTGTAAAAAAAGTTTTACGATAGATAATAATTCAATCAATAATAACAATATAAAAAAAAAATAATAAGAAAAAAATCGGAAGTTATTAGTGAAATAAAATTTTATGTACTTTTAAAAATGTGTATATGTAATTTAATAGGGGTATAAGGAAGTCATGTAGTGTCCACATCAGATTTTTTCTAATTATTATTTTATTTATGAATTTTATTTAGTTGTTGGTTTTAACATAATCGTAATAATTCAATTGATCTTCAACGCAAGTTTCGAATGTAATTTATCTTGCCCACATAAATAAATATCAAAAATAGACGATCCAAGTATTTGTAGATGGTATAATTTGGTGGTGGGATAAAGAAACGTAAAATCAATGTAAAATTACTTTGTGAAAATAATTAACTGCGAGAAAATAAAACTTTTTTTCAACATTCTGTAAGTATAGTATACGGTAGAAAAACCGGGGAAAAAAATTATAAACTTTAATATTATACCGTAAAGAATGTATTGCGTCCATAATAATCACTCTTGAAATTGCTTTCTTTGAACCTGTTACTCTGATTCTGACGAAATGAAACTTAAAGGACCAAATGCAATTTCCCGTGAGTTTAATTTATTCAACTCACTCGTGTTACTTTGATGTGATAATTTCTTACCATTTATTTAGTCAGTACTTCCTCCATAATATTGAATGAAATTTTACTGTTCACTCAGGAAATGAAATTCGGTTCTAAACAAGTTCTTGATATCTTTTTCTTTATATATTCATTTCTACTTTGTTATACGTTGATTATTATTATTTTTTTTAGATCGGCAGTAATCAGAATAAGAGAATATATTACACTAAAGAAACCTCTGATTTTTTTGTTGAAAATTGTCATTTTATATAAATCTTCTTCGGATTTTTTCCTTTATGTGTCATCATTTTAACAGCCACAGCAATTAACTACGTGTCATATATCAGTTATATCTTTTCCCGTTAGTGTTTCATGTTATAATAAAAACTGCAGTTGTGTGTGCTTCCAGACTGTGTGTTTTGTATTGTTGTACTTGTGAGTTCCATTCGTTTAATCGAACGTGTTCAAGAAAATGCCGCGTTACGTTTTCTTCAGGAACACGCTATTTTACATAATCCGAGAAGGTGTGGTCGCAGTCAGGATATGATTTGAAGGATGGGTGCATTATGAGATCGGTGTACTTGTTCAAAAGAAGACTGTAGAAAATATAAACAATTGAGAAGCAATACGTTTTTAACAGGTTCTAAAATCCCTTCTATAAAATTGTCTTATTTATTGTTGGAATAGAAATTCTCCACTGAAACATTTTGCGCGGAGGAATTAGAAATAAATCAAAATATTAGGGTTGACTGGGCGAATTACTTTCGCGAAGTTTGTTCCCATAGCCTACAAACAATCAGAATTTAATGGGAGGTCATGGTTTAACAGTCGAAATAGACGAAAATCTATTCTCTCGCAGGAAATACCAAGTTGGGCGTGTTCTTCCACAGCAATGGCTCTTTGGGGGTTATTGTAGAGAGACTAAGGAGTGTTTTATGGTTACAGTGGAAAACAGGAGCGCCGAAAGTATAATTCCAGTAATAAGGCAAAGAATACATCCGGGTACAACCGTAATTTAGAATGAATGGCGCGCTTATAGGGGCATACAAAATTTACCGGAAAACTTGTATCATAAATCTGTAAACCACACGTATAATTTCGTAGATGATACGAAAGCACTTGGATACTTGCAAAGAATCGAAATTAGGTAGAATGTATGACAGAATACTGTTGGACAGTTATTTTTCGGAGTTTATGTTGCGAAACATAATAGCGATCGGGAATCAGATATTTTAGATATAGCTTCCTATTAGCCACCATTATGAAGATAATCTTTATTATTTACTGTATAAATAAATAATAAATTAATTACAATTACTACAAATGGCATCAGAATTAAGTTAATTGCAGCACCTTATCGACAATCTGTTCCTCATCAAACTGACACGTAACGGAAAATGTATCTCACCATTGTTACTTTATCGGAGAATTCGTCATTTTTATTCTACTTTTTTGTTATCACCACTGCAAAAATTCGTTTATTTATATTTTAATGTGGAAAATGAGAAGGATAGATGAAAGAATGTTAAACACATATTTACTAGGAATCGTTCAAATTGGACCAGCTGATAAATTTGCGGTATATATAGATCCTAATAACTTATAGTCTGTTATTTACTAACATATAATCTGTTGTTTAATTTAACGAATTTGATCATTTTAATAATCTTTTAATTACTTTTTTTATAATCTGTAAAACTTATTTTACATACAGTTATTTCTCGGTTAAGTAAAATACGGAATTTTGAAATTTTCTTTAGAAAAATTAAATTATGAATTAAAAAAAATAATTAATCGTAAAAACATGAAATTCTGTGAGTTGTATGCATTTTTTTAGTGTGGCAAAAATCTCTTAATTTAATTGGAATTCGAACCCGAAAACCTCTGTAGTAGAGGTTTAAAACGGCTAAATTGAGTGATACTATATTTAGAAACGAACAGTATGTTATTTTCTTTAATAAATAAGTAGATCAGATTAAACCATGTATTTAAATTTATTTAATAAAATATTATTCAATAAAGTGAAAGTAATAAATATACAGCCTACACTTGCAAGTTTATATACATCGAAAAGCAATCGAAAATCAATTAATCTTTTCGGATTAAGTTAATACGTAATGTACGTTTGAATAAAGTATTTGCGTGTTTTGATAGTATAGATTTCGCTCAACGTAACTGTTTACGTTAACCATCTACACTGCCGAAACTGGCAAAAATTATATTTAGGAAACTAATCTCGTAAATAATTTTAACTCTTTTCGAAAATCTGTTGGTAAGAAATGAAAGTATTTTGTTTGAAATATTTAATAACTAAGATTCAGCTTTGTGTATTTATATAATTGTGCAAGTTGTATTTTGCTTTTATTTATATAACCTAAGTTAATTTTTATTTAACATTAGATTTAAGCCACCAAAGAGTAAATACTAAACAATCATTTTTTTTATAACAAAGAAAATATTTATTAAAATTGCAGTGGTTGCAACCTCCAAAATTGGATTTGGAGGCCAAAAATCTTATTTAAATTCTTGTATTGCGTATGTGGTGAACCATAAAAAGCAGAAAACGTTTACGATAAATCATGAGATTTTGTCCCTACCCAATCATTCTGCGTACACGAGTTTTTTTTTGTACCCTAGAGTTTAATACACGCATAATGTATTACAGCTTGAAAATACAGAATTTTGGTTTTTTTATGGAGTTTCAACCATACCCGTCATTTAAATCCAAAAATTAGTGTAGTTACGTTACGGTATGTTGGTTACTGAACCCACCGGGTTGGTCTAGTGGTTAACGCGTCTTCCCAAATAAGTTGATTTGGAAGTCGAGAGTTACAGCGTTCAAGCCCTAGTAAAGCCAGATATTTTTACACGGATTTGAATACTAGATCGTGGATACCGGTGTTCTTTGGTGGTTGGGTTTCAATTAACCACACATCTCAGGAATGGTCGAACTGAGAATGTACAAGACTAACACTTCATTTACAATCATACATATCATCCTCATTCATCCTCTGAAGAATTATCTAAAAGGTAGTTACCGGAGGCTAAACAGGAAAAAGAAAGAAAGGTTGGTAACTGAGCTCACCGGGCTGATCTAGTGGTTACTCGTCATCGCGAATCAGCTGATTACGTAGTCGAAAGTTCTAAGATTCAAATCCTAGTTAAGGCAGTTAACTTTGTGCCGATTTGGAAACTAGATCGTGGATACCGGTGTTCTTTGATGGTTGGGTTTCAATTAACCATACATTTCAGAAACGGTCGACCTGAGACTGTACAAGACTACACTTACATTTATACATATCATCCTCTGACGTAATACCTTAAGGTGGTTCCGGAGGCTAAACGAAAAAAGAAAGTAAGCTTGGTAACTGAGAAACGTTTTTCCGTCTTTGCAGTAGCTCTGAATTATTAAAGATATGTACGAGTATATTAGTCTTATTTGTATATTTTAGGCTACACACGGGATTCTATGTGACGTGTATGTAAATATGAATTTTTTTTTATTATTAATTGCGATTAGTTTTATTTAATTTACCTTTTTCTGTTTTATTTTACTAATTTTAATTATATCTATTTTTATGTTGCAATTTTGTATTAAAGTGATTACGGAATTCTTACTAAAAGACTTAAATTATTTATTGAATATTTAACGGTAACGTAGTTCTTTTAAAAATCCTTGTTAATCTTGTATTTGTAATTTTACATTCAATTTTTTATGTGTTTTAAGAGTATCGATTGATAGATTTTCCTTATAATACTTCAAAAGAACCAAGATAAAGTTATGTAATTAGCGATTGAAGTATATTCTGTTATCTGTGATACTGCTATCACATAACAAAAGAACTGCCGCCTAATGTTTTGCACGTTATTCCTCCAAAATTGTTCAACCAACTTTTGGGTTTTTTTTTTAATTTCAAATTGAAATCGTCTAAAGTAATCGTCTAAGTAATCGGTTAATAAATTGTGATTTTTCTTATTCGTGTAGTAATCATATTAAATTACGTACAATAGTACGTAATTTAATATGATTTTTCGGTCTGTAAACATTATCACCGATTTAAACGTTTTATAGTTTGTTTAAAATTTAGAATTATCTCAATTTTTTTTTTTTGTAATTCTTTGTGATATTTAAGTGGTTGGGATTTTTCTTTGTGATTTTTTGACTCTTTTTTTATTAGTGTATATAATATATAAAATGTTTTGTTTAATTTGTTTCAGGTAATTGGATTCGTATGAATTTATTCTTTGACCAACACTGTTTACTGTAAGTTGTATATACATTTTTTGTTCCAAGTATTTGTAAATAATTTATATGATATACGAAGATAATTTAAATTCAACTCGTATTTGCTAGAATAATAATCTAATACTAATATTGATTGAGCTTATACCATCCATCTTTCTTTGTTAAATTTAATTAGGTTTCTCTGTTTGAGATAACTTATAATTGATTTATTTATTAAGTGGTTTATATTTTGAAAACATGATATAGAAATATGAAACAACCCATTAATATTAATAAATGTTAATAAATTAATCTTGAGAATTTAATATATTTCATCAGCAAATAAATAAAACAGATTTTTTTTGTCGGTAAGAACCGTATTATAAAAATAATTAGATAAAGGGAAAGGTTTCATCTAGAAGTAAACGATTTCCGTCGGGGAATCTTTTGTTTCTTCATTTCAGAGATTTTTGAGAAGTCGACGGACTACAACAGTCTCCTTTAAGGTGGTTATTTAGTTTTCTTTCTCTTCAGATACTCTTGTAAACGAAATACTTAAGAGAACTGGCATTTAGAGACCGTAAGCTTCCGTTATTTAGTTAAGGCTATTAATGCTTGTAAGAAGTTCTTTTTTTTTTCAGAACACTAAAAGTCACCTAGATATTTTCTTCTTTTATTTTTACGAATTATTGGTTATTATTTATAAATTCGTTCAAGGAGTTTGACGCGTAGAAGAAGAAGGAAGAAAGGCGGTTGCATTTTTTAACATTACGTAACAATTACACTCCTTACCGTAGTTAGGCAAAATCAGTATGTCTTCCGTACAAGATAAAATAATTTTTTTTTCCTTTTTTTTACTATTCTATCCAAAAAGATTTTCTTTCATGAAACGTCTTCTACCTTAGTTACATCAAATACTAATGAACACTTTGCAAACGATCGTAAAAAATAAAAATAAAAGAATTTATTTCTTTATTTTTATTTACGAATCGCTATCACCACTATTAAAGTTTAATTATTTAATTTTCTTTCTATCGTTAATAAGAACAAAATTGATCTGATTGAGAACAAAAAAGATTTTCATTAAACGTAAAAAGAAATTATAAATAATCTTTCTTAATTGATCATATGATCAAAAAATTCGTAATTTTTACCTAAAACTTTTAATTTTTCTCATTATTTGTAAACGCAGCCTTATCGTTTCAAGGAAACTCTCTTCTAAATTTCAAACTTAATTACAAAGGTAGTTCTAACTCGGAAACTTATTCAGATAAATTACTGCCTCACTCTACACAAAATAATTTAATAAATTCATTATAAAATTAGGTTTACCTTTTGACTTCCGCATTTTGATCGTTGTCATTATTGTAATTCATATAGGAATTCTATGTTTCGATATATTTTTCACTTGTATTATTGAACTGGAAAATATGAAAATATTTTTATCGTCTGCTTACGCTCAGTAGATATTTTAGTTAAATGAGTTGTTATTTTTTCAATACCGGAAAAAAATATTTTCCTTTTTAACATCGGATATAATTTTCTTCAATGCCAGTTCTAAACGGCAAATAAATAATTTAATCTTGTTCTATATTTAAACAACTCGTACATAATTAAAATAAACACAGGCCTATAAATGTTGTATATCTTCTGTTACTGAAAGTGAATAAATGTATCTTCATATAGTGTTAAAAACAAGGGATTTCTGTAGAAGTATGGTTCGTACCGTGGTGTAATACGGTAGCAATAATATATTACTATTAATAGTTATTTGTCAGCGCAGTATTTATTCTCTTTCCGATAGTGAAGTTGTTATCACTTACGTATAAATTCTACTCTTTTCTTCAGAATAAAAAGAAAAACTAAATATGTGTTGAAGTTTGTGAAAAAAATGCCAAGTCAGGTCGTTACTCATCCTAAAATGTACTTTTTTCGAACTATGGCGATATTTGAGATCATCGAAGGAAGATAGTGCTAATCATGCTTTTGTGGAGTGTACATAGTATTTTTATGTTCCTTCATTAATGTTTCATTTCCGATTGTTTAAAATGTACGATAATATATATTCTTTATGCATCTAAACGAATTATGTTAAGTTCAAACAAAAACATGAAAAACATGAAAAGTGGCGAGATAATTTATTTTCTCGCCACTTTTCATCGTAATTGTACATATATAAAACTCTCTCTCGCCTCCTAAAAAAAGAAGTGAAATAAAGTTGATTTTGTAATTTTATTGTATTCCGTGATCTTATAAGATTTTACTTTTTATTAAAACAAGACCGTTCGAATTACAATTCTTTATAAGTTTCATTTAAAGAATTTTTTCAGATTTTCATTTGATAGAGATAAAATTTGCAGAACTGTTTTTTATACTAGTTTTTGATTTTCATTTCCTTTATTGATTTTTTAATTTTTTTTTTGTTTTTTTTATTTTTTTTTAAATTTATGTTTTCCAGATCTTTCATCAAAACTCATCTCATTTATTTTGTGAAAATTACATTTGTATTTAACATCGCAACCACAATTTATATAAATATGGTCGTTTGGTTTGACTGATGGTCAGGAATTCTATTAATATCTTTTTCCTTTTTAATTTTGATAAATCATATACTATTCAAAGGAAATCTGTTTATTTTAAGAAACGTTTTTCAGTAACCAACATTTTTAAGGTCATTAATTTTCAATCGAGGAATATTGTAAAATAAATGAGGCGCTCACGAAGCGATATTTATCAAAGTTCCAATTTAAACCTTTCGCATATTAAGTAATACTGCTTTTAAACAAACCTTTTATAATTAACATGTTGATAAAAATTTAAGGTAATATTGATTAATGATCCATCCTTTAGAATTTAGATTTTTTTTTATAAATTGTATAATGGTTATTTTTCAGATTATTAGATCTCATTGATAACTGAAAAAGAAAGTTTAGATTACATAAGCGCATTAATTTCATGTAACTTGAAAATACAACGTATAAATAAACTTTTAACCTCTCCCAAATCTGTATGAATTGTTTAAGTATTTATTTAAGTAAAACAGCAGTTACTTGTTTGAGATTGATATGTTCCTTTATTACTAGCGGATTTTATTGTTAATTTGATTTCAGTTTAATTGAGGACAGTTATTTATTATCAGGTTCTGTATAATGCCGGCCTCCGTGGCGCGAGTGGTAGTGTCTCGCCTTTCATCCGGAGGTCGCCGGTACCAATCCCGGTCAGGCATGGTATTTTCACACACGTTACAAATCATTCATCTCATCTTCAAACGATTCCGGTTTTACGCACACCAAAACTATCGCGAGATAATGGCAGCCACAAATTACTCCTGACTAATTGTCACGAACATCTACCGATGCAGGAGTGCTCCGCAACCGTTAATCAGGCAGTACATGTTAAATTTCCTATCGTGCTGTACAGAATTATTGACACAAAGTTTTATGGATTGTTAGAATTCGAGTACCAAAATTTTATTTCAATATGCGAGTTATAAATAGGAAACAGTTACGGCTTTTTCTTACGACATAGACAGCTATAAAAAATTGTTTAGGTGTTACGAGAAAACAACCTTTTAAGTCATTTTCTTGAGGCAAGTTGAGAAAGCATTCAGAGTGGTCTTGAGAAACCTTCACCGTTCTATTCCTTTGACCATAATAAAAGGGGACATGTAAACTCTCAGGAAGTTTCTTCGTATACGCCGATTAGCCTCCTGCCGATTTTTACTGAGATCTTCGAGAGGTTTTTTCTTCAAAAGCTATGACGTATTTATGAGTGTGAAGATGTAATACCCAACCACCGGCTTGGTTTTAGAAGTGGCCACTCAACTATACAGCAAACCCATATAATGTTATTATCGGGTATCTCTAGAGAAAGAAGTAATATGGAGTTTTTAAATAAGTAAAACCGTTTTTAAAAAAAGTTGAAATAAGTACTATGAAGCGGAGTTGTAAATCTACAGCAGACCTTCGATAAAGTTTGGTTACCAGGCCTGCTCTTCAAATTGAAGTCTTGCCTTCTTCAACCTTATTATTTGATTCTGCTAAGTTACTTAGATGGCCGCTTCTCACAGATTAGGTATGCTCAAGATCTATCTAAGTTCTTTCAAAATGCCTCGGGAGTGCTGCAGAACTCGGTGTTAGGACCGGTTTTATTTCCGGCCGAACTTCATTGTGCAGGATCTGTTGCAATTGCAACGTACGAGGATAATATAGCTATCCTAGCAGTTGACGATGATCGAATTGTAGCTTAGGAGAAACTTCATTTGTCGGCGTTGGATGCAATCGGTACGTGGCTGCGCAAGTGAGAGGATTAAAGTCAATCTGAGAAATCTAATCACTATGTTGAAATTCTTCATACAACTAGTGTGACATACCTTTGCTTATACCTAGATCGACGTATGACGTGGAGAAGTCTTCTACTAGAGAAGAAGAAACAGATTGATCAAGAATTCATGTGTGTATATTAGCTAATCTGTAGCGGTTCTCAGTTTTTTCTTTCGAAATGAACGTATGGGATTCAGATTTGAGGGAAGACTAGTGACAGCAATATTAAAGTGATTCAAAAGTCACAGAAAAGATATTGAGGGCAGTGTCCTAACCGCCTTGGTTCGACAGGAATTCTGAAATACAATAATAATTGGAGATCCCGTTTGTCTAGGATGAAATTGAACGTTTCAGTTCTAAATAGATGCTTAGACTAAATACACAAGTAAATTCCCTTGCTTTGAGTTTTCTTGACAACGATGATGACATTAGACTGTTGAAAAGGGTTCATGTGCTGGACCTTGGTGATGGTTATTGAAGATACTTTACTTTCCTTTTTTTCCAGTACTGTTTCTTGTTACAATTTTTTTTACAATTTTGATTACTATTGTCTTTTTTTGGCTCTATTGCTGTTTGTTTATTACTGTTTTCATTCTCTCGTTTATCTACTTGTGATTATCTTCTCTTTGATAAAATACATTGCGTGCGAACTGAATGTGTTGAACACATGTTGGTCCATAAATTAGACAAGTTAACCCACCGGGTTGGACTAGCGGGAAGTATTACCTTACGGTGGTTCTGGAGGCTAAACAGAAAAAAAGATTGGACAAGTTATAAACTCAGTGATAATGCTTTTGACATGAGTGTTTATTGGATATTACTTCTGACTACAAGTATGTTTATTAACATGAAAAAAAACTTTTTTTGTTTGAATCGACATTTTTGGAATTTTAATTTTGTATTTTGAAATTGGCTACGAAAAATCTCGTATTTTAAGCAAGAGATATTGCATTCCTTTTCCTGCATGATGAACGAGCAACCTTCGCCCTTTCACTGCTAATTAATTTTCATTTATCCATCACACTGATTGCATTATTGCTCAAAATGTAGTACATTTTTTCTTCTTTTTTTTAAATTTATTCATATAAGAGTTATATGAATACACTCCTCTATATCTATTTTTCCTAAATAATGAATAGTTTTAAAAAAAATTAATTACAAGTAATCCTCTAAAATTATTCTTGTATTGGCCGTCAATTTTGCAGCTGCATTGAAATTATATACAAATTTTAATTAGTTTTGTATATCTCATTTAAAATTTTAATAAATCACAAATGACTAATAAAATCGTACGAAAATTACAACTGTTTCTCACATACTAAAATTAAATAGAAGATTTAAACACTTATTTACTACATTTAAAAAAGAAAACTATCTTTTTACTCTGGAAACAAAAAATAAATATCAGTTTATGCTCGGTAAGAATGTAAACATGCCAACACGAACAGCTGAACAATATTTGTACAATATCATATTTCATTAGCTGTCATCACAAGGTGGCAGCATATGTTTGAGAATAGTGTTATTTTTGTGAACTGAAAACGATAATCGAATGAACTAGGAAAGAAGGATAAAAAATCACTAAAGTTGAACTAAAACTCTGAAGGGAATGTAACAATTCGAATAAACTAGTGAAAGGGTTAAATGATTACGTTATCATTCAGTATACTGAGAATAATAATGCGGCTGCTATAGGGCAACTTTATCCTTATAAAAAAGAATAAATTTCATCTTTATTTCGAAGGCCTTGGTGTACTGTTGCAACAATTCAAGTATATTTGGCTTAGTGAAAAAGGAGACAAGCAGACCAAAAACCACTCGAGTTTTTTTTTTAGTAAACCTTATCTTGGGGTTGTTTGTTATTTCTGTTAATACTGAATTATGAACTCCGTTTTCGTGAATGAATTTTGTCTCCTATCAGGTCCCTTAGAACCGTCAGGTTGAGACCTTTAATAGTATAATACTATACTAATACTATAATTTGAAAGTTAGAAAAAAATAATTATTATTAAAACGATTAATTATTATTTTAATTATTTTTTATAATACATCATGTGATTAACTTTTATAATTTTGAATTACATCAATTATTCAATTACTTAGATTACAGTTAATAAACTCTAAATAAAAAGTAATCTTTATTCTTTTATGAAGTGATGAGTAAGTGTAAATGAAGTTGACTAAATATAAAATGAATAATACGGCTTCCGGGAACAGGAAAGGGTTTCTACTTAAATTCTTAATTACATGTAAAAAGTAAACGTTTGTTGTATTTAAACGGAAAGAATTTATTTTTTGTTTGGAAAAAGCAATAGTCGCATTCATCCTGTTGTATTATTTTCTTTGTAAACAGTAAATTTTTTAATCGTGAAAATTTTGGGCGAAAATGTTAAATACAATTTAATAGCTCCCTTTAATTTATCCTCTATCCTTTCTCTGTTAAGGTTCAATCGAATATTGTTTAATAATGACGTAATATTACCTCTTTTAGAGCCGTTTAGGTTTTGGATCTTTATAATCCCTTTCCTCTGCTATATTTGAAAATTTTTCTCTCGTAGAAGAGAATTGAAAATTATTTCTGGTTTGTGATAGTTATTGTTCTTTATATTAAATATACTATTGAATTAAAAGATTAAGTTTTTCAAAATGTATAACGTGTCAAAAAAGCTAAGAAACCACTTAGTTTATTATTTCGAACTGATTTAATTGAAAAAATAAATAAACTAAGTACATATTGATATAGTGTTTAAAATAGAAACGATGAATTATTTTTACACTGTATTGAAAATGTATTTATTAATTTTGTAAAACCTAATTAAAATAGAATATAAAATCAAATAAACATATAAATTAAATTAAATATTATTTTTCAGTTGTCTATTTTCATTAATTATTTTAATCACAAGAGTTCTCAAAATAATAAATACAAAAGATGTACGTATATACATCGTATATCTTATATGGCTCAATGATATGAATTCAGAACACGGAAAGATACACAATCTTTTAATTTTTATGTATGAAGCGTTCTTCAAAATTTCATTCTTCGTAAGCTGAAATTTTATTTTTATTCACAGATATTTTAGTATTTGTGATTATATTACAATTTAAGATTCTAATTTCCATTTTAAGCAATAACAAGAACAAATTTCTTGCTTAGTATTCTTTGATTTAAAAAGACTGAAGCTTATTTAAATTTTAAGAAAATTCATTACGTAATAATTACTTTTTAATACTTTCTATGTAGGAACAAATTTTCAAATAATATAAAGGAAAAATATTAAATAGTTATCAAGATCCAATCACATAATGGCCATCAGAAGGTATTATTGGTCTTAGTATGAAACAATATTCCATTGTACCCTCCCTCTTGACTTGTGAAGGGATACGATGTTTATTTGTAAGGTTTATTGATATTACTATTTTATCTCTGTAACAAATAGAAATGTAGCTACTTATTGGTTTTGATTTAATCCAGTCATTATTAGCGCTATTGAAAGAATTTAGCGCTATTGATTTATTCAGATTATCCTAATTACAAGGTTGCGCTAGTTTACAATGTTGTAGTGCTGTTAGACTAGCTTATATCGCGCTATTTTAGTTTCCACTTGGATAAACATTTCTTGATGGAAACCGTTCTCACGTAGATGTTTTGTTATATTGTTTTTCCTGCGATACACTATAATTCTGTGCACTAACCTCTTGTTAAGAGTCGTCATGTTTTATGTCATTTTGTTATGCCGTCGGTAACAAGTTGAAGAACATGCTGCAAGAAAGGTGTTTATATTTATTCGTTTCCCCAAAGTATTGGTCCACTCGTGAACAAAAGCTGTTAATGTGACTATTTATATAGATTCATCTTTTAAAAGATGTTGAATAGTTTCTATTTTTTTATATCGAAAATCGACAGTGAGTATTTGCTGCAACCGGTTCAAAATCTCAAGAATGAAGATGAAACCAGTTAGTAAGATAGATAAGACCCGATTTTACCGTTTTCAAGAACGATAATATTAAGCAGGACCAGCTGTAAAAGAGGCTTAAATTGTTACTATAAACGTTAGAAAGAATAGTTCATCAAACGTCAAACAGTATTGCAAAAAATATTTATAAGTTTCTGTTATTTTTGTTTTTACTTATCCTTTTCAAATGCAAATATATTACTCAGATAGAACAAAACATAGGATAGCATTTAAATATTTTATATTTTAATACTTTAGTGTTCATTAAAAAAAACTCTAAATGCTCAAAAATATTCGAATTGTTAAGTAAACAACGCGTAATATAGGATTGAATAAGGCCTAGTGTAAAACTTCATTTATTTACTAAAAAAGAAATCTTTTTTTTATAAAATGTAAAAATAGATTTTTGTAGCTTCACAGATTTTTGCAGCTTAAGATTTTTCTGGTCGCGAAGCTGTACGCACCCAGGGTTTGGTACTTACCTTAGAACTAGAACCGTGATGTTCCACGGTTACTATTAAATACTCAGTTTATTTTTTTAATATTTAAAGTTCTATTGTATTTTTGTATTATATAAAGTTAAAAATAATAATTTTTTTTTCTTATATTATGGTATTTGTAAATTTATTTAGCGAAGAAGCCACTATATAATAATAAATAAACAAATAAGTATTAAATACTTTAGTTAATTTTTTCTTTCCCGAACACAATAATTTTATTTTACCAAGCGTTTAGCATTTTTTACTGGTGTTTAGTAAAATTACCTTACATTTAGTATTTTACACAGCGTTTTTCGAGTTTACCTAGCATTTAATTTTTATATTGAGCAATTAGTATTTTACTTATCAATTGAAGAAAATATTGTGAATTTGTACCTTGCTTTTAGTTAAAATATGGGTCACTTAATTTACAGCGAAAAAATGTAAATAAAAAACTTAAAAATAGTGCGAATTTGAGGTAAATAACTATTTTTACATTAGCACAGCTTAAGAGTACATTTAAGCATATTAAGAAGATGCACTTAAACGATATTGCACTTAACTTATTGAACCTGATAGTTCTGTAACATATTGCAACGTGCAATGTTGCTAACATATCGAAATTTAAATCGTTTCCTAACAGGGCGACTTGGATCGTTTAACACTCTTTTTATCGGAACGTTAAACAGAGACGAAAATTGTATTTTAGATATACTGTTATAACAATTCATAATATTTATGACAGATTCGGGTGATCATTAACGTTTCTTCGTATTATGTTCTGAAATTTTTTTATTATCTTAAATTTTTTTACCCAGAGATACTTGTAAAATACGTATAATTGAAATGTCATAAATTTGGACTTCGTGATATATATATATATATATTAATGGTGTAATCTATATAAATAAAAAAATTTAATGTTTGTTTGTTCAAAATCTTAAATCTTCGAAAGTTCTTCACTGATTGCTTTGAAACTTTGACACAACATTGCATACGAATGCGCACGTGTTTGTAGCTAGATACCTATTATTTATGTACTTAAGATGTCACACCTGTGACTGGTAAAAACATGTTTGTTTTTTTTTTAAAAACAGCACTATCTGTTGGCTGTAAAAGCAACACACGCTATAGTAAATATTTTACGATTCCATTTCAGTGTTTCCGATATGTGTGTCCACTATTGACTAAAAAACTGCTAGATCGATTCACGCGCGGAAAAAAGGGAGAAAGGGAAAAATCGGAAAAGGTAGAAGGAAAGAAGGGTAAAATTGAAAGAGAATAACGAAAACGGGGAAATGGAAGTGTGAAAGGGGGAAAGAGAAATGGGGAAGGAAAGGGAGGCAGTGGGAAACTGGGAGAAACGGGAAGAGAAAGGTGGGAGAAAGGGAAAGTGAATGTGAAAAAATGAAAATGGGAAAAGGAAATGGGGAAAGGGGAAAAGGGAAAGGTTAAGTTTTGTGAAGCCCTGTAATGTTCATTTTTTTAATGTTTTATCAAACTTTCAATTGTATTTATTTACTATATGTAAACTCAAATCTCTAGCAATAGCAAAGCATCGCTGGGTCTGCTAGTATATATATATCTTGAAATCCTTGTACTAATCCAGTTTGTATTTTTATATTTACGCAAAGTTTTACATGTATTAATTTTTTAATGAATTGCACGCAGGTGTTTTAAATTTATACATAAGTCGTATTTATTTAACTACTTTGAGGGGTAATTGCTGGAAACCCAAATTTTTTTTACCGGTTGCAATATTAATGAAACTGAGACGTCAAGCATTCTGCAAGTGCTTCATTATATTATATATTGGTAAATATTACATAAGAATATTACTGTCTTTTAACTTAGTCGATCTGCACGGATAACCTTTTTTACCTCTAAATTTAAGATATAAGATGTATTTGGATTTAGTTATAAGACTTATGGTTGATCGTGATTGCATCAGGGTTTTATTTTGTTTGTACAGCAACCCACGGATCTATTTTATTCCCTTTACCTGGGATTTACTTACTTCATACAGCTGATCCTAGTTTGTGTTTACTTGTTAGGAGATTATACTAGTATATACTAGTTAGGCGATTAAATCTCCGGAACGATACTTACTATTTGCACACAATCTGAACTAATTTTCCCCCATTCGAAATCTAGATTATTTTTATTTAGGACGCAACCGTTTCAAGATTTCAATAACTGCTGATTGTAGTTAAACGTACTGGAAATAGTTTCATTTAAAAGTGAATTCAGTTAGCAGGAATTGTTGTCGAATAAGTGAAAAAGAAGTCTTTTCTAAGTTTATTAGTTCGTATTTATCTTGAAGCTATAACCTTTTTTTTTCTTTATTCAACATTTCTTATGAAATTGGCAGTTACAGCGTACTATCGACTAGATTATTAATATTTTCCATATTTTAACAATTTTTATAGGGAATGACGGGTGAAGAATTGAATTGGCAATACTGCTCATACCATGTCATTGTCGCTATAACCCTCTCTTTCCCCTCACTGTTTAGTGCCATGCCGTCCAGTTTTACGTTGTTTAATTTCAACTGACCTGGCCTGGATGGTGTTGTATTCCGTTCGTATTTAAAGGACATGTCTCGTTTATCCCAATGTTTTGCCATTTCACACGGATGCAAACCACCTCATTCCCCGGGAGAGATTACATGTCCATTTAGTTGTTAGAGTTCAACCCTACCACTTAATATTCATATAGCGTAACAAAAATTAATTGTACAAAAACATTGCGAAGGGATGTACTACCCGTATTATTGTTATAATTATTACTACTGTTACTGCTACTACCGCTATTCTTCCTTTTTTATATTTTCAATTCGTTTTTTGAAAAACATATAAATCAATTATTCTCTTTAGAAATTTGTTGGATTCTTATATTGACATTAAATAGCTATCTGTCAACCGAAGTTAGTCCCATTCATACTGCTATTGATTATAACTCGTCTTAATCATCCTCCAAAATTATCTTCAAAGTTTTGATAGAAAGAAAATGAGTATGTATATTCAGACTAGGAGTTGATGTTAATTAACCCACCGGGTTGGTCTAATGGTGAACACATCTTCACAAATCAGCTGATTTGTAAGTCGAGTGTTCCAGCGTTCAAGTCCTAGTAAAGTCAGTTATTTTTACACGGATTTGAATACTAGACCGTGGATACCGGTGTTCTTTGGTGATTGGGTTTCAATTAACCACACATCTCAGGAATGGTCGAACTGAGATTGTATAACACTACACTTCATTTACACTCACACATATCATCCTCATTCGTCCTCTGAAGTATTATCTGAAAGGTAATTACCGGAGGCTAAACAAGAAAAAGAAAGAAAGGAATTATGTTAATGCCGCCTCCGTGGCGTGAATGGTAGCGTCTCTGCCTTTCATCCGGAGGTCCTGGATTAGTATTAGTATTTAACACATATATCTCCTCAGAATACGTTAGTTCTCTGAAAACTTACGAATCAATGGGGTGATGTAAATAATAGGTTTTTCACTATGTATTAATCTTTAAGAAACGTTTTTATTAAGTAAAGTTAAATATTGTTCAACGAAAATTGCAGAATAACTTAATTTAATCAGACTTAGTTATTCACAACCCTCAAATTTTGGTTTAATTTTATGGCTTTGCTTTACATCTTTTACAGTGTGTTCTCTCTTGACCGAAAAATAAATTTTCAAATTAGTTCATGCTGGATACAAAAAAAAATCAACCTTTTTATTTCTTTCTATTTTTTTTACACAGATAGGATAAATTAAACAAAATTTAGCGATAGTATTTTAAATAATCTTTCTGGAAATTTATCTTTTTCAAACCGGTGTTTATAGTTTGATAAATCCACTCGATTTCCTCTAATGTTTGTTTTTTTTTATATATTAACTGAGAATGAATTTTTTTTCAAAATTTCAAGCGATTAACTTTAAAAAAGTAAAACTTAAAACAATAATCACAGAAAATTTTTATCCTCTATCTTGTGGAAATGCTTTAAAAAAAAATCGAATAAAAAAATTTATAACGGTTTTTATAATAATTTTTGTAACGTTTTCTGAAATTCTCTTCCGGTTAGTAGTAAAACGTTCATGTGCAGAACGATTAGTAATTTGTAAAATTTGTGTTTCGTTTTGATACAGATGGTTAAGCACTTTCTTTTTTTTTATTAGTCGTTGATATTTAGAATCCCGAAACAGTAGTATTTTAACTCCGACGGCTCCTCGATACTGTCGTCAGCCACTCTTCTGTTGTTAAGAACACATCCTGCCCTGGCTATTCGTTTATTTTACTAGTACACGAATACTTTCGATAAACGGAACAATGGATGCAGCTGCGTACGAGTCTCGAATCTAAAAAGTCTGCAATAGATATCCATGCGGATTATCATACGAATCTGGTATTTCTCCACTTCACATAAGACTGAATCGCCCTTATTAGTGATAATTTCCGAATTACTTTGTAAATTAACATAATGAAACTTTTTTTGGAAAATATTAAAGCATCTCTATGTAATGAAAGATATGAAGCAGCTTACGATATTAATCGGGGATTAGTATTAAGAATAACTGCGGAAATAAAAATCAAAGCTGTACACTATTTAGAAATTTTTATAAAAAATAACATCATATCATCAAATTATAATTTTTATATCATCAAGTAACATCATATTACATGAACATCAATAAAAATTAATCTAATCCCATTCATATCAATAATAAAAAATAAATAAAATGTGAACAAGCAATGAAATATCTTAAAATCATAATAAAAATGAAGCAATCCCTTCTTTTTGTTGCTTTTCCCATTCGTTTTATAATAATAAAGTAATATTAGGCAGTCTTCATTTAAGTGTAATATGTTTTTGTCTCTAATTTATTTGTGTAGATTCCTTTTTTTCTTGGTTTTCTAAGGATTTTATTTTTAAAATGTTACTTTTGTATTAGTGTAATTTTTTTTTAATTTAATAAATTTGAAATCGCTTCAAAAATTCTGATTAAAATGTTCATGATTTGTTTGTAACTCTTCAAAATTAGTTATATATATACAATTTTATTCTTCTTTATGCACGCATTAGTTAGTTTTTATGAAAGATTTTTGAAAATTATTTTAAATAAATTAAATTAGTCAACTTGTAATTCAGTTTGTAGGAAAAGGAAATAATTCAAACATATTCTTTATGTAAGGCGGATCATTAAGTAAGTTTTTTTTATGCAAAACATTTATAATTCATTTACTTTACTCTTGTTTATAATTTCTTTAATTATTTTAAAACCAGTTGATTCATGTTTGTGAACTCTACTTGTTCATACTTTGAACATATAATAAAATATTGTTAGTAAAATAAAAATTTGTATGTATAAAAATTTTTTAAATTATTTTGGTAGTAGCGTTTTCGTCCTTTCTATTTGGAAAATTTTTTTATCTTTTGTTCATCGTCATCATATTCTGTTTTTTCTCAGAATCAGGTTAATATTGAGTTATAAAATTTCATAATCTTTTAATTTTTTTTTTCATTGTTATATAACGTTTTTAATTTTCGTTGTTTTGATATTTTATTTTTTGTATGTTCTGAAGGAGATCTTGTTTGATTTAAAGGCCTTCTATTTGTTCATTCACTGTATTAAAATTTAAAAAAATAAATTAAAAAATGTCCCTTTGGTAATACCTGTTTTCTGAATAATTGATTATTCGTACGTGATGTCAAATTAAATTTAGGATTTACCTAAATTACGAGTAGAGTATTTTGTATTTGTTTAAACATTAAAATAAATCTAATTATTAGGTGTAGATGGTTCTTATTTAAATATAAATATCTTCTTTTTTTTCAGCCTTCATTTCATCAAGAAATTTCTTTCGGAATTTTTTTGAAATTTTGTTATTAATTTTTAAGTACCATTAAGTACCTGTAATTTTCTTATCTCGTTTTTCGTTTATGATATTTCATATTTTATATTGGTACGTTGAATACGCTGAAAAGTCCGTTTTAATTTCAGAAGTAAATTTAAGTGAATGAAAATTTTGTATGACTATAATTTTGTAATGAATTATTAATTTTAAAGACAATTTAATTCTCTTTGCAGTTACTTATTATAAACTATGTAACATGAAATAGAAAATATTGGTAATAATTTTATGTTTAATGCATATTTTAACAACGTAATTTTTATTACGGTACGTAATTGATTAATTGGGCTTCGTTGTAATTGCTGGATATTTTCAATTTATAGCAGAATTTCTGTAACTGCAATACCTGTTTAATTACTCAGCTACCAGCTCGGGTTGCTTCCTATACTTTAATATCGTTATCGTTAATTATTTTTACTCACCCTTAACCAACATTTTTTTTACAATGTCGGATGTAATACATTTCAATGGACGAAACGATGACAAATAATTGCCACTACGTGGTTGAATTTATAAGGTGATAACGATAAAAGAATTTTTATATACATATATTTTTTTTATGAAATAATAAACAGTATTGTATTAACAATTTCTCAATGAATTTACTAATATCGGAATCATTAGTTTGTTATATAGTGAGGTCGATTTTATAGTTTCATTGTAAATAAATTATTAATGTAAATAATAAAATTTTAAATAAAAAAAAAACTTAAGATGATGGTACAATTGAAAGTCAATTATTAGTAAATGAAAAATTGAGTAACTGGAGCGAGCAATTACATTATTAGGTACATTAAACACATGGATAATCTACGGATTCCAACAAAAGATAACACTACCAGTATTAAAAAATGGAACAATTATTAATTGATAAGATCCAAAAGAATAAAATTTACTTTAATACGATTTTTTAATATTATTGTTATTATTCTTACTTCCATTAAGAAGTTAGAATAATCCTCTACGGATTGATTATTCTTACTAAGCGGAATTATCCGCTACGGATATTATTATTTTATTATTCCGCTGCGGCATTATTCTGTAGCGGTATTATCGTAGTCTTTCGTTCGGAAATTGTGGTTTGAATCCTTCCTAGATTTGCCTTTCTCATAAAAACTCAATTTATCATCACTGTATCAGTAATTGAATCTAAGTAACTGCGACATCAATTTTAAATATATAGATTAATTATTATTATCTTACTTTTTAATCATTTGATTGGATTTATTTATCTCTGTTTTAATATTAAAGAATATAAAATTATGCTTTTTGTAATTACCGTACTACATTAATACATATTAATATTATACTAATATTATTATTTTACCACACGTTTAAGAGATTTTTTTTGTAATAGGTATTATATTTGCTTCGCGTAACTTATTTTAAGCATGATTGTTTAGACTGAAAATAGTAAAAGTATTACTTTGATCTGTAAAATTATTATTTACTTAATTTTCGTTAATTAAAAATCAGGAGTTTTACGAGTTTAAAAGGTTGATTATAGCTCAATCGTTTAATTTCTCAACTTTGGATACACATGTAAAAATTTATAATTCCACTTCTGTGCCACTTGAGTTGCACTTATTGCCGTACAGTTTTATGATAAAAAAAAGACTTCTATAGTAAAAAGAAACTCTGAAAAGAGTTTCTTTTTATTATAGAAAAGTCAATTTTTTTTAGCTTAATAAATTTAGATAATGCAAATTCTTTCCCATGATTTGGCCTCTGTAAAAACAAAATAAATGCAATACTTACTTATTTCTGTACTTATATATATATATATATATATAATATATAATAACGACTATTTTTTATTTAATTGGCAATATTAACATGAGGTTATTTCCATGTGTTCGTAAATTGTGTAGATCTAATAAATTGTGTAATGAATAACGCTTAACATAGATTAGCCCTCGAAACGTAATGTACTGTTTGCAAGTGGACTTAATTTATTTTCAAACTCATGAATATTAAAAACATTTTAATTGATCGTGTTACAAATGGCTGTTTTTAGTTTTATAAAATAGTGTATCAATGAGAAATTAATGCGGTTAACATTCAAACAGTAAGTGTGTAAATATTTGACACGATTTCAATAGACGTTTTGAATCGATGAATTTCCATTAAACAATGTAAATAATTAATTTTCAAATCATCCTGACAATCGTTTTGTTTTATTACGTTCTTTTTTATGAACATTTATTGGTATGCGTTTGATTAAAGATGTCAATCCTTATTACACGTTAAATTCTCTTTTAATAATGTGAAGAAATATAATTTTATTAATGTATTGCATGAATATATAGATTATTATTATAAATGCATAATGTTAAATTCCTTTTTTTACATTTTTTATTTTTGTGTTATCGTATAGAAAGCCTAGGGATACAATGATAAAGCATATTAGAGTAGTTACTGTTAGGTAGCCTTAGCACTTATTTCGCTTCATATTCTGATAATTTTTTTTTGTGGGAAAAAATAAAAAATAATTTCTTTTATATCTGTTCGAAGCTTTCTGAATAGTTTGTAAATTTATTACCGATTATGTTTTATTTACTTATTTTTTGAGTAGGAATTTCCTTATTGCTAAGTAAAAAAAAACTCTTCTTTCTTTTTTCTATTTAGCCTGTGGAACCAACGTAAGGTATTACTTGGAGGATGAAATTATGAATGTAATTGAAGTATATTCTTGTACAGTCTCTGGTCGATCGTTCCTGTGATGTTTAGTTATTTGAAACCCAATCACCAAATAACACCGGTATCCACTGAAAATGTAGTTTTTTCTACTTTTTAAGTACAAAAAACTAAGATAATCGTATAATAGACGAAATGACCAGCAGGTTGGTCTAGTGAGTCTAGGCCTGAGTCTATTCAAAACTACACGATTACCGGTGTATGTGCAGTTACAGTCCAGTCGCTAACGACTATAAATAAAAATATATTAAAAAAGTAGACAAAATAAAAATATCGTTCACTTTTATGAAATTTGGATTTGCAATATTGTTGTAAGGTGGAATTAACTAATAGTAATAAACTATAATAAACTGGCTAGGAAAAATTCCTTTACAATTCTTTCAGTTACGTTTTATCTTGACGCATGTTACTTCAAAAAAAAAAAATTTTTTTTAGTATTTTACTTAAATGTTTAGTTGCTCATACTAAACTTATGATTTTGAACATCAAATTTGTAAAGTAATTGGAAAAAAAATTCAATTTATTTAAGCATCCTTATATAGTGTTATAGTGGTGATGATGTACTAAAGGAAATAAGAAACACTAAAATTCAAAAGTTTAGCTAGAAATAGAAGAGAATGGTGACGGACATGGTAAGAGGAACCTGCCACAAGGCAGATAATAGTATGACGATGATGACGACACTTGTAGGACGTTGTCTGTAACAAAATTTATGACGGCAACAATTTGTAGGCAAATTGACCAGAAATTGTACTTTAACAAGATATAAATACTTAAAAAAATAAAAAAATAAAAAAACACGACTGTCTAAATATAAATTGCTGTTTATGGATAATTAAAGAGTGTGCGGGTGATAATTTTGTATATAGTATTTGTTTATAGTGTAATTTTTTTTTTTAATTTGTTTTAAATTTATTTAAAATATGTTTCGCCTATGACATTCCCGGTAACGTAAGGATTCCAATGCAGGACCATACATCTAAAAAAACTGGTTCAGCCGTTGAGATACTAAGGTGGAACAAACATACATACATTCACATACTCTAAATACATTACACTCCTTTTCGGCCAGTCGTGTAATAATAATTCAGAGATTTATGTTTTATGAAAATGTTATGTTTGTAAGAATTTCTATTAATAAGAACTATCATGCGACACGATCGAAGAACATTTAAATCTGTAAATATAATAATTATTTTATTATTATAATTTGCTTAATTACATCTTTTTTGTCGTCACTAAATCTATGGGTTTATCAGTTAATTTTTGTTCTGGTTTGGTTCCATCGTGATTTTGTACTATACGAATATAGCAAACACACCGTTTGAATTTAGAAAATCGGTTGCAATAGTCCGAATAACCGTTATCTGTTTAATCGAGAGTGTACGTGATGCATGCAAATTTAGCCTTCAACCTACTAACAAATATCCCGTTTTAATTTTGAAAATCGGACGATTGTTTGCAAACATATTATAATAGCACCTTATTGCACTTCCCAAAACAGCACCCCTGGGGCACCTCGTTTGTTACCAGTTTATGTTAAAGATTGGTCTACCCTCGAACGAGGTGCTCACATCACATCACCAATCTAACCTCACATGCAATTCCCACAAGAAAACCATTATTAATAAACAGATTTTTTTTAATATTTATTTAATATTATTTTATTTTATTTAACGTAAATTTAGTTATATTATTTTTATAATATTATTTATTCGATCGATTTGAATCATTTAGTTCAAACCCAGCTAACACAATGAGAGGCTCACAGTTCACTGTTCATTAATTTTATTCGTTAAAGTTTGTGATTTAACCGGAAATTCTCCACTACATATATATGTCCCTGGTCCCCCTACCTCAGAAGCCGGGACTCTCTCTTAACTGCCTACCTCTAATCAGACCTCGCGAGAGGGACCCAACCGGGTCTCGGTCTTAACAGTACAGCAGGAGGGTGAGAAAGTTCCCGTGCCTCATCATCGTCGACCATCAAGGCAAACCCTGACGAACGACGACTCCGCAGGAGGCTGTCCGTCACACCCTCTCGCCACCCGATCTTTCTGTCTCAGGACTGAGGTTACGAACCCCGAGACTGCAGTAAAGTTGTAGATGATAGTCAGCATGCAGCGTATAACATTATCCGGATCGATTTGTCCTGTAAAAGCCGTGCAGATTAGCGTGTATTTCTCCCACCTGTAACAGTGAAAGATGACATGTTCTGGATCATCAGGCTACCCTCAGTAAGGGCAGTTCGTATCATCCATCTTCCTCCTTCCAAACAGATATGTGCGGAACACTAAGCGGCCGGTTAGGAATTGCGTGAGCCAAACGTCAGCTCACCAATTTCCCTTCCTACCTACGGTCCGAGCTCTGTGATTAGTCTGTGCATCCAGCGACCCTTATCAGACGTGTCCCATAGTTCCTGCCAGATTATTAGCATTTCTTCCCGTGCAACGTTCCGTCGCACTCCGTCTCTGATCCTTCTACGTAAACCGGCCAGTTATAGCGGTGTGACCACAAGGATCGCCTCGGTAGACATGGACGAGCATGACGACGCTATTCTGAGTGCAACTGTCCGTTGCACTCCTAAAAGGCGCAGATTTCGGTCTGGCTAAGGCCCTCTCCCACACCGGAACGATGTACGACAAAACCGAATTTATAACGTGTGCATACAGCCTCCGTTTTGAGGTACCTGGTCCTGACGGATGATGTTAAGCAATAAATTAATGTATCCAATTCTGTAGTGTAACTGAGTGTTATATACACTGATCCATTCAGTAGGGGAAATGAAACGCACAACAAACATTTAAAGAGCAAAGTAGACGATTTAAAAATTTTAAATTTAAATCGATTAACAATTTATAATACTTATTCCTAAATTACTTATTGAGTTTTTTTGTAATACTAAAACCCAGTTTTACTTGTTCATTAACATAAATTGCAGTATAAATCTTCTACAATATTTTTTTTAATATTAGTTAATTTAATAAAATCCTGTACTGGTTTACCGTGAAGCAGTGAATTGCAGATCAGATAACAAAAATTTCATTATTCTGTGTATAAGTTATTTGGATAAAGTAAATTAATTAAACTGATCCTAGTTTGAATACATTTTTAACGTCATTTAAACAGAAAGTTAATAAAGATATATGATATTGATGTTTTAAAAGGGTCTACATTTTTATTCTTAGCTAGGATGCATAATGTATGTGGTACTATCCATTTCTCATTGGAACATTTTACATTCTTAATTACAATAATATTTTTTTCATATTATTTTTTAATGCTCCTCGATAATAAACTACTGAATATTCAAAATTATTTTTTTTTGTAAAGCGGTCGTATAACTTTCCAATATGATTAGAGTTTGTTACAATGAAATGAATATAGTCAGTTGGAAATAACTAATAATTTAGTAATAAATATTAATTTATATTTAATAATTAATAATAATGTAATTAAGCTCATTTTTTAACTTTTTAACTAAATAGAAAAAACTATAAAATAATTTTCTCACCAATCACTGTCTTCTGTAATCTGCACGTGCTTAAGACAATACGCATCAATCATTGATGGTATTAACGAAAAAAAAACATATAACAAAAACATCCGGAAAAGTCCATGCCTTTTGTAATTGTGATATTTTTTTAAACATTTAATTTTAATTTATATGAAATTTTAGAAAATCAAAATTAGTATTTATTATTTTCTCTTACAATTACTTAAAATAATTTTTTCGACATTGAATGACATAATCAAACCGATATTCATTTTGATTTTCTTTACCCAATTATTTATTTTACTTTAAGTAAGTTGTTTGAAGGTTGTAACTATTTAACAATTTTATTACAGAGCATAACATATCCGTTTTGTAAATTTCCCTATCCCTATCCCCAAAATACTCTAATTATTCTACTTTTATTGTTGCTAATTTTTTCGGTCGAATATTTCTTTCGTTTTGAAATAAAATTTCTGTTCACGTAAATAGAATAGAACATTCATATAGTTTTGAAATGCAGTATTGTTTTTGATATTGTACTTTTTATATTACGTTATTATGATGTTAGGTACTTTTATCGTTCTCAGTATATTATAAAAGAAACGTATTTAAATGTCTGCGACTTAAATATTTCCATTTATTACATGTAATAAAATTCCTTTTCCTCGTTTCTAAAATAAAATATTCTTCATCGTTTGTAGATCACTGAATTATAAATATGCAAGATCGCTTTTGTTGAAGTTTAATATTCTGTCCTTAATTTAGAAACGGTTAGTGATGGCATATATAACAGGATATTTTGTAAAATGGTCGTTCAAAGAGAGAAAGGGGTACGTTCTGTGATCATCTAATGTTTCATTTTTTTTTCTTTCCATCGTGCTTGTTCTACTGCACGATAAAATAAATGAAGCTGAGATGTGTTCTGTATGTGTTATAGAAGTATGTAATCGCGAACCCGAGTATGATTTTGCCAAGTGCGATTTATTAGTTAATTGATACTAAAAATAAAAAGTTTTATATCGTGAGGTTTACGTAAATTAGTTGACTGAACATCAAACTTTTTATTTTTCATTGAAAGATTAAAAAAAAAGTAGTACAGTTTTCTTGTTGGTCTTCGTTTTACTTAACGTAAAGAAATTAATTGATCTATTCTGATAATTATTTCTACTCTCTGATTTTTATTTACTACTCAACAATTTGTGTTTGTTAACTCAAATGTATATTGCCGAAAAGTGATTTTTCTTCAGATATTTAACGTATTATTAGATCCATCATTAATCTGAATAGTTTTATTTACAAATAATTTATTAACATTAATTTACGTTATAATACTTTATTCACAGCTAATGTTAAAAATTTTGTTCATCAAATCATTTCAGTATAGTTATAAGAACATTTCATCTTATTTCTGATGACCTCGATGGATCTGTCAATAACTTCTCTGAGGCACTGATTGTTAAACTAAAGATTCCGGATTCGATCACCGGCAAAGACCTGGATTTTTACGGCGAAATAGACCTACCTTTCAAAGTCTCTTAGTTTTAGTCTTAGCAATACATTTCATATATAAACAATCGTTTCAAACTCCTGTTTTTAGTTTTCCCGTAACGTATTTGACATTCAATTTTTTTTTTTTATTCTATTGTTAATGTTTATCAAATGCTCTACGATGAAAAATCTGATGTGGACACCACACGGTTTCCTTGTACGCGTTTGGGACACACCACTATCTGGAATTTGGTACAGCTTAGGCAAAAAATCTGACGTGGAGATTACATGACTTCCGTGCAGACATATTAAATTACATATACACATTTTTTTAACAGTTGTGTTTACACATCTTCGCAAGAAGAAGTCTGGATCGGTGAGATCAATTGAATCTTGATGATCAATATGGTAAGCTACACTACCTGCTGGAACCAGAACGCTCGTCTTTTTTTAGAAAGAAATTAATTGTTGGATAATTTCTTGGTAACCTTTGTCTTTCTTGCCCAAGAAAGACAAAGGTTACCAAGACGAAATCATCCAATATCTCTGTTATAAAAACTCATCTTTGTCGAAGAAGTTTCTTATCTAAGATCTAACATGTTTCATGAAATTTTTTAATTAGTTTCTCGTATACTTTTCTCTGATATTTCCTTCGCAAACTTTACATAATAATTTTTCTTTGCACGAGTATAAAAGTTTTCTCGATATAATTTTTCAAAATAAACATGTGATAATTGCATTTTGAACACGCAGTTAGTAGGTGCAGATAATACTTCTCCGACAACCATCCTTCGGTCTGATAAATAAATAATTACTTATGTTGGCGAGATTTGGGCACTACTTATACCAGGTACAGTCTTATCAAATAAAAGCCATATAATAGTACCAATGTAATCAAAAATTTGAAATCAAGAATTCACGGGTGAAATAGGTGTACACGTTTAATTTTTAGACTGTACTGAAAATTATACTATAGATTCAACTGATCTTTTTAATTTTTATTTTTACCAATGTAATGTTATTTAATCATATTGTATTTTAAAGTTCATACTTTTATTTTAACGGCTAATTTTTTGTTGCTGTGTTTGAAGTTAACTTAATCTTTAATCTATAAAATACATGAAATCGATAATTGGGAAAGGATCATTAACAGTGACAAAATAATAAAAACTTTATGCGCTAGTAATTTATTAAAAAAATAATTTAATTCTCGTAATTTAAAGTTATATTAAGTAGTTTGAATTGACGGGAGAGCCTTCTACTCCGTTTTATAACCAAGAAGGCTTTCTACTAAAATTAGAGATGGGGATGTGAGGGCATTGAGGGACAGTATTCCTGAATACCAGTAGGCTGTGTACTGAGAGCATGCAATTTCAGTTTCACGGGGTTTCAGTTCTGAACAATGTACGTCAATCTGGTGGTATACATATTAAACCCTCCGTTGGTCTGGTGCACCTCATTCTCCGCTCTCTTTGTTCACCAGTTGGTGTGCAGGATTCGTTTGTTTTGCATTGCATGGTATTAAATGAATGCAGGTCAATGCGCCCGGTTTGAGATAATAGTTTGCGTTCGCTATCGTTAGAGATATATTTTATGTGTACGGTATTTATATTTTTATTCCGCCTTGTACTTATTTTTATGAAAATTAAAATCGGTGTTTTATAAATTATCGAATACATTACGAATACTATAACATTTACTCCTATTTATACATAATGTTTCTAAAATGATGGCTTTACTTTTTCGTATTTTACTTGTAAAACTAAACAAAAAATATCTTTAGGAAAAATCACAATTTCTCCTTCGTTCTCCCACTGTCCACCTTTTTGTTATTTTTATATAAAAATTTATATCTCAAGTTCGGATGGATGAATCACATTAATATTTGGTAAGAGTCTTGGTAATAAAGTTTTAAAATTAGCAAAAAATCAAGATTTAAATACCTTCGCAAATTACAAAATGGTGATCATGTTTATTTTTGAATCCGTTATATCTCCGTAAATATAATTTTTATCAAAATGTATGTTACTTACTAAAATATTAAGCCTTTTGTGTTGAACAGTGACGTTTTATTTTTTAAAATCTATTAACAAATAACTGAGTTATGGCAGAAAATTGATTTATAATTTTGTGTCTGTTTTATTGTCCTCCACTTTACGTTCAATTCTATTAAATATTGTTTCTATTTATTGTTATGTATACATTTTTATAATTTATGGAGATATAATGGATTGGAAAATAAACATGGCCGCTATTTTGTAATTTTCGAAGGTATTTAAGTCCTGAGTTTTTGCTAATTTTAAAACTATTACCAACACGCTTACCAGATATTAATGAGATTCCTCTATCTGAACTTGAGATATAAATTTTTAAGTAAAAAATGACAAAATGGTGGACAGGGGGAGAACGAAGAGAAATTGACATTTTTCGAAGGCTATTTTTTTTTTTAGTTTTACAAGTAGAATCCGAAAAAGTATAGCCAGCTCACCATTTTAGAAACATTTGTACATTTTTAAAGTTTTATATAAATTCATTCATCTCCGTACCAGTTGCTTTGTAGTAATATATTGGTAATGCAATGACTGCATATGGTAGCTTAACATTCTTCCTCTTAACCCTGTCATTTTCCAAGTAAACTACAGGGAAAACAATTGTTATGCGATATGATGTGTACGAAATTATCATATAGAACCAAACGTCAGAAACAGAAACGTCAGAACTATATCCTTATTTAGTAATTTCTGAAACAAAATCGAAACAAAATGTAGTATTTTGTGTATTTGTGTATAAAAACACAAGAAATCTACGTTAGCGAAGCAGTATTTTATTTTATCATTTTTAAATTATAAAATTGTTTCTTTAGTAAAGCTTAGGGGAGTTATTAAATCTTTAAAATTACTGATTTATTTTTATTATTATTATTATTATATAATGTATTGAATTAATTCTTTAAATTCAGTGTTTAAAATAATTTAATATAATTTAAAAAAGAAACACCACGGTTACTAAAATTGCTAAAATACAATAATTACCTGCAGACTTTAAAATTCATTGTGGTTTTACTGAAACAAAGATTGAAAAAATAATATGGCTTTTCTTCTGAGATCTGAATCTTGGTGGAGAACAACATTATCTGGGATCACCAATTCGTCTTTAAACGCGGGTACACAACCGTTGACCAAACCCATAGAGTTGTTAATATCATCTGCGATTCCTTGGATAGGAAGAAATACTGTTCAGCGGTTTTCTTAGTATAGCAAGCCTTTGACAAAGTAACGTATTCTCTAAAAATAACATCTCAAACAATAAAGGCTAACATAAGAAAAATAAAATTTTCGAAAGGCTTTGTGCATTTTAGATCTAAGGTCTATAACTTTAAAAAAATCTGATGTGGACACGATATGATTTCCTTGTACGCCTACTAAATTACAAATACACATTTTCTTTTAAATGAAGAGTACATAAAATTTTATTTTATTAATATAAAAAAATAGTAAAAAAAAGATGAAGTCGGATTTGAACCTATGTACCTTCCCCTTGTACGAGCCAAATGTTTAATTAATTAAAATTTACTTGGCTATAACTCTGGAACCAATGAAAATAAGTACCACTTATGATATATTTTTGAAAAGCTCTCAATGAGGGCTTATTACTGTAGTTAAAAAAAAAAGTCTAAAATTCAATTTTTTTTATTTATTTTGGGCTTTTGTGGACACTTTTTGTCCAGTCGATTGCAATCAAAAGGGGAGGTGCACAACTAGATGTTACAACAGTCCTAAATCCAAAATACGGTATTTCAACATCCTACGGTTAATATTTTTTGAGTTATGCGTGATATATACGTACATACTACGTACAGATGGCACGCCAAAACTAGTCAAAATGGATTCAGGGATGGTCAAAATGGATACCTCCGTTGAAATCTCACTACCGAAATTTTTCGGTAGTCTTCCTTTTAAAGGAAGTAAAAGATTGTAGACATTTCTTGATAGCTTTGTATTTGAAGTGTAAACTTTAAAAAAAATCTTGAAAAATATTTAAACTGAAGGGAGATATAAAGGAGAGGTTTAAAAATCATATATTTCAATTTTAAGAGGTATTATTTATTTATGCATTGTAGGTAACAATTTGCTTTAATAAAGTTTTTTCTAAAATGCCTATGAAAAAAAATCGAACTTGACTTTTTCGTGACATCTCCCATCCCCTTAACCAATTTTGAAAAAAAAAATATGATCAATGTCCCATGTATAGAAATATTTGAGCTAAATCTAAAGAAAATTGGGTCGGACAATCGTGAGATATAAGGCCGAAAGCAGTACGACGCATACGTACACACATACATATATGTTGTCTTTTTTTTTTGTCTAGATGAAATAGCTGAACCCTAAAACGTAACGATTTGCAAAAAAACCGATACCTCATTTTTGACATGAACATATAATTTACCCTTTAATATAGCTATTCTAACTATCACCGGGAAATTAAAAATATAAAAAGCAACTTCTTTTGGTTGGGGACAATTGATTTTAATTTTTTTTTTCAAATGTTTTACGGTATTAATTTCATTTTGATTTCTAATTACATATTATTAAAACTTATTATAACTATTAAAAATTAATAAGCTGAAAACTACGCAAGTGTAAAATTTTTATTAAGTCCTATTCTCTTCAGGAAACATAGCTTCCACTCCAACATCCGATTTTTTCAAAATATTAACAGAATAAATAAAATATTTTAACAGAATAAAAATTTGTAATATACAAATTTCTATATTAAAGTTTATTATTGGCGCTTAAATATTTTTCTAGTCACTAACTCGGATAGAAGCCTACGTATATGTACTAGTACTGTGTTTTACAATTTCCTTCTATTACTCTCAATACAATTCTTTTACTCAATTATAAACTGTAACACCTGAAAAATCCTATGCAGATATCGATATAAATCTTCCAGATTAATCCTCTGTTAAAATTTATGCGGTAACTGATTTAATTAATTTTATATTATTATTTATGGATTTATACTACGCTAAAAAAAGTGTTAAATTAATATAACGCATTCCAGAGTTTTATGTTACAATTTATTTATTTATTCTGTGAACAAAAAAGGGTGTTAAATTGGTATTTTTATTAAAATGTATGATTAAAAAACTTTGTCCCGTTTTAGTTTCTATATGTTTAAGTTTTACTCTACCAATCAACGCCGAAGTGATTTATGTGAAATTGATTGTGATTTTATCGCGTAATGGAAGTGAAGGTTTGTTATGTAATTTTAGTGTTGTTTCACATCCTTAGTTTATACACGTATGTAATATTGTAGCTTCAGTTATCGTCCTGATCCAGAAGTGAAGTAAATTTGCTGTCAAATTAGTGTCAACGTTTCATATAAGGATATTTATAACTGTTGCCATGTAACCTACATACTGTTATCAGTATATTGTTGTAGTAATATTACTTTGGATCAACAAAGTCGGTATTAAATTATTAATTACATCTTTATCTACTCGTTGAGCTGAAAAACTCGCACCAAATTAACTCTATTGTATTTACGTAACTCTGATAGATAAAGTGAAAGACGAATTACGTTATGTCCCTGTTCGGCCTAAATCTCATCAATAATGTAGTGTTTATTCCGGTCCTTGTTTTCTATTATTATTTTAACCACTTGAATATATAGCACATCCCTTTCATAAGGGAATATCGTTTAATGAATTTCGTTTTTTACTTCTATACACCAATAATAAACTAAATCCGTCTGAAAAATGATGTTTCGTAATCGTAATTGCTTTCTCAATTCCTTAAACTTGAGTTCACTCTATAAATCTGTGCTTAAGTTGCATGGATTCTAACTATACACATAATTAAATTCGCTTATATTTTTTACAAGGACAAATTGGTATGCTTTTCTTTTTTACTTTCGTGTACAAAGTAAAGGAAGTATTGTAATCGCGAGAAATTTCGGTTTTCAGATTTCAAAGGAAATAACCATTTTGACCATCCCTGAATCCATTTTGACTAGTTTTGACATGACGTCTGAACGTGCGTATATATATCGCATAACTCAAAAACGATTAGCCGTAGAGTGTTGAAATTTTGGATTTAGAACGGTTGTATAATCTATTGATTGCAATCAACTGGACCAAAGTGTCCAAAAAAACCCAAAATCAAACAATTTGGATTTTGGAATTTTCCTTAACTGCAGTAATAAGCCCTCATTGAGAGCTTTTCAACGATTTGTCGTAAGAGTTATTTTCATCGGTTTTAGAGTTAACCTAAATGAAATATTTGGATCTTACGAGGGAAGTCATATCGATTCGAATCCGACATCATATACATATATTAATTTCATATTATTATTTAAATTTATTGATTTATATATAATTATTAACCTGAAATTGTAAAAAAAAAACTTAGAGTAAATAATAATTCAATAATAACAAAAAAAAAAGAAATATGAAAAAAATTAGAATTTACTAATGAAATAAAATTTTATGTACTTCTCATTTTAAGTCAAACGTTTTTACAGAAGTTACTGTTTATTTATTAAATCAACATGTTTAAATTTTAAAAAAGTTAAAAAAAAAAAAAATGTATGTGAAGTCGGATTCGAACCGATGTGTCCATGGTTACAGATACGATACGTTCTCACTTATACCACATACTACTTGATTGACGTGAAACAAAATTAAACTAATATAAAATGCTGATACGGACACCACAAAAAAAAGTGATTTAATGTGGCGTCTACCACAATGCAATTTTGTAACTAACTTCCACTTTATTAAAAAATTGGAGATCGTATCTCACTTTCAAATAGAATAAGTTTAAATGAAGTGCAGCAGAAATGCGTATATTTAATTTAATAGGAGTACAAGGAAGTCATGTGGTGTCTACATCATATTTTTGTCATTTAAAACATTAATGATTATAAAAGTTTTATTAAACTAACTGTCTCCATAATATTATTCCTCTCTGATTGAAGAATTCACTTGTATGAAAATTGTGACTTTCTATCCAACCCAATTACTTAGCTATTGAATTCTATTTTGTATTTAAAGAAATTTTTGAATATAGTTATTTTTTTTAAATGTTTATTGCGGTTTTTAAAGTTGGTTCAATTTTTAAAAATATTTCTTATAAATTTATTTATTTATTTTATTACATTATTTTATTCTTATTTTAAACGTGGATAGTAAATGTTATCTATATAACCCTGTATCTTGATGATAGCGTTGTAAATAATTCAGAAAAACGTCATTAAGAGGTGGTATCATATAAGCTAAAACGTTTTTGAATGCAATATGCAATACTTTTTACTGTAACTTTCAAAGGAAATTTTTTGAGAATTCTTTGTTGTAGTCATTACGCTGAACTAGTTTACCTTAATAACGATAACAAACGAAAACGATAACGGTAACGATAACAAAGATTAGAAATGTCTTCGAATCTCTCCAAAGACAAGTAATTTTGTATTTAAGAAACGTTCCCTTAATTTATGTGGGAAAACTGACTGCCCAGATTAACTTTTTATCCAAGTTAAAAGAAAATTATTAAAATTGGTTGATTTGATGAAGAGGAATGCTTGCATATATAAAAAAAAAATTTCGAACGGTTCGAATTGAACAGCAACTGTATGGTTCGAACATCCATTTTTTAAAGCGTTAATAATTGTATAATGACTCCAACAAAACTCATCTTTTCTGAAATGTTTATCTGAGTACTGTCCATTGAATAAACCTTTTGCGATTTAAGCAGCTAACAAAATTACGATTAATTACTTAACGATATTATGCGTAGAAAAGATGTAAATATATCTTCATGCTTAGAAATACGTGCTAAAAAAACGAGTTTTTAGTTGTATTTGTTAGAGGATGGATAATGTTTATCGTTTGTATTGTAATGCTGGCCAGAAATAAATGTAAAATGATTTGATAAGTTTAATGTGTTGAATGCGACTTAGTCGTAAGGATATGGTAGGAAATGATATAAATAGAAAAATAAAGCAAATCCTTCGGGAAAGATAAAAAATAATATTTCGTAATTTTTGTTGTTTACTTTCATATAGGAACTGCTCATTCAATCGAGCATCGATATGCAATTTAACATCGATTCTGAATATTAACGATTAAATAGTGAACGAAGCCGTTCTTGTAAATATAAATCGGATCAAAAGAGTAATATCTGTTTAAAAAAAGAGCTGATTTATATTTTCTCCTTCTTTTTTTTGTCGTGTGATAATCGCCGTTATTGATTATCATGACGAAATATTGCAAAACGTTTTTTAAGCATTTTTGTGTTCGAATCGTCGTCTATATTACAAAAAAACCATGTGTTTTTTTTTATATTTTCCTTTGTAAAAGTGCAGTATAATTTATAAAATTGTTCTACCCGTTACTTTTCCTGTTACAGAACAGTTTAATTTTTAAAATCGTACGTGAATGCATTTGTTATTTTATAAGTGTCTGTTCATTTATATTGTTATTTATTACTATCACATTTTCTTCTTTGATATACTGTTCAATAAAAGTATATATATTCATGCGCTTCGAATAATTCTGTTTTATTTATTTAATCATAATGTGTTATTTATTTCATTGCACTCTGGAATTTACATTTTTAACATGCCGTTTTTTATCTCATTTTCAATATCCGTTATCGTTCATATGAGAATTCTTAAAAATAAAGAATAATTAGGTTTTATTATTTAAAATAATAGTCTGATTTTTGTATTTGTCCTTGGATTTCGTTGTCCATTTCTCATTTTTCTAAGATAATTTGAAATGTATTGCCTAAATAAATTGTTGTTATACTTAATTAACTGCGTATTACCTAATCAATTTAATCTTTTTTGTATTCCTACTAAATAAATTATTAGCATTTGAAACAATATTTTTTTTGTTATTAATGATAATTATTATTTTAGGTATAGGTTTATTTCATGCCACTCAAGAAAACAATTCATGTAAATAAATAATGTTTTATTTATGTAATATAACTCAATGTGATGAATGTAGATGATTATATTCGAGTAGTTTGCCCTACGGATACATTGTCATATCGAAGTTTATTCTATGAGACTATACAACTTCCTACAATTGAAATCGTAATAAAATTCTATATGATAGTTAAATCTGGTAACTTTGTATCTAGATCAAAAGTCCTAAGTGCCAAGAAAGATTGACCCGTTCAATTCGGCAGGTTTGTTATTTACCAACAGTTTTTCAGTGTTCGTATAATGGCAGGAACCACCACGTTGTTGAAAAACAATGCTTTGGATGGATTTAGACTTTTGAGTAGACATCATCTTGTTTTCTAACTGCAAATTAAATTTACCTTACAAAACAAACACACCAAAAAAAATTGAAAATATTTGACTTTATCCAAAAAATAAAAATTGTAAACAGCGTGGTGCAAATCATAACTTATTCGATTCTGGGAAGGTTTACATGATGACAGAGCAACATTGTGACGCTGAATATTTGAAAATAATTGTTTTCTAATTATTAGGAGTTTACATAAATGCATAGGAAAAGGAAATGCGTAAATGCAAGTTATGTAACTGATTTATATATATATATATATATATATTGAGCCCATTTGTCCGAATGGATAAGGCCTTTTTTCTTAACTAATTTATATGTTACAATAAAAAAATTAACGTAAAATTTGCTTTCATTACACTCTATCATCAACAGCCTCCGTATAATGTAAAAAAACCTGGAATTTACATATTAATATGCCGTTATTTATCTCATTTTCAACGCTCAATCGACTCATTTAAATATTAGACTCAAATTATTATTTTAATTGTTAAATGCTTGTTACATATGCAGTTAAGCAAAATTAATTCCCGAAGACGGATTTTTATTTAGTTTTTTAATTTGTAGATAATCTTTGATGATTATTTATTAATTTATTTATTTTAAAGCTTATATTAACCGATTTGGTAATAAAGAGTCTGAATGAGGACGCATATTAAATATAATAAGCCAAGCCAACTCTTGTTACAGTACAGTATTTGTTGTATTAATCACATGTCGGTATTTTTAATACCGGCTTATGAATTCGTTCATTAATCGCATGAATAAGTTTTTGGATTTATTAATTAATTAATTAGTCAATGTAATTTAATACTATTTAATTTCTACTTTACTAAGTATTTTAAAATTAATATAACTGTATTAATTTGCTAATTTTCCGCATCAGATGAGATTACAAAAAATAAACAAATAATTTTGCACTGGGATCACGTTCGTTGAAGTTAACTACTGACCCGTTCGTTAATTACTTTACCCAACGATTTTATTTTATAAAGATATAATAAATTTGACGCTGAAATGAAATATTAATTTTAGATAAAGGTATTGATTTTAATACTAGTTTATGCTCTAAACGTGTGCGGGTGCGTGCGTAAATGAATTGAAAGTTTCAAAGGTGTGATGTAAAAGGACACAATAAGTAATAGTTTTCATTATTGAATCTTATTTTTGAATTTTTTTCTTTTGGAATCCATTTTAACGCGAATACTTGCCGATTAATTTAGTTGCTATGTTTTAAAAAAACTTATTCTCCTGCATTGTTGTATGATTTTTTTATTTATAGCCTCGTAAAGGCGGTATGTACCTATATTTTCTTGGAAGATGAAATTGTATTATAATGTAATTTATATTACTGAAAACATATAGCGCTGAATAGAAAATAAAATACGTTTAAAACTTTACTTGTTTTCTTAAATAAAGTGTCTACATCATTATATATTGCAGGATAGTGTTTCTCTATCTCTGTTATTGCGAATTTTTTTTCCTAAAGCTTTAAATGGAAAATCTTAGCAAATTCTTTTCTTATCGTTCTTGAAAAATTATTTTTATTGAAAAACTCGATAAGATTATATTCTTTTGTATTTACGGTACGGTTTGTGAAAATGGAATTGGCTCAGTAACTTTATGATATCTTGATTTTCTTCAGTTATTTTATTATCAAGTATGAAACACGCCTACTTCTCAGCTTATTTTAAGTTTTCTTTTTGGCTATGTAACTGTTGTTTTATTGATTACAACGTTTTTCCATTTGTTAATTTTTTTATTTTGTTAGAATTTTTAAATTTTAAATTGCGAGAGGCACTGTTGTTTTGTTTTACATTATTTGTGTAAATTGTCTAAAGGTTATTATTATATATATATATTTTTTTAATTATTTGGGCATCGGCTAATAAGATCTTAGCCCTTGTTACATTGTGTTAAAAAACAAAAATAGGATCGTCTACTCTAAGGGTGTATAGGGCATTTTTACAGAAACGCAAACATGAAATATTAAATAAAACACACATATATATCACGTACTGGGTGTAAAGAGCTTTGACATTTACATAAAACAAAAAAGTTAAAACGTAAACATAAAACACAAAAAGTCTTGATAATACCATGTAATTTTGAGAGCCCTGTGTTGGGGTGTAAAGACTTTCACACAGGGTATTATCAGGCAAAAGTAACACACTGACTTCTGTGGAAGGCTTCCTACAAACGCGTTCTTAATCCGCTGGCTTCTGCAGTAGATAAGCAGCTATTTTTCTTTGCCATTTTTTAAATCAGCAGCAATATTGTTTCTTAATCCGTACATTTTTCTGAGGTTTTCATATATTGTACTTTCTTCCAGGTTTATGTAATTTACCATAAACTGCATACTGGTCTTTCTTTGCCGGTTAAGTAATGAATTTGTTTTTCGTTGTGACATTCTGATTTTGAGTACGAGTTAAACCTATTCTTTAATTTCATAAATTTTTCTGAAAAATAATTGCATGTAGAGAAATTTATTGCCAAAAGTATTTAGGTATGTTCAACTAAGTAACTTTTTGACTAGTACCGTGAAGCTATCCAACTGATTGTTTTCTTGTAAAAATAAAATTACAGTTATAAAAAAACAAAATTATTAAGTCATTTAAATTTATTAAGTAATAATCACAACAAAAAAAAAATGAAGGGATTCAATAAAAATAAATGACGTAATACCCAATTTGTACGAGTTTGTAATATTGTTGTGCTCAATCTTACAGAATGTTGGCTAAATTATGAAATATTAAGGAAAGTTGAAAAATAAAATTCATTACTTATTATTAGCGATATCATCATCAGTCTGAGACTGAGTACGTCCGATCAACAGACATTTCATCCTTTTAAACTATCTATTCGGTTCAAAGGGACAAAAAATTTCAGATGATTTATCTTTATCGATGAAATTAATAAGGCGATAGATAAAAGAAGTTTCTCCGAGCTAAATCATTCGATTCTACACTACACGTTGATCGATATCGTTAACAAAGCTTGACCGTGCCAGTTTTCCTGGTTAAGACGTACGATTGATATAGCTACCTACGTAAGACGAGGCAATTTATAACAGCAAATGTAGTAAAAGGTGACGTAACTGAAGAAGACTACGAATGGCATGATGGTGTTATTCAAAGTAATTTAGAGCCGATGTTGTTCTTAACTTATAAATATCTCAAAAACTAATATATCGTGGAAATTATTTATCTTTCCTAAGTATCCAAATTTTAATTGATAAGGTTCTTTAAACGTTAAAAAAAATTTAAAGTTAAGGTTGAATTGGCATAATCTAGATGACAGAACAAAATTAATGGACATTTCATTGAATGCAACGGGGGATGCAGACTACTTAGTTGTTATGTATGATATAGTAAAGCATTTCCAATAAATGTAGTTTGAATTTTATTTCATTTATTTTTGTTAATGTTTCTAGAAATATTTGACTACTATTGACTACTATTTAATAGTACTTGTAGATATTTAGCGAGTTAACTTGTATACATATGAGATTTTTTACCGGTAAAAGGTCAGATTGATCTGATCGTATAAATTACTTATGTAAAAGGAACTGGGCAAATTTATTCTTATCTTTAAGAAAATTAATTTCTCTTTGCTTTTACATGAAGTACTTATCGTGCAGTATTTAAGATGTACTATTTTTCAACCGGTGATATTATATAGGGGTTGGCCGTCTTTGAATCCTTTTTTGTCTCATTCAAAGGTTACAGTGAAGGGAGCTTTGAATAAGTCATTTTTATTATCTAAACTATTTTTAGAAAAGTAAGTCATAAAACCTTTTGCGCTTATACTCTTAGTATATAATCTGCAGTAACTACATCGCTTTTGTCGAGACGGACACATTTTTATATTCTAGAAGCATTAGTAAATTAATGACCAGGTGTTTAATATTAAATAAATATTTTCTACAACGGACTTAAATTATTTAATGCGCGTATTCTACAGCAATATCCCGTTAAATATAAATAATGTAAAGTTGTGTGAACCTTCTTCATAAAAAATATTAATTAAAAAAGTGGTTGTGAGAATTAGCTTGAATGATGTCATAAAATGTCTCGATATCAGTGAAAATGAATTTTTTTTTCTTTTATCGTTCTCTATTTTATAAATTTTTTCTTTAATCAATACAACCTGTAATATAACATTTTATTTCATTGAAAATTCAACGTACTTAATTACGGTTTATTTATTATGCATTTCATTTTGCCTTACAAAAACAAGTGAAGATTAATTATTCGCTTGCAAGTTTTATTTGTAAATATTAATGGTTGTTTATTATTATTATTATTATTGAAATAACTGATAATGGTAATTATTTATATGCTGCCAGTATCAATAATTTTTAATCCTTCTAATTTATACTTTGCGTAATGATGGTAACGAAAATTACGCCTGCAAACATGGCATTACTTCATTCGAGAGTTATTTCTTAAATATCGAGATCAGTTTACAAGATAGGATTAATATCTGTTAAATATATGTTTTTTTATCTTTATTGTTTATAATACATTTTTGTATTTTATTTGTAATTGCTGTTGGATGTAAATTTGTAAGGTACTATATCTATTTTTTGCGGAATAAATTATTCTTACCTTCTTCCAAAACAATTATAATAGATTACGGTTATAATTAATCACAATTAGTTTTTTTCAGAGTAAATCAGTTCAAAGCAGCGATGGGTAAATTTACCTGGGAATTGTTTGTAGAGAAAATGTTACCGAGAATTTAGGGAATTACGTATTTTTGGTGGGAATTTATATTTCACACCCTCCCCTTTTTTTTAATTACCTACTGATTAAATACAGATACAAATATACATTTTTACCACTATGTGCCCTTGCTATTGAGTCGTAAAGGACAAATTTGTAACAGCCTAAATGTAATGAAACCGGGTTTTTTACTCTGACTCTAAAAAGACGCATGTACTTGCTTTAATAACTATAATTACTACGATATTTTAACATTAATTTGAAAATTTACTGTTCACTATCACTACTTTCTATGCTTTATTCTTCAGCATCATCATCATCCTCCTCCTCGTTTCCACTTCGTCCCCCTCCAATTGTTTGAGTATGGCGACCATTACAATCTAGTGGCTTTTGAAGTCCACCTGAAAAACACATTTGGAATATTTCTGAAGATAATAATTGTTGTCTACAAATGCGATTTCTCCAGTCCTTTGCGTTGTTAGACCCTTTCTTTTTTTATTGTGGATAAAACCGAAACGACTGAAGCTCCTCTCAGTCTCCGATAATGGTGGAGCCGATAAAATGCGACTAGCTACTTTACTTACGCCAGTACCGCACACTAATCCTATCCATCACTTTAGGGGGGCCATGCACAGAAAATGTTTGGCCCAGATATTTTCTTTCTTGCGCCTGTATTCTGCTAATTTCGGCAAAACAAATTTCTCATTCACGATCATTTTTTGGGCTACTTGGTCAATGAACTCCATTCCGTCGATTAACTCCTCGGCCGTGTAGTTTGACCCCTAGGAAGGTGAATTTAATAAACCAGCTGCGAAATGAATTTGGCGCACATATGTCTTCATTATTTTATGAAAATATTTCGGTAAATGGTTTGTTCTACAACTGAGAGGAAGCTGATTGGAAAAAACATAAAAATATTTTTCAAATCTCTTTAAAATACCACTTTAAAAAACACTTTGTGAATAAGTATTTTTCGCTTTCCAGAGCAAGAATTGCATCGCTTGTTGCCAACAATAAAATAATATTATCTACAAGAACCAAAAACCCCTCGACATATAAAATATTAGTTTTATACGTTTTATGGTGTTTGGATTGGTCCTCGACGTATTTGTTCACGGATAGTTGCTGCAAGCAGTTTTTACAGTTGTATAAACTTTCTAGGCAATATAAATTTTGACACCAACGTGTTTTAACAGGAACCTTTAATCAGATGTGGCTTTTGTTCATCTTTTCTTAAGTAATGCTTAGCCTTTTGCTATTTTTTATCGTTCTAGCGATAAATCAGAATGGTCGCTGCGGTAGTGGAAAGGATGTCCCCTCAAGTTAAATATAGCGTCTGAACAAGGCAACCAAGGGGCACGATAAAATGTTGTGCGTTGTTTTTTTGAACAATTTTAAAAGGTTTCTGTAAATTTCTGGCATTATTTCCAAACAGCTTCAAAGGTTTATGGGCGGTATACTAGTCTAGGACGTCTTGAACTTGAGAAGCGAGGTAGTCGGAGTCATGAATTTAAAAACTTAGCGAAGACAGGCTTCGGACGAACTGATATGGAGATCATAAAATTGAAAATATCTTTATTACGAATGCTAACTATCGCATTGCAGATGCAAATCATCAGATGTGTCGTACCAAACCTGTCATCATACGATTGTATTCTGTATTTAAGAAGGTCGTAGATAGCGACTTCCTTGTCCTTGTTGTAGATGTAAATGAAGGTCTCAAATAATGAAAAAAATCCTTCTGTAGATCGTGCTCAAAAATCCGTAATGGTACTCCGGAAACGTATATAGCTCGTACCATCATAACGTTATTTTCACCTGAAATAAAATAAGCTTACATTAGCAAATCGTCTATCCTAGAGCAAGGTGTATTCACAACAAACGATACTAATTCGGGACCCCAAAATCCTTGCACTTCGGCAAAACGTTTAGCTTCGCAATCTGAAATGTGAATTTTCGAGAGGGTTAGAATACGTATAGATTTAGCACTAACGTGTTGACTTTCCTCCATCGAGTCAAAATAATTAGCAATGGATGCGGTGGACCCACGTCGCGAGTGAATGGGGGCTTCTGCTCCTTGTAGATAGAGTCGTGCTTCCTCGAAATCCATGTTTTCCTCGCCGAGATTAGGTGATTTTAGACTTTTATTAGTATCTGTGAACCACTTAATATTATTAATATTAAATAAATATTGTTAATTATAGTTTAATTTTAAACGAATATAATTCTAACAAATTACAATAATTATTAACGATGAGTCTTAACTAAATGTAATACATTTTTTAAACGCTCTATTCACGTATAATATGAAGAACCTTTTTAATCAACAAAATTAATTTTATTTGGTTGTAGTTTAGTTTTCAGTAACAATTTTATGGTGAATATTTCGTCTGTGGAATAGAAAATTTGGTTCACAAAGTTCCAAAAAAAGTTTCTTTGTAGTTTGTTTTATAGGTAAAACAGTAGTGGCTGTCAAAGCCAGAGCGATAAACTATTTACTCACAAAATTTAAAGTTTTATAAATTTTATTGTAATCATCTTCTTGAAAATTATATTGAAGCATATACAAAACGTGTGCTTATTTTTAGGAAATAGATCCGAATGGTTATTTGAATGATATGTGGAAAGAGGCGTGCAAAAAAGAAACAGAAAATAACGAAATCCTATTATTCGATATTTGAATTTCTTAAATATAAGAAATATTTATCTAAATTAAAATTTAAATAGAATACTTAAAGTATAATGAAAACTGCCGAGTTATTTCTAAGATTCCTAATTTGAAAGGGTTTTTTTAATAAATTAAAACGAATTCTTTGTAGTTTTCAAGAACGGCAGTTAAATAATATTCTAGTCATAAATTAAGGAGATTTGTTTCCGTATGTCAGATCGATTTTATCTTAATAATAATTGGCTCGTTCTTTTTTTTAAACGTTAAATTTTTTCATCAACCAATACAGGATTTTTGTTTTACATTTGAAAATTATTATTTTTGTATTGTGTTAAAATTAATTATTTAAGTAGCAACTTTAAAATGGTAACATTTATACAACGCATTAAACATTATTACTTGTATTTTCTTCCCGGATTTTATTTTTATCTCTTATTTTTCGAATTGCTAAACGTGTTATAATCTCTGTTGTAAAATAAATTAACCGTTTTTTTTTTTATTAATTAGAAAATATTGTTGGCTTTCGTATAAAACTCATTTCAAATATTGTTGGAGACTGATTCCGTACTTGACATTAATTTAATGAATTGGTACGTCATTTAGTTTTCGAATCTTGCTAGATCGTGGATACCGGTGTTATTTGGTGGTTGGGTTTCAATTAACGACACATCTCAGGAATGGTCAAACTGAAACTGTACAAGACTACACTTCATTTACATTCATACATATCATCCTCATTCATCCTATGAAGTAATACCTTACAATGGCTCCTGGGGCTAAACAGAAAAAAAAAGAGTTTTCGAATCTTGTTTTTAAGCATATATATATATTTTTTAATTTTTTCTTGTGTAGAAAAAAATTTACAATCTTCTGACGGTTTCTTCTGACGAACCGTAAGTAAATAATATGTTAAAAAATATTATCTGAGATGTGTGATCCAATAATAACTCTCCACGAAAACAAGCAGTAAATTATTATAATAACATAAACGTCCATGTTAAGAGACTTACAGTAACAAGTAAAATCCAATAAACACTCATGTCAAAAGCACTATCACCACTGAGTTCTATAAGTTGTCCAATCTATGGGCCACATTTGTTCAACACATTCAGCTCGGAAGCGATATTTTTTATCAAATAGAAGATAAACAAACGAATGAAAACAACGTTAAACAGTAATAGCTTTAAAAAAAAAAAAACAAAAATAAGCGTTAAAACAGTGGACAATAATACACAATTTTTTTTTAAATAATAACAAGAAATAGTACTAGAAAAAAATAGTCTCTTCAACGACCATCACTAAGGTGCAGCCCATGAATGATTTTCAATCGTCTAATGTCATCACCGTTGTCTAGCAGATTCAAAGCAAAGGGACTTACATGTCTATTTAGTCTAACCGTGTACGTATTTACAACTGAAACGGACAATCTCGTCCCAAACATACGGGATTTCCAGGTATTCATGTATTTCAGAATTCCTGAGAGCCAGGGCATGTATGGTTTAATATTTGTTAGCGATTGAGTGAGGAATCATTAGTATATTTTTGCGAATTATTATTAATTCTCTTTACTAGTTAATATAGATTTACTAACGGCCGTGGCGGAGTGATAACCATTGATCCAGAGGTCCTGGGTTCAAATCACGATCAGGTATGAAATTTTTCATACGCCATTTTTATTTTACTTTTCTTTCTAATTTCTCAAAAATTAGATCTTATTTATTTGCGTTTTTTATTACTTCAGAGTTTCTTGTAAATTTTATATTTATTTTATTACCTTTTATAACATTTAATTTCGTTCTGACAGTCAGTTTGTTATATTTGTATTTTATTAATTGAATTATGTATCATATTCCATTCCAATTCGCTTGTTGCTGACTCTTATTTACGCTCAACTGATGTGCTTTCAATTTATCAAAATTTTTGACTGAATGTTACTCAAATATAAATATTTACTTAATTTAAATGTTATATCAATTTAATTTATAAAATGTACTGTACATTTTCATGCTATTCAGTATTAAATATTTATTCTATTAATTGATAACTTATATTTTTTCACGATATTTTTTTTAAAAATTGTTTATTTTACTAATATTGTATTTTTATTTGGAGGTTTAATTTCAAGTAAAAATATTGTTACTTTTATTTTAACTTCTTTTTATATTTCAAATATATAATTAAATAATATATTTCATTGTATTGAAAAATAGAAATAGTGATGTTAAAAGAAACAAGCTAGTTAAGCGTGTTACTTACTTAACGTATACTGCTTAAACATAGAATTTGACGAAAAAGAATATTAGTTGATCGCAAATAACACAGAGGTCAATGAAAAAATATTTTTACTGGTAATATGAACTGATAGATTTTACAAAAGTTTGTTTTTAAATGAAGATTGCTGTAACAGACGTTCCTAGGAGATTTGAACTAAATAGGTGAGACATTAAAAATAATACCAGATATAAGTTGATTAAGTGTATTATTATGGTCTGCCATATAGTTTTCTGAGAGGGAAAAGAAGGGGTGATGATCTGATAAACGTTGCAGGGAACGAGCTTGAAGATGAAAACAAGAAGTTGGAAACCATGGTATTTGTTAGGAGAGGCTTAAGCCCAGTTATGGGCTTAGGTTTTAACAATTTTAATGATAATGAACTGAATATAATTATACATACTTAGTATGTTCTTACGGATACAAAAAATAAAGATTTCGTTATATTTATTTTTTTATTTGTTAATTATGATGAAACGATTACATTACTTGTAACAAATGTAATTTGAGCATAGTTTAATTATTACAAACCAAAAAGGCTTCGTTTATTTATTATTGTTGTTACAATAGTCATTAGTATATGGTCAACGGCAATACGTCAGTCATTGGTGTACATTCAATGACTGTACCATTTAGTTAAACGGTATAGCCATTGACAAGCCAATTTCAGACTGTAGTTAATAATAATTTCCTTTGCACGCGAACTTATAATAATGCAGCAATAATAATATATTATAGGTATATATTTATGTACAATACGCTAACTCTTATGTAATAATTGTGTACTATAATATCAGTGTAATAATTCTGAACTAATTTATTCCGGTTACCAGATTTTATTCTTGCTTAAAATATAAATTATTGATGTATCTTAATATTATTTATAATATATTATTTATGAATTTAATATTATTTATGTAATTTTTTACGTAAATTACGTAATTTTTATATTATTTACATAATTTTTACGTAATTTTTTTTTAACGTACAAGGGGTGCATTTCTCTTTATATCATGTTATAAAAAATCGATTCATTTTTAAATTTTTAATTCTATTTTTGGGCATACATTTACAATTATACATACATACATTTACAATTGCCAGCTGAAAAATTATTATTTAATTGCCAAGTAAATACGGTAAGTTCCAACAATATAGAAACTATTCAGCGCTTCCAGAGTAAATTGGGGAGATGCATATAGTCCAACCAAATTACACTTACAGAAAAAAAAAATTTTACTTGGACTTTTATAAGTGGAAATGGTAAAGGGGCTTTAGTAAACAAAAAAAAAAAATGAATGCGAGAGTGGTGGTCGGGGATAAGGGATTGGGGCGGTTGAAAAAAATTTCCAATACAAAAGTTGTAGATCATGCAAAACAACTTTTGTATATAGAGACACTTCTTAACATAACCTCAGAATTTCCGAGAAAATTCGAAAAATCTTTTCTCTTTTTCGTTTTTTATCTTTCCTTTCCGCCAAAATAATTTCATTTTGACGAAACTTGGTGAAAGTATACCTTTCTGTGTCTTTAATACCTTACATTTTTTTGACGTCAACTTTCGCCGTATATCGTAATAATGCCATTTTTCACCCCTTTTCAACTCCCCAACTCAAACCTCCACCATCCCCGCTCACGTAATTATTTTTTTTTACATTTATTATAAACACCTTTACCACTTCCACTTATAAGAGTCCAGGTAACAATTTTTTTCCTCTCTAAATGAGTTATTTCGGTCGGTCTATAACGCAGACTTCTGTACTTATAGTTACCGTATGTTCCGAAAGAAGCCAGTCGATAGGCAACCAAGTAAAAAATAAAATCTAATGACCACATGAACCATCTGTAGCTCCTTTTTTTGACAATGGCGAAGATTTTAGACAGATTACGCGGCTACATGTATTACACGTAGGTTTGAAAGTAATTCTCCAGACGAGGTTTCTATTGTGAAGTTATGCATTTAAGTATTTATCTTTATGATTTTTTTTACGTTTCTGGTGTCATTTGTTTTGTTACTTTTTATTTTACCTTGTGGTTTTATTCGTATTACTGGACTTTTATGGATTCTAGTTGTCTCTAGACTTTATCATCGCATACTTATGCTATCTTCTATCTACTATTGGTGTTTCTAGAACGTATTTAATGCATCAGGGAAATTCCTTTCCACTTGTTTATTGTAATGAAATTTACTTGTAGTTTTTACCCACAAACAGATTGTAAATATAATTTGAGATTAAAAAGAATTGTTGTAAATTTACTACTTAAAATAAAACTTAGTAACTTGATGTACTTAACTAAATGACATCAATGTTTTCCTTAAATGAATAATAAAGTATTTTATGAAAACTACTCTAACATAAAAAAATCATTAAAAGTACATAATTTTTTTTTTGTAGTGGTGATAATATTCAAGAATTGTAGGATAATATATGTTTTGTTACTTAACGAAAAATTAAAAAATCAGTGAACACCGAAAAAACAGGGTAAACAAATTCTATATTATGTGTGACTGATTTTCGAACGATTTATTATAATGCATTGAAATATGACATAATTTTATAGAATAGAGAATGAAATAAATGTTGAAATGTGACTCTTTGGTTTACAAACTCCAATCCTAGGTTTGGTTTAGGATGATAGGCAATCAAAAATGAATTTATTGAAATGACAATACTTGGGTGATAGTTTTATAAAAAATAAATTGAATATTTTTCTGGCTTACGGAATTAAGTTTTTAGAAGTAATAGATAATAATTTTAGTAAACTTTATGATCTTATTTCCCTGGAATATGTAGATTATTTATTACTTGTAAAATATATACGTATTGTAAAATATCTCAACATTTCTACTAGTTTAAAAATTACAGTAAATACTTTTCAGTCGATTGATAAACTTATATAAATGTATAAGATAATAGTTTTATTTGAATTATAGTAATAAGTAGTATTAGGATATTTAAAAGTCCATTGTATTAAAAAAAAAATTGACATTATTTTGGAAACAATACTGAATTTTAAAAGACTGGTTAAGCGATTTTATGTATTTACTTATTTGCATCTTGTCAATTAATAACTGTACTTTTTTTTTTTTTCTTTATATAACGAAATTTTGCTATAACAATGAAATATTGCGCCTCTTCAATCCCGTTATAGATACAGACAGTAAAGCAGCTTATTAGCTGTGAAAGATATCTATTAGAAGTAGAATTTTATCTTAACATTTATTAAGATTTATCTTAAGATTTATTTCCTTTGTTTTCCTCCGTGTTTAGTTTTTAAAATAAGTATATAATACTTATTAAGTATGTAATTAAGTATGTAAATACTTATTAAGTATGTAATACTAATAATAGGCTATGTTTATAATATTTCTTTTTTAATAAGTGTTCAGAAATTATATATTTTTTCGTTTTAAATTAATTTATTAATAATTTGTGTAATTAAATGTGACGTTGAAACAGTTTTTGTTTTTCATCTATAAACTTATACTTTTTTTACTTGAGCTTGGTTATAAGTTCGTTTTGTTATTAAATTTTTCTATTCCTATATTTTCACTGAATTGGATTCGAAATAAATATCTGATTAAGAAGGTGGAGTTAGTTAGAAGTGTTTTTAGAAATATTCTTGGACAGTTTTCTTAGAAGAAAGTAATGAAACTATTAAATTCATCTTCAAAGTAAGAGGATTCTGAAAGCGATCCTCAAAGCCAATGTAAGCAATTTTAGAAGAATTTTCTGAGACGAAGTTCCAGTCCGCTGGTTTTGTATTAACAAAACCGTTGGGCTGTTGCTTGTGTGTCCTCGTGAACAATACTCACGCTCGCACGCATACACTCTTAACAATATAAATCCTTAACTATTTATTGTTGTCTGTAATCGGTTAGTAGAAATGAAAAGTTTCATTTATTTTCTTTTGTTATTTGCGTTTCCTTTTTGACTGACGTAATAGTCAATAAATAAAATATATTCTACTCTTTGATGTCAGAAATGACAGCAGAGTATTTTCTTCATGTTATGTTATAAAGTATAAATATAATCTTTTCATTAGTTCCTCTGTGTTGACCGAGTAGTAAGTCCAAGCTCTTTTTGTGTAAATTGTTTTACTATTCCATTTTTATTCACCTAAGAATCTAGAAAGTGACGCCGAATTCAGCTCATCTACATTTTATTTATTTGAAAGAAAATGAGTTTTTTCTGTGTAAAAATTAGCGAGCTTGAAGTGAATTTGAATCAAGAAGTTCGTTACAACTTCGCCAGTAAGAGTCTGCAGAACTGGACAGCACGGCGAAGTCAACGAACTATGTTTACTGTTCTAAACATGACCTAACCTAACAGTGAAATGAAAACGGGGAAAAATTTATAAATAAGCATGAATACATTATATTTCAGTACAGTCAGATTTGTAATAAAGAATACTTTCAAAAAATACCTCCAACGTTGTTTTCTTCCATTTGATGAACCGCGGGAATCGAATATGTCACTTTTTCCTCAAAAAGGTGGGTTTACGAATCGCGCCGCTAGATAGCAGTACTTGATAGTACTAGGTAGCGTACAAAAACTTGATAATATACTTGAAATAATAAAATTATAAAGAAAATATTCTACAGCTAGTTTTAAAAGTAAATGCTCTATGTAAATGAAAGTACTGTATATGAAACAATTTCTTTAATCCCCATCATTTCTTTAAAAAAAATAATAAAAGTATCACTTTTAAAAGAGATTATTCTAGTTTTGTTAAAAAAGGAATAAATAAAACAGAAATAAATTCGATTGGTAAAATTTGTATTCTACAATTAGAACTATTTGAACTAATTGATGGAGAAATAAAAAAAAAGTTAATTTAATAATAAAAAGTGTGTTCACGAAAAGTAATAAGTGAAATATTACATCACGAATATTCGATTCGTGAAGGTCATTATACTAGTTTTATTAAATAAGGAAAATTGGTATGATGTGAATGATTTTCTCGACTTAAAAAATTGGTCAAGAAATTCAAAAAATGTATATTTGTTTGTTCTAGAAATGCAACAAATTTTTATAATAAATCCATAATATAACAATCAGTAGTAATTCATAACAAAAGAATAATGTAACAAAACACAGGTCCAAAAAAATGACAATGAAATTGTAAATCTTACGGTAAGTCTCGCAGATATCATTTCTTCCGCTCAAAAAACAAAAACTTCTGTAATATAAATAAAACTATTTTTAACAAAATGATACTGACATCAGAAAAGGTAAGACACTATATTTCTATTATCAAAATCGTTTATTAAATTAGAATTTTCTTTAAAAAAAATACATGTTAAATATATGTAATAGACAACAGATATACAATAATAAACAACATAAGCCTTCCATATAATAAGCAAAAAATAAAAAAAAATTGTTACAAAATTCTTACCGATCCGACTTACAGAAATAATACAATTTTTATAATTATTTTTTGTTTAATAAATGAAATCGGGCCGGTAAGAGTTTTGTAACAAATTTTTATATTTTTTTGTCATTATAAGGAACCCTTAGACATTGTTTATTATCTATTGTCTATTACATATATTTAACACGTAATTTTTAAATAAAATTCTAAATTAATAACAGATTCTGTTAGTAGAAATGTAGTGTCTTACCTTTTTCGATATCAGTATCATTTTGTTAAAAACAATTTTATTTATATTGTAGAAATTTATGTTTTTGGAGCGGAAGAAATGATGTCTTTTTTCTGGTTTAGCCTCCGGGAATTACCGTTCTCGTATTACTTCAGAGGATGATATATATGTATGAGTGTAAATAAACTGTATTCTTGTACAGTCTCAGTTCGACCATTTCTGAGATGTGTGGTTAATTGAAACCCAACCACAAAAAGAACACCGGTATCCTCGATCAAGAAATGATATCTTTTTTTTCTTGTTTTTTTCTCTCAGCTCCCCTGGGCCGGACCGACTTGTTGGTATTACGCCGCCCAGGGGAGTGTGTTTAAACTCAAATAGGCCTCTCCACCTACCGGATATATACCGGCAAGGCCGGTTGGCCTACCGGTTAGCTCTTTTTGAGAGTTCTTTATCAATATTGCCCCTCTGGGGACCCAAAAGGGCAATACTAATACACCACATTATTACACCACGCCAGACCCAGTTCGCCGCGACGCGGTGCAGGGTCCCTTCAGTATTCAGTGTGCTGTTGCCTGACTGTTACCCGTGGAGTCCTTGGTGGCTCATCAGTGCCAACACACCGCAGCATGCTGGACCTCACCAACAAGGCTGTCCACCCAGTCCTATTCTAGCCAACACCTTGTCTTCTCTTATCGGAGTATTTCTGTAGAACAACTTGTCTAACAAAACTAGCAAAATTATTCCAGTTTGACTCGCTTCTTAGCATGTAGTCTATTGTTGTCTCTGGAGTTAAACCTGTGAGTGCCTTACTATGTCTAAGTTTGTCCCACCTATTGCACTCAAAAAAGGTGTGCTCAGCATCATCTATCTCGTTGCAGCAGTTGCAAATTGGCTCTTCTCTCTTGCCTATTTTGTGCAGGTAGTTATTGAAGGAACCATGTCCTGTAAAAAAACTGCGATAGGTGATGATCAACCTCACCAAATCTTCTCGACAACCATGGCTTGATGTTGGGGATGAGGGTTCTCGTCCATCGACCCACAGCTTCCTGCGACCATCTTTCCTGCCAGATATTATAAACGACATCCCTGACCTCTTGTTCTGGCTTGCCTTGTCCCCTCTCCACCCTCTTTTTTGCGATTAGGTCAATAGGAGGTGTACCCGATAACACGCACAGGGCGGCATAGGACACTGTCCTGTATGCGGACACAACACCTAGGAGCACACACCTGTGCGTCCTCGCCAGTCTCTCTTTGTTGCGCCTGATGGCGATAGAGCGCCACCAGGCCGGAACGGCATACATAAGCGAAGACACGACGGTGGTCGCCAGTAAACGGCGCTTTGAGGCCCGAGGGGCATTCTGCGATGACATAATGATGTTTAGACTTTTTATCATCCTTTCTGCCTTGTTGCATACATTGACTATGTGCTCGGTGTATCTACCATTTTTCTGGAGGATAACTCCTAAGTACTTGATGTTATTCGCTTCTTCTATAGCATGACCGTTGATGGAAATATTGAACGGTTCTAGCACTCTTCTACCCGTAAAGGCAATACACCGGCATTTTTCCGTAGACAGTTGCAGACCCCTGGACCTCAACCACTCCTGTATAGTGTCGATGGCATACACCCTCTCCCGCACCTCCAAGACCGTCCTTCCCTCTACGAGGACTGCAAGGTCATCTGCATAAGCCAGCACCTGAACGCCGACAGGAAACTCCTTCTGAAGGAGTTCATCTATAATCACCAGCCACAACAACGGCCCCAGAACAGAGCCCTGCGGAACTCCACCGTGCATTTGAAAATGTACTGTTTCTTCCTGTGCTTCCACCAGACATCCTCTGTTGGACAAGTAACATTCAATTTGCCTACGCAGGTACGGGCTGAGGCCCCTAGCCGCAATTGCGTCATTAATATGACCCCAACCAATAGCCCCGAACGCGTTTTTTATGTCTAGTGATAGCATCAGTGGAATTCTCCTGGTTCGCCAAGTGCCTCTCTTCACCTCGTCGGCCCATCCCGAAATTCGGCAGATAGCCTGCACGGTGGATCGCCCCCGCGTAAACCCGTACTGGTTAGGACTGATTCCGGCTCCCTCTTCTAGTTCTTTGATGATGCGGCGAGCCAGCATCTTTTCTACTAGCTTCCCCATCATGTTAAGGAGGCTCAGGGGTCTATAGGTTATATCTTCCTCCGAAGAGGTGCCTTTAGGTAGGAATACCACTCTGGCCTCCTTCCAGCAGTCGGGGAAGTCTCCGTTCTCCATGCCATGGCTGGCAATCTCGAGCATCTCCCAGGGAGCCTTCTGAACTAGCCCCTTGATCACTGCCGCGGGAATCTTGTCCGGGCCAGGGCTCTTTTTGGTTGCCAAACTCCTCGCCGCAAGTTGTAGCTCTTCCATGGTGAATCTTCTATTGTCGCAAGGTGTGGATCTCACGATATCAGGCACTGTATGCGGGAACAACCTGGCTACCTCCCTTGCAACACTGGTCTTATTGAGGATAGGCATACGTCTCCCGAACTTTTTGGTCACAATACGATATGCCTGGCTCCAGGGATTGCTGTCAAGCTCTTCGCAGAGCCTGATCCACCAATCCTTTTTACGTCTCTTAATAGCCTTATTGAGCGTTCTTCTTGCCTCGTGGTATCTATTGGCTATTTCCTGGTACCCTTCTCTGTTATTTCTAAGAATACGTTGTTTCCTTCTCCTAAGGGACTGGAGCTCTTGTCTCATTGCTTCAATTTCAGCAGTCCACCAATATACGGAGCGCCTCCTTGTATTGTTAGCTGCCATTCTGTCCATTTCCTGCTTTATTATATTAGATAAAGCCTCAGGTGATTGTTGATGTCTATCAGACAGTCTACTTGTAGTCCTGTTGACGATTTGCTCTATTTGTACTGATGAGAATCTCGGTGGGGGGGAGTGCACTTCACGCCTGAAATCTACGTCTTTCAGATCCAAGATAGTGGCGCGGTGATCGCTCGCTATATCTTCTGAGTGAACCATCCACTGGTACTCATTCCTCCTCCACCTACAGTCCAGGATGGTGAGGTCAAGCACCGACCGATGACCTCTCGCTACGTACGTGGAGGTATCGTCATTAATGCAGATCCAGCCGGCAGTTTCCAGGAGATCGGCAAGGATCTGTCCCCTCCTGTTGGTGTGTCGACTGCCAGCCGCCACCATTTTGCTGTTAAAATCACCCAACATTACGATCCTCTTGGTTGAATTGGTAATCACATATTGTAAAGTGTCGATGAAGTTAGTAAAGTCCGCGATCGCAATGTTGGGCGAAATGTACACACCCACGAATCGAGTTGTTTCGGTATCAACAGACACCACGCCACTACCTCTAAACTTGAAATTCCATTGTATACTATGACTTACATCCATAATGGCAACATCTCCCGACATATCAACAGTCCATCCAAGTTTGGCAGCTTCATATTTATTGGGTTCGGTGATCACAAGGAGGTCTACGTTCTTGTCTGCAACAACACGACTAATTAAGTCGTGAGCGAGAATACTCCTATTGGCATTCGCTAACATAGTCCTAATCATGCAATTTTTTCTTACATTGCCATGCTCCAGTCCTGTGTTCACCGCTCTTACAATCGAGGCATTGCTTAGGTTCAAGACAATCCGCTATCTTGTGACCTCTGCTACCGCAGTTGAAGCACAAATCGAGCCTATCTGGGCCCTTACATTCGTGCCTTCTATGGCCCGTGCCCCAACAACGGTAGCACCTGTCTTCATCTTCCCGGATGTACGCCCGGCAACTAATCCATCCGATTCTTATTCTTTCCTCGACCAGTTTGCATGCCGCTCTATAAGAGGTCATGACCGTAATATTTTGTGTCTCGCCAAAACCTTTCCTCATGGATGTTATCTTGACTTCCTCGCTAGAACCCACGCGTTTTATAATGGCAGCCATAACCTCTTGCTCTGTTGTGTCATGCTCGACATCTCGGATGTGCACAACAGTTCTCCTTCCAGCTCTGCTTTTTATATCAACGTGAAGGTCGGCAGCCTTGTCCCTCAGGATAGATGTAAATTGTTCCGCTTTCTCTGCACCCTGTATCCTAACGTGGAGCTCCTCGTTACGGCCCTTTCGCAATGAGATGACGTTATTTGCCTCCTCGCTGGTGACAGCATCCTTCATGGACCGGAGGAGCTCCGCGTACGTTTTTCCTTCCGCCAATCACTGTTCGGCTTTGCTCCGCCGGTGGAGTAGCCTTCTTTATCGGGATTTGATTATTACCGATGTGCCTGGTCCCACCATCCCCTTGGAGAGTTAACACATATACAGGTGTTTCCCTTGCTCTGAAGATATAGGATATGATCTTCTTGGCAAAATTTCCCATACTGCCCGAAGGCAGTATGTACGCTGAATTTGGTGACTGTATAGCTATCTTTTTGAACGCCTTCAATAAACAAGAAAGGGTTTCCTTTTCCGGGGCTCCCGAGTCATAATGTATCTTAAATTTCTTCTTCTTTTCTTCAACGGTTTGGTCTCCTATTAGAGTTATTTCGTCTTTTATGATGTCACCAGCTGCGAGCTTGTTACCTATATCCTGCTCACCTACTCTCCTTAAATCTCTAAGAGTACAAGTGTCTTTGACTTCAGGTGGAAGGTCAGTAACCAACTTTAGCTTGCCCCTAAGTGAGTTAGGCCACCTTTTAGGGAGGAGCTCAATGAGTTCTTCATCACTCAAATCGCTGGTCAAAATATACTCCATGTAATCGTCACCCGCAATAGGGTCCGTTTGGGTAGCTTGGGAAGTCTTTGTGTCTGGAGAGGACAGCTCGGAAAGCGCATTCAGTCCCTCGTATACTCGCCTTAGATCCTGTTCATGGGTCGCAATGTACTTATTCAAACCTGGGCCTAAATGCTGTTTCAACGATATCAGTATCAGACCCAATTGGTATGCTAGACTGCTCACTGTATCGAGTGCCTCTTCTTCCTCCTCGGAAGATCCTTGACGGAGCCTCTTCTTCCCTTTTAGATCGGTTTTCTTGACTGTCGCCGATTTTGTAATGCTGCTGCTACTTTGGGCGGATGTCCCATCCATAGGGAGTGAACCGCGTCTTCGCATGATATAGTACTGTAATCAGGGGGCCGTCCCAAGTTCTACGAGTACCCACTCGGGGGAGGGGCCCCCCAAAAAACATTTGTGGGGGGTCGGTTGAGGGGGTAAGAAAAATGTATGTGACCGAAAATGGGGTCTAAAAATTTAGGGGGGTCGTGGTGGTAGGGGGTTAGG